>NC_136642.1:11561529-11761529 GCF_949748355.1 Melanostigma gelatinosum | reverse complement strand
TTTATACATTGTTGAAAGGAATAATTACAACCAGAAATGTGACATGTTACAGTACCCACCTGACACAGAAGCTCTTGTGATCCGACTGGCTCATGTTACTCGTGATGGTCACCGAGGACTCTCCGGAGTCTGAATCATAGTTTGAATCCTCGTCCCTCTGTGTACTTTCATCATCATCATCCTCAAAACCCTCTTCATCGTCCCAGACCATAATATTTGGTTTCAAGCCAGCTACCCAGGCATTCAGGTCCAACAGCCGTTTCTTCCCATGTGGATGGGCTGTGTTAACATCTGGTAAGATGAGATCAGAGAGGTTGCTGGAGGAGGAAGTGGCAAGGGGACGAGGGAGAAGCGCTGAATCTTCTTTGGGGATTTTGGCTGCTTGTGTGAGGACGGAAGTGCTTTCATTTTTGCTGTGAGCAATGGAAAAGACGTTTTCCGGTTGTGTGGTCGGTGTAAGAAAGGGCGAGTTGTTCGGAGAGTTTGTTGGAGTCTTGTCTTCATCACTAACAGGTGAAGTAACCCTCGGGGGTGTTGTTTTCTGCACATCAGCGGAGTTGGACAGTTGCAAGGATGGTGCCTCCTCAGGGCTTGAGGTTCTGTAAAAATCTGTCTCGTCTACGTAAACGTTTCTACATTTTCTTTGAGCGCCTCCATTTAGTGGGATTTCTAGGGTTGTCTTGAGACTGAAATATTTACCAAAATCAGCACAATTGTTAGTGCTGTCGATTTCTTCTCTTTCATTCCCAACCAAATCATCCCTTTCTCTCTCTCTCCTCCCTGATCTCAGTCCATTCTCATCCAGTGATAAAGATCTATTTGACCCAAGCTTCTTTTCTCCCCCCGTCACTTTCTCCTCAGTTTCATCGCCTGCCTCCCCTCCCTCTTTCAATCCCTCCCACTTGTGTCTCAATCCACCTTTCGCTTTTGCCGACCCGCTCTTTTTCACTCCTTCATGAGCCCAGCTGAGAGGTGTTGGCACAGAAAAGGCCCGTCTGGGCATCGGGGCCTGTCCTGTAGCCAAACTCTGTGTGAGAGCCTCGAACTGATTGATCTTATTTCTCACACTGGCTGCAGAGGCGGCCGACAACCTCCCCGGGAATGTCTTCCTCTCTATTGATTTCATTGTCACTTTCGGTGGGTTTGACTCAAACACCTCATCAGTGCAGCTACTCATTAATTCTGTTTTTTCTTTTGATACTTCATCTGTTTTTTCCCCCTGTTCTTCAAGTCGCTCAGCTCCTTCACTCAATGCCCCTTGTATTCCATCAGTCTTGCCCTTCATCCCTTCATGATCCTTACTCCCATTCCCACTTGCTCTTCCTTCCCTCAAACCAGACAAATCTCTCAAAGAATCTGTTCTATCTTCTCCTAAGAAACTGTTAGAATGTGGGGGTGAAGTAATTCCTGCTGCAGCCCTTGCGGATCGTATCTGAGCTGCTTTCGAGCACCTGCTCCTGGCTCTATCCAGAGACCTTGTGCCCATTTCCTCCAACCCTCTGCTCGAGTTAACTCCCCCTACCTCGGAGTACTGGCCCTGGATCTGTCCTGGCCACTGTACCCCTGGCAATCTCGGCCTTGTCCTGTTTGTCCGTGGTAAAAATGAAGTCTCAGAACCTGTAGTGTCTTTTTGTGTCCAGGTGAAAGATTTCCTGTTTTGCACTGGACTGGGGATCCTTTTCTCTTCTGATGAGAAACGCCTGCGGGAGGTTCCCCCCGAAGCCCACTCATATGACCTCTTCTGTGTCGAAATGAGGGGTTGTGTTGTTGTTTCTCTGTGATGGGACGTCGCTGGGGTTGAGATGTCCCTAATTATGCTGCAATCCTCCATTTCACTGAAACCAGCTGACCCGTAGAGTTTCTTTATCCGCTCCATTATGCTCTGACCTCCTTCGGGCCCAAATGAAGAAGCTGCCCCTCTGACACCAGAGCCAGATCCAGACAGGGACCTAAACCTAGTGGGAAGAGAATGACCTTTACTGGCCCTGTCCAAATTCTCACTCATGTGACTCACCGGGCTCCTCTCCTGAACAACGTTACTTGTACCAGCGGAGTTATAGGCATGTATTGAAGACATCACCTTGCCACGATCAGGGCTTGATGCCCCTGCTCTCCGATCTAGACTCTTACTTCTACTCGGCAGGCTGTATTTCCTCCAGTCTGTCCTGCCCCGACTTTCAGACGCAGGGTTACATTTTCTACTTCTGTCAGTGCCAGAATCTGTGATAGATTTCTCTGCTGTGCCATTCTGGTTCAGCTCGGTAGATGTTGTGTAGCCTGACGTATCCTCTTTCTCACTCTGACCTTTGACACTGCTGGGACTCTCCGTCCTGGCTTGATAACCAGAGACTGTGTGATCCTCTTCTTTGGTTGTACCATCTGTGCCAGTGGGCGTCCTGAATCTCTCTCTCTCGTCAACTTCTTCATCACTCTTCCTCTCCTCCTCCGAAAAACATTTGGGTTTCCTAACAGCTGCCCTGCGAGTGAGACCGTACGAGGGAGAGTTTGCTGAGCGGACGGTGAAGCGTGCTCCTGTCCTCTGGTTATCATACTCACTCACTGGAGTAGGCAGCGTGGACAAGTCCATTGTCTGAGAGTAAGCAAAGTTAATGATCTGCTGTCAAGTGCCAAATCCCCAAAAGAGAGTGGAAGAGATCTTTATGCAATTGCAAGTAACTGTCTTTGAGACGGAAATCTGGAAGCAGTCTGTGTGAATGCAGCAGCTGCCGCTTCTGATGATTCTCTGTTTTGTGTCCTCGATGAGATGACTCCTCTGGGCTCCTCTTCTTGATCTCTTGTTGTTCTGTCCCTTGCAGTCTTTAGCGAACCGCTCCCGTTGCCTGCAAAGCATAAAAATGTACAAATTTCCATTCTGAGAACGAATTGGGCTGGAATGTTATGATATGTGGATTGCGGTTGCTTTGGCTCCTCGAGATGGTCAAACAGAAGCACAGAGTGGTTGAGAACAGTCAACACAAGACGTTACAGGGAAGCATAAAGTGGAGAGTGAATGGATAAGATATGAAAACGATAAGAAGAAAAGAAATAGGAACAGAAAAGCATGAGAGCCAAAAACACATCATAACTGTTGTTTACACAAGCAACATACTCAGGACTACCCGTCCTCGTCAGCTAAACCTGAACCCAAAACTGGAAAAACTCCCCTAACAGCAATCCACCCAGCCACAACAATGTGTTAAAGTTCCACGATCAGTCTCTGTGCAGCCCGTATCGGTCTCATAAAACCAAAGTAAGACAACACCAGACTGAAACCGTGTTACAGTGTATTCAGGTGGAATTATCAGATAAGATGGACAAAGATGAGGACAGCGCCACTTTGATTTTCATACAGCCTGCTGAGAGATAGATAGCATTACTGATGAACAATGGCTCATCAGGGAGTTCTCAGCCACACATCCAATCGTCTCTTTTGAAATTGAACACAAACAGTTCAAGCTTTTGATTTACTGTACAAACACAACAGGACAAAGGAATCAGATAAGCAGTGCCTGTGTGATTATATGAGGCGTTTATGTAGGGTACAGCGCGTACCTTTTGCCGACAGTCTCTATGGTGCTTTCCAATGCAGGTGACTCTGAGTGTCGGTTTACAGAAACACCTGTTCAGCGAGGTCACAGAGACTCCTATCTGGGTAACCCGGGCAACAGGGCACAGTTCTTTAAACTCCGATTGAACAGCAAGAAAGATAGAAATGCACCGCGACATCCGACATTACTCTCTCACATGATTACAACGTTCACAAACACATGTTCCTTACCTTCTCTTGGAGTGACTTCTTTACCTGTCGCCACTGTGTTGACACGGGTTCATAATGAAGGCAGCGCTCTGCAATGACATCAGCTCCTACAGGGACTCCTCTCTCGTCTCTTTTCATCGGCTATGCATGATGGAGTGAGTACAGTGACGCAAACTTGCCACACTGGTTTATCCTCTAGTCCACTCTCTCTCTCTGTCTCTCCTCCCCCTCCCATTGTTGTTTTCTCCCTCTTTTCCTCTTCTCACAGGGTAGCATTCCTGACTTCAGTTAAGTGTGTCACCAACTAAACAGTGAGTACGCGCACGCACACACAGGGTGTGTGTGTGTCATAGACGCCCTTGTGACGCTGCAAACTTCAAAACTCCAAACTCCCTCACACATCAGAATTTCATAACTCAAGGGAGAGAAGATACAGTTGAGATCATTGTGTGAAACGGAAGAAGAATGACATGTCTCAACACAGGCTTATTATATCACCCCACCTAAAGGCAAACCTAAGTTTAATCATCCGTGCTGAGCAGGTATCAAAATACATAATAACAGAGCAGCTTTAATTGGGACCAGAGACCACAAAGAGCTCATGTGGACCCGGAAAATACCAGCAGGGATTAATGTTGTTAAAAGGTACACCTCTCGTATGACATATGTTTAACAAAACAAAACTCTATTGGAGACGCACTGAGAATCTGTGGGACCGTAATGCCGACTGAAGGAGAGACATTTGATAGATTTTGAAGAAGAAGAAGAAGAAGAAGAAGAACTGAATTCGGCAGAGTGGGAACAATCAGCCTCTGAGTCGTTCAAGGAGAAAGCAGACAGATATTTAACATTTTTAAATATCTAATAAGCACTTACAGTTTTGGTTGTCATGTAGAGGCTCATGTTCATACTGCTACTTTTTTGCATGCACCTGCTTCCTTTGAGATAGAGGAAACTGTGGTTACTACATCAGCGCGCTGCAACACTAAATACGGGACGTCTTAACGTCTCTCTGAGCCTGCAAGCCAAAAGCAACTGAGTCAGAGACATTAATGCTAGGCCAAGTCTTAGCCCATTAATGATCCAATCAGTGATTAGCCATATAGAGGGGTTGGTAGGTCGCATGGTCTTGGTCGCATGGTCTTCTCTCAGGACAGAGATAAGTCTGTGAGTAGGGATAAATAGCTCCAGTGCAACTCCACAGACAGCCACCCTTGTTCCTGACAGAAGAATGGCTCTCAGTGTCTCTGCAGGATGGATGCAAATCACTGTCCTGCTCACAGAGACACACTGGTTCTGTAAATTCATTCTTTAGGGTGCAGGACTCGGAGGGTTTTGTGAGAAAAGGCAGTTTATTATATTTAATCACGAGCTCACAGTGGATATAAATAGTCTGCAGTCCATTCAGTGTCAAGAAACAGAGAAATAAACAGCAAGAATGTGAAAATGGAGCAATTTCATGGTCTCCAACTTTGCTTGACGGCCAAGCTGGAGATTATGGATGCTGGCCTTTATTTTCTGTCATTGGTGTTTGTTGATTTGTTTGTTGTTGGTTGGTTGGGTCGTAGTGAAGTCGCTTTCAGCAGCAGGTGGCAGAAGAGGCCAGAGAAACGGAAGAGCTTACGTCACTACTGCCTTCACTAGTCACGTGACCACCGCGGAAGTCAACAAACCGGGAGGACAGCTAAATGGAACGACGAAAAGCACTTTACTTATTTTACTTCCATGTTCTGTCTTTCGTTTAACGTTTTTAGATGATAACGCGTTTTAAAAACGAGCATTTCAATGGAAACCGCGTGCCTTTCAAATGTCATATGTTGGACGTACTTTCCGTCATTTAGCTGAAGTCAGCCAACGTTAACGTTACTTAGTTTAAATTAGACGCACCGTTTCAACATGCCGACTGTTCCTCTTCTCTCGAGCGTTAACGTGGTGCTCGTAATGACCTACGGTAGTCTGGTGAGTCTGTTTCACTTTAACTATGTAATATCCAAGTCCAGTTTAACTTAAAATCGTAATGAAGTATTTTACAACTGCTTTGATTTAATTTTAAAGTACACAACACTAACTCCAATGCTGAGTCATTACAACACACCCACCTCATAGAAGATCAGTGCTGTTTACCAGACTCCCAGACCACCACATCAATGCAACATGAGTCTGCAAACATTACTGAATCCAAGTGAGCATCACCACAACACAGCTGTGGTGGATGAATGACGGAAATGGTAAAACGATGATGCAAAGAAGTGTAATTAAATCGTTAAATGTAGGATTTACTGTTTAGTCAGACTTAAACCACATTATCTATGTTTTATAATTCTACAGTATGACCAATAAATAAAACGATAGTTTTCAAAAATAATATAGTTACTCTGAGCAAACATTTGTGAGTTTCACCTCGCGGTACTATATGCTCTGCACGTGCAGCTCTGCCCTCTTGCGGCCGCAGACACACATGCAGCTTCTGCCCTGAGTTATCTCCTATGTGCGATTTTTGACGACCGTAACGAATGCGACTTGAAATGTAGTGAAGTACAACACTTGTGATCAAAAGTAAACTTGCATTAAAAAAAACAAAGTCAAACAAGTACAAGCCTACACAATGAATTAAAACATGCAAATGTACGTAGTAAGTTCAATATATCAATATTTTGTGTATTTTAATTCATTAATTAAATTGTTTGCATATTTTGTTCTGTTTATCTTCCACTCGCATCCTGTAAACTAAGCTTTAAAAGGGTTAAAACATCCACTCACTCTTCCCTCTAGGTGTTTGTTTTGCTATTCATCTTCGTCAAAAGACAAATTATGCGATTTGCCATGAAGTCTCGCAGAGGACCACATGTTCCCCTTGGCCACAATGCTCCTAAGGTACCACACACACACTACAATGAACCAGAAGTGAGATGCTGTACAATGTGTTGCTAATGAATTATTATATCATAGCTGTGTGTTTCGTATGTGTGTGTGTGTGTGCTGTAGGAGCTGAGACAAGAAATTGATGCCAAACTGTGCCAGGTTCAGAAAATCCACTTTGAGCCTCGTCTGCTGTACCCAGATGATGACCGGCTAAATCAAAGAGAACTGTGTGGTTAGTGAAGCACATAAACATACACACACATACACCCGTTATGCACAAGTGTGTACAACAATCTGTGTTTGTGTTGCAGGCTCCCTGTACAGGATGAGAGCACTGGATGCCATCAGAGACACTGGTAAGCTTTGCTGTCACTTATCTTAGTCACGGTTTTGTGTTGTTGTCATGACAGACTGTTTACAATACCACCTGCACTTTAGATCTCCCTTTCCGTGAACTCGGCGGCACATCCACCGCTGTGACAGGTAAAAGACTCCGCACGTGGCTTCTACAGCTGCGAAACTCCCACTGCGTGTTCGGAGACCGCCTGAGCTCACTCATCGACACGGTGCTGGATGGATACAACAAAGCACGGCACGGGGCGGAGGTCAGTGTCTGTGTGTGATCGTCTCTCATCAAACACATCCTAGGTTATTGTGTTCCACGGTCTGCAGTCCAAACCGACAACAAGAAAAATGTTGTTTAAATGTGTGCCTTGAAGTTCAATACCATAAACAACCATTTTCATATAGCGCACATGATTTTGCATAATATTAGTGCATGTGTACTGTACATCACACTTCTGTAAATTGCTACACATTTATATTTACATACATTTTTACCATGTTGCAGATTGCATGAAAAGCTGACAAATGTCTGATGTCCTGTCATCTGCTCTTGTTTGTGTCTGAAGGCTTTTGGTGAGGCTGAGTTTTTGAAATACCACAAAGCTCTGACTGAATTGGCCTCTGTGTGAGTAAAACCACCCTTTCCTCACAGTGCTCCCTTACAGCTCTCCTTTTTAGGCTAATCCCACCGTGGAATGTTAATTCTGCAGCGGCAACAATCAGTTTTTCCCCTTCGCTGTTTCAGCGTCAAGTCTCACAGCGGTAGCAGCACTCCGAGCCAGTACCACCAGTCCGCAGCCAAAGACCTGACCAGCGCCACGGAGCCTGCGAGCTCCTCCTCCTCCCCCACCCAAACCACCTACCTCACATCTTCAATGCAGCAGCGCAGCAAGCGGCCCAGACACTTCCTGGAGCTGAAGAACTTCAAAGACAACTACAACACTCTGGACAGTTCGTTCTGAAATTGTATCCAAAAGAAAAGGTCAAAGACGAGGTAGAGCCGTTGGTGATTAAAGTGCCTACGGACGACGACGGGTCACCAGATAGTTTAGAGAGTGATGATAAAAACACTGCCTTCGTATACCAAAATGTATTTCCTGGTTTACAGTTGAATGCGTATCAGACTCAGTGCTCTTTATCTCCGTGTAGCCTATGCATAGAGCCTGTATTCATGCATGTGCAGTATAAGTAGGTTGGGTTGATTTAACCAAACCAGAGCTATGGGGCAATGCAATGGCATAAGACAATCAGTATTTATTGCACAATGTAAAAGCCTATGCAGACTTGTTGAAATGACTGGATTAAAACATGCTTATCGTTAATTATGTTTGTAGAGAAACCAAGTGTCAGTTTAAAAGACACTGTTTGTCACTTATGTTTACATCTATGTATGTCACTACTGCAGTGAAATTGATGCCTGTTTTTTTATTTTCTTTGACAGAAGCCATACTTTATTTAATGAATTTTTCTGATGAAGAGCTCTTTTTTTTATTGTTAATCAGTTCTCTCAGTGCAATGCATTTTAACAGTATTCCAGTACATTAATGCATCATGAATGTTGCACCAGGGGAAGTCTTTTGTCTTTTGTAAAAGGTAGACTGGCCTCCAGATATCTAAAATGTGTTTCTTTGCTGGTCAGGGTTCCTATAAGGTCAATTTTATTTTCTGTGGTTGTTATTCAAATAAAACATTGACATATGATGGTGCGCAACGTTCTTACATGAGTTCTAGTGTATAGTATCCAGCAGAGGGCGCTCCTTCACAGTAATGTTCTTAAAGCTCGCTTCATTTTAGTAACAAGTCAAAAGAAACATTAAATTCATTTTCAGTAATTTATTCTGAGAACCACAAACAAATACAGTAATAGATTCAAATGTACTTCATAATCCTCACACAGTCTGTCTAAAAGTGTTTTTCATATATAAATAAATACAAAGGAGAAAGTTGTTAGGTAGAAATTAAAACATTAAATCACATTAATTAAAAGTGTACAAAACAAGCTGTCTGGTTACACAATGAGAGGACTGAAATGCTTTACAAGAAACATGTAGAATAGCATAATAATAATTTACAAGAATAGCGACTGCTTTGAAATCATATTCCTTCCTTCTGCTTCCTCAGTTTTATGAAGTGCCACATTGTTGTTTGGGGCTTAAAACCATATTATCATTGAAAAACATCACAGGGTGTTATACAAACCATCGTCAGTATTTACATGTTAAAAATCTTCCCCTTCACTCAGCAAAGTGAACAGAGTCACGGGTGAGTGACTAATGATCACACAGGAAGTAGATCATCTGGTTAACGATTGTTACACTTTTAGCTTTGTTAGCTAGGTTTTCTACATCACTGCATTTAAGCGTTATGTCATAACCCACTTTGGCAAAAGGTGTGTCATCCTGCCCTTTGCTCAACCGTTCTGCTTTGACACAACACCGCCAAAGGTCTAAAAAGCAATTCAAAACAGGGCAGCACAAGATAACACTCGCATTAAGTACGCAGTATTTATGAATAGTATTTATAAACTTAAAATGCACATCAGCTGAATCAGTACGCTTCAGCTACGCTACATTAAAGCTGACACACACACACACACACACACACATTCATTAGCTATGCACAGACGCACAGCAAGCTTCCGTGCGCGTGTGCCGCCAAACATCACGTACAGTTTCCTTCAAGAGTGTTTGTGGTTTAAGTGGTGGTGTTATAGTTTCAGTCCAGAAAGCTCAACTCTGACACCACAAATGTTAAAGCGATCAGATGTGGTCGCAGAGCTGCTGTTCAGTTTTAGTCTGCATTGCAAAGAGTTGGTGGTTCTTAACAATTGTGGTCTTTTTTTGTGCGGCAGTCGCTTCATGACTTGATCTCGATGACTCTGATGAAAGGGAGTGGCTTGTTGGACGAGTTGGACGGCTTGATTTGTTTACTGAGGGGACAAGAGGGAGAGACATGAGTCGTTTTGTATTTTGAAACAGTTTGAAAACTAGTACTCAGTATGCATCTCATGCAGATGTGAGACTACGTTAAAGTGCGGCAGGAATGAGTCTCGTGTCTTAACAAAGGCAGTTGCTGACAAGTGGCGAAATGAGACTACAAAGCGTCATCACAACCACTGGTTTACCTTCACAGTCTGTGGTGTATATTTGTGCATCTGGTGGGGTTTGTTTGTAAATAACGTTGGCTTTTTACTTTTTTGCCGATTGCATTCATGCATCAAAAATCATAAAAGTGGCGTTTATTTGTGAAGATTATATTGCTGAACAAAACGTGTAAGCATCATAAACTTTTGTTTGCGTTGCTTATTTTCTGCAATAATCCAAAAACGAATGGAAAAATCCCATTGGCTTTTTGTTAAGGGGACCAGTGTGACGCTAACTTCCGAGGTTGGCCTACAGAAACACGTCATCCCTGCGGCACTCTGTCGGTGAATATTTCATGTGTGTTTGCAAGTACTGCATTTTGGAACCTGTTGCACCAAATTCGCAAAATTTAAATAAAAATAAAATTGCAAACCCTGCTTGGGCAAGAACAGGCCCTGCAGGAATGGCACATTTGCAAGGTGTGGGGGTGTAAAGAATATTAAGAGGAAGGGCAAAATAAGGTACCTGTAGACGATCTGGGGGTTGCGCTCTGATGAAAGGTAGGAATTTGACCGTTGTCCTCCCAGGAAGTAATCCATCTGGTCATGCATCTCTCGGTTCTGCACAAACAGGAGATCAGGGGTCAGTCCACATAACACCAAAATAAATAATGAATGTGGCCACAAAACAGACAGTGGTTCCCTTTCATATCTCCTCGCCTATCGGCTGATATTTGATTTCCTTTCGCCCGTCCATCACTTCCATTAACCGAGACTCTTTATTCAAAATTTCACTGATGAGCCATAAAATGTTCTTTATTTGAGAAGACAATAAGCAGATCTCACCTCAGCCTCCAAAAAAGCCACTTTCTCCTCGAGCTCTTTGATCACGCGGTCCCTCTCCTGGATCACCATGCGAGAGTTCTGGAGCTAAAGACGAAAAAAAAAAACACAGTCAAACAGTCAGTAAATCCTGCACAAATATGAACAGAGACAATGTGTTTGCTTTCCAGAGTCTCACACATGTGCGCCTCACCTGTTCAATCATGTGTCTGACTTTCCTTTGCTGGCTTTTCAGCATGTCGTCCAGATGGTGGATCTTTTCTTTGAGAATAGCCACCTCCCTCTCCAACTGCTCAGTCCTAAAAATACACGCAGAGAGTTAGAACGCGCGACACGTGATCTATCCGTCACTGATTGGTAGACAATCATTCATGCGGTTAATGTGTTTGTGTTGACTGACCTCTGCTCCCCTTTCTGGCCCTCCTCTCTGATCTTGCGCAGTTCGCGCATTTCATCCTCGCGGCTGCGTATTGCCTCTCGCAGGGTGGAGCTCTCCTGCTCCATCCCTCCCAGCAACCTCTGGAGCTCGTCTATGCGCATGTCTTTCCTCTCGCTGGCTTCTTCTGTTATCTTCAACTTCTCCTCCTCGTCGCTGAGACACTCTCTCAGCCTGCGGCTTTCAGCCTGGAAGAGGCAGGGAGAAAAAAACAAAAAAAAGACGGGACACTTTATTACTTTCGTTTAAAATGTAGTACTGTTTCAGTGCAACCAAAATGCAGTGTACATTATTTGTGATGATTCATATGTAAAACATAAGCTCTGTATATGTGTGTTACCTGCAGCCTTTCTTTGTCCTCTTGGTGTTTCTTTTCCGCTTCATGTAGCTGTGCATATAAGCGCTTACTGACCTCCCTCAGCTTGGCTCTCTCGGCTTCTTCATCTGCTTCCTAAAAGAGACAGAATGTCGTGTTAGATTAGCAGAGCGATACTGTAATGTGTGTGGCAGCGTCAGAGTCCAGATCTTAATCCAGTCGAGAACTTGTGATTGAACATGTTCCCTCACAATTCCTGGGCCACCTTGAGCAGTTTTCAGGGAAAATTTCCAGATAAATTCTGACTTGAAGGGGATGAATACTTCTACAAAACAGGTATTTTGTATTTTATATTTGTAATAATTTAGATCGCTTTGTCAAGATCTGTTTTCATCTTGACCTAAAGGGCATTTCCTGTTAATCAGTCTCAAAAACTCAGCCACACCTATTATTTCATGTTGTAAAACAATACAACTTTATATCGTAAACTGTACACAGGAACGGCCGAAAAACAACAATCCAAGATGGATCGATGGACACATAGATGCTTTCATGATGATAAATGTAAAATCTTGTTTTTGTTTCATCGGAGCTCAGTGGATTTGGCCGTCATAAGAAAACAGGTGTGTCTGTGTGCGTCACTGGAGCAGTTGGATCACGACCAGCGTTGTCCTCCTAATTTCTGCAACGCTTCTGTGAGTGAGTCACAGCTAAACGCTATAATTGGCACAAAAACTATTGAACCAAACACAATGGTGCCAGTTTGTATTTGTACACATTAATGACACGCAGATAGTACTAGTAGTTGCTAACGTGTGTGTCTCAAAGACAGCAACAAAACTATTAAAGGAGAGGTATCTGTGGAATGCTGGGAACAATGAGGCGGACCTCAACACAATAACACATGTAGGGAGAGGAACAGTGTGTGCTGGAACGGCTCTCTCACACATTTTAATACACCCTGGGGTGCAATAGCATATTTACACTCTTGCTGTAATTGTACTCTTGTGTTTTTCTCCTATTTCACATCGCTGTTTGTCTCCGTGTTTAACTTTACACCTCCTTCTACCTGTGTGCCTCTGGCAGGTGATCGCTTTACAGGCATCGCACGAAACACACATTGTCCAGATGAAAAACACAGACGGTGGACTGCGGCTATGAAATGCATGCGAGATTATTATTATTATTTATTAACTTTGAATGTTCACCTGTGCGTCAGCTTTGGGTCCTCCGTTTTGGGACGACGAGGCGCTCTTTCTGAAGGGAAGACCAACTTTCCACCCGTTTGTGAGTGGCTGGAAAAGAGAAAAGGAGGTTGAGGAAATGCCATTAAGCACACAGGATGTAAGGTTAACAATGGCAGCTTGAAATACACCTACCTTGTTTTTGGCTGCCATCTGCTCCCTCAGTGTCTTCAGGCAATACCTCACCTGTGTGAAATACAGACATATAATGAGTTACACATTTTTTTATAATGTTTTAACAAGTGTATGTTCTCTAGGAAGTGATGAACACAAGACAAAACATGTGTGGAAACCAGGAGGAATTTACATGTTGAAAATATGCAAATTGTTACATGATCCAGGACACGGGGTGGAGACACTGTGCGTGGGTTTAAAATGAGTGTCAGAGCTAAAGAAGATACTGTCCAGCGACTGACCTCCTGTATCTGGGAAACCTCGTCTGACAGCATCTTCAGGCTCTGCTGGTGTTTATGCTGCTCTTGTTTGCGGGCCTCTAGATAAACCTGGACAGACGAGGACAGATGTTAAACACAGACGTGACCATGAAACAAACACACACCATTTATTTCTTCAAAAGCAACAGCCAATGATGTGCCTCACCCACCTTGATAACTTCCACCTGCTCCTCTTTACATTTGACCGGTTCAGGGTTCAGAGATGTCCTGTCAGTGGCCGGCTGCACCAGCGTATAAGCACGTCCAATTGGCTGGAGGTTAGAGAGCAGAGGAGTTAACAGTGCGGCGCGCACAGTGTTGCGTCAGGATGGGTGTGGTACATTTCCAAACATCGTCACTGTGTTTTGCTAACGCTGGAAGAGAAGGGGAGTTGGCGCATGTTCCTGATGAATATTGCAACACTAAATTTGGAAGAACAGTCAGGAATACATCCATTTAAAAATCATATGAACAATGTTATTAAACTACTAACGGGCAAAACTGAATACATACATTTATTATTCAGACTAAACCATTAGCAGAGACACACAAACGTTTTTTTTAAATCCAACTTTGGCACGGTTTTTGGGAAACAAATGGTTGTCTTGAGACATTTTGAGTAGTTTGTGTTAAAACCACGGTATTAAAAAACGCCGAGCTGTTTGAGTCTCTGTGCAGTTTGTGTTGAGGAATATGCCGTGATACTTCTGTGGAGGAACGGCAGCTCTGAGGATCATCGGGAAGTTTAACTGACTGAACATTCAGATCCAAATATGGCCTGAATGATAGACAGCACCTTCACCTCCAAAGATCTGCTGTTGCTGCTGGTTTTTTACAGATCATTCTGCCTTTGTCTTACAACAAATCCGGCTGAGTGTCTTCTATTAAAGATGAAAAGTCAATTTATATATAAAGCATAATATAATAAACCCTCAATTGTCCAAACCATGTATCTAAAACAGTGATGATTGTTATTACTCTTTCCATTGCTACTCTCCTCTATCTCGTACCGTTGTGATTCCCTCTCTGCACTGGTGTTACAGTCCAGGTTATAACCCAAGTTATCAGGTGCAGGAAGTTCTTACCTTGTCCCTGTGCTGCTCCGTGCTCTGAGCTGCCTGCCTCTGGTCGTGCAGTGTGAGCCGCAGTCGCCTGCACCCCTCCTGAAAAAAGGCAACGAAGAAATGAGACGATGAAGTGAATCCACAAAGAGACCGTTATGTGATGGAGAGACTGGACTATTTTGAGGTGGTGAGGGGAAGAAAAAGAGGAGGAGAGACTGAGTCATACTCACTGACAGAAACAAGAGGAGGGAGAGCGTGACCAGTGAGAGAGAGGGGGTACGAGCGTCAGAAAAAGCTAAAAGTTTTTCAAAGCTGCACAGAGACAGATTGTTTGAATTAAAGTGTGTGCTGTGGACGTCAGAGGGACTTTAGGCGGAAACTCTCCAGGCGCTCACAGCCAATTGGAAGCAGAGGCTGGATTTCTGGGAAAGTGGGCAGATAATGTAATGTCAAGCAAGACAGAACATTTCCATGGAAACAGAATCCTCACAGTAGCCATAAACTCTGGCACTCCAACAATGCGAGAGGGAGGAGTAAGTCCGAGGCAAAACAAATGCCAAAAAACGCTTTAAGAAAGCAAGAAAACCTTCCGAGTCGTTTTCTTTAGTCGCAGGAGGAGAGTCGCGTTAACAGGAAAAGTGTTGAGCGGGATGTGATAGGGTGCGTGTCCTCCAGCACAGGGAACCCCCTCAAATGTGATACCCAGCGAGTGTGTGTGCAAGTATAAGCGTGAGGATGTGAGGGAGAGGAGGTCAGGGACAGTCTAGAACTCATTCCAGCCAAACAATCTTGTTCCGTTTATCTTTGCGGAATGTATTCACTGTGTCCTCATGGAGTCTAAATCATGTCAGACGACAGGCAAGGAAGAAATGGCTGCAATGTTGTCTTGCGGTTAAATACAAACAAGCGCACACATGCAAACCAATTCCACAGAAGAACACACACACACACACACACACAGATTAATTGATGATATATTATACTGGCCTAAGCTTAATAAGTAAGGAGTCTGGCAGAGGAGAACAGAGGCTTGTGTGTGCGCCATCATCTGTCTGTCCATATTTGACTCTTTTGTACAGTATTGCTTTTATTTCTTTTGGTACATCATTTGCAGTACAAAGAGGACCAGCGTATGTGTATGTCACATTGAGGACCAGCGTATGTGTATGTCACATTGCCTTTCCTGATTAAACTGCCGAAAAACACTTTTTCTTTTGGAATTATGACAGACATAGTATCAAATTTGACCGGGGGTTCAGTGTCTAATTCAAGGACACTTCAACATGCGGACAGGAGGAGCTGGGATCCACGCTAACCTGAAATATCTTCAGGTTCTTCTGACATTTCATGTACGAAACGATCAAATCAATAATGAAAATATTGGTTACTGGCAGTCCTACTTTAAACTCAATTGTTTTTGCGGTTTACCTTTAAAGTGGTAGTCAAAGTGTGTACTGCATCTCTCCCTTTGCATAGAAACCATGTCTGATATGCAGAATGTCCCAGCCTTGATATTAGCCAGACACGAGAAGTGAACTGGGTTGTGTTGTGTAATGCAGAGATAACGAGCGGAGAGAGGTGATAAAAGAAAGGCCATGTGTTGTATAGACTACAGAGAGCCTTTACCAGGAGCTGGTTATCTGTTCAGGAAGACGAAATGGAAGAGAAAGCAGAGAGGGACAGATGGGAATGAAAATCTTAACGAACAATAAAAAAGGCAGAGGAAACAGTGTAATAGTTGGGGTGGGGGTCCAACTACGACAAACAAAACTGAAAGCCAAAAGTTCCCCACTTGTTCACCATGTTTTCCTCTCATATTACCATAGTACCTGAAAGCTCTAACACAGCCATTATAGGGGGGGAACAGAGGGGAGGGGGAGAAAAAGGGAGAACAGTGAGAGGGTTGTTAAGAAGGAATCCATCATTATACAACTTCTCTGGCTCTTCATAGACAACCAAACAAAGACTCCGTTAATCCTGACTCTGCCGTCGTCTATTTACACGCCAGTCTCTCTGTCTATTCTCTCTGTTATATCCACGCACTCAAAAATGCTGTCTATACCACCTTCGAAGACAACCTGTAATACTAGATTTCCTGGGAACACAGACAAAGGGACCAGTTGGATGGGCTCATGGAAGGCGATGTACGCACGCACGGGAAAATTCACGCACTGATAAACGCACAATAAAAGTACACAATAAAAGTACACGCTACCTTTATAACAGGGCAGAAACCTGAAACCAAGCACGCACACACAGCGTCCGCACTGCTGGGTGCACCGACAAAGAGCACAATAGATCACGGGGTACGGCCCGGCTCAAAGGATTTATGGGCATGAAGACGCGTTTTGTTTTGGACTTTGGCATCAGGAGGCCTGTAAACCATGCGAATCGAATTAACTGGGATGTGACTGCCAACCTGGCAATGTTGCTGATCAACAGACAAGAGCTGCAGAATTAGGGGCAAAAATGTATTTTAGAGCTCTGAACCACTTTAGGAAAAGTACCCGATGTTCAGCAGCAGGTATCATGGCCATAAACAGCAACACATCTTGTGCCTGCATTCTACAAGTACTGCTTTCCTACACCTGCTGCACAGATGCCACGTTTTGTCTTCTGTCCAGCTACAGGTGTGAGCCGAAAGGGCTGAATAGTTGAGCTGCAGGTAATGTTTCAAAACCAGTGCCCACATAAAACCTGAGTTTGTTTTTTTACCCGACTTATACAAGGAATAAGACATGCAAACAAGTTTTTCTACAACACCTTATTATCATAAGCATAACTTGCCAAACCCCTCAGGACATTTGTGTTTTTGAAGTCATCTTTACATCAGCAGCTGAACAGAAACTGCAGGAAAAAAACGTCAAATTTATGACTGAGCTCAGGAAATGTTTAAAGAATAAGAAATGAGACGAAGAATTTAAGAAGTTATATAAGTTACAAATGATTGTTGATGACGTAACAAGTCAGAAATGTCACTTTGGTCTCCGGGAAACTGTGATCTCCCCCATTCTTTGACATTTCATTGGCTCAATGATTAATCGATTAATCAAGAAAAGATCTAACAAATGAATCAATAATGGAAATGATAGTTGCAGCGCTAGTTTATCCTGTTTTTGGATGAGATTAGCAGTACGGTAGTATTAGTATTGAGCTGTAGTTCCAGTATGGTGAGGGGTATTTTTGACTGTCAAAGCTTGCCCCTTTAGTCAGTCAGCAGTCTGAACAAACTAAAGGGTTAAGTTAAAGGATAGACACTGACTGAGGTGTGAAGTGAAGCCTTGGGAGGTTTGCGTGTGTTTAACATCACGTGAGAACCTGAACAGTGAACGTTGATGGTAAACAGATAGTCCAGGATGTGCGTCATAAAGTCATCAGGGCAGACTCGCACTTTCATTTCTACAATCAACTTCCTATCAATTATTTTGTCTTTGTGGTTTTTCCTGCTAAGTGTAGCGTGCGAACCAGATGTTCTATTTCTTCCTCTACATCGATGCATTTAGGATATGTCATGCTTGGCTCATTCCCAGCCAGTAATGTCACACACTCCTGACTGAGATGATGTCTGAGGTTGAGCAAAGACAGAAGGAAAGTGTTACGTCTCAGGGAATCTAAATGGCTGAAGGGATAATTGTGGCATTGTTTCAAAAGTGCCCCTCACAGAAGAAAACATCTTCTCAATACACTGGGGCATCAGGGAGGACAAATTGTACCACAAGTTTCAAATTATTCCCAAATAACAGCTGGACTTTGGTCGCTACTGTAAAGTTGTATGTAACAATTTATGTCAAAGCCAGGCCTGGCTGTTCCTTCTGTTTTATTTCAGATCACATCATCTCAGTTCCATGGAACACGCTTATCAACAAAACACCCACTGAAGGCCTTTCCCTAGTGCACATTCCCTCTGCTCATGTATCCTTATGGACTGACCTCCTGATAAACAGGACGGGTTTCTTCTTCTTGTTCATAAGTCATTATGAAATGTTACATGTAGAGGTGAAATATTTCTGCTGGTTCATGTCTGACCTGAATAACCTTATCAGATATGTAAATAACTGTAGGTGGGTGACTATTTGACTGTGATGAAGATGAATTTGTTTTCTGTATGACGCTCGTGCAAATGTGCTATCAGTCGCATGTTAAGAATGTGTTATAGATCTAAGCTGAGTTTCACATCCCGCTTCCAGAGAAATAATCAGTTATTACGTGTGTGAGTGGCGCTGCCCTTTGTACACTCTGACCTTTTTGTACAGTTAAGACAACAGTAACTGATCGTTAAGTGTCGACCATTGACACAAAATCGGGCTCTCAAATTCTGCTCTGATCACACTCGGTTATTTAATCATGGCGGAGAAAATTCACTGGCCTTCTTCAGAGAATTTCATCTGATACGAGCTCAGTGGATCTGTCGCCGCTGACAGGTATTGAGCTCAGCAGGAGGCTGCTGATAAGGTGAAAGTGTCATGTTGCTCTGCAAACCCATGAACCACAGAGCAGGAAAACTGTTTGCTTTTTTCAGGCGAGGTAAATGATTAAACCTCTGCTTTCGCAGACAGAGGAGGAGAAAGCTTACCTGCTGTACATGACACGGGCGGCCGCTGAGCACTCATTTACAGAACAAGTATCTAGTAAAGTGTGATGTTTACTTGCTTAAGTAAACTTATCATGCACAGGTGGTGGTGCACATGCTGCACAAGAAAAGTGTTTGAAGGTTGAGCTGCCTTCACTGTCTGTCACGACTGCAACTGTAAGCCCTTAAGTGATGAGGGCAGAAGGCAACTGTGACAGGCACAGATGTTATCTGGACTCTTATCTGTGTTGGGATTTGGGGGGTTGGGGGCTTTAATTAAATACTTTAATTAGAACAAGGCCAGAGACTTAATAGTAAATACACCACTTAGAGGAGATGAAGCCTGAACAGAAGCACAGATTCACACAGAGCCTCTAATACAGGCAACAGAAGAGTCACGGAAAGAAAAATGAGAGAAGAAACTAAAAGTAAAAAGATTTAGAATCTGAAAAAAAAAGGAACCAGCAGCTGCACAAATCAGAGTGGAGAAAAAGAAGAGCTGAGGTCTTCACCTCTGGGTTTCTGCATGATTCACGAATTGATTGAAAAAGAAGCATGTGAATATCGAGTAACTTACCCCATGCTCTTGATTTCTGATGTCCTCAAATGTGCACATGCTTCTCGTCATTCCGTTCATCTTTGACATCAATAAAACTTCCTCAAACAAACAAGTGAATAAATAAATAAATAAATCTCTAAAACTGTATAAAGCTCCCTCCGTTCGTCTCTCTGCTGCTCGTCCACGGCAGCTTGCTGCTGCTATTAGTCTTCAGACCGGTGTGCTCGTGCGTGCGCGCGCGTGTGTGTGTCTCCTCCCCTGTTAGCACATTGTACTCACTTTTCTCACTACGTCACTGTGGGAGTGAGAACACAACAACCTGCCCGCCCACAAACCGACCGAAACAGCCAAATAGGGAAGTGGGTGTCCGCGGAATGTGTGGGAGGGAACGGCGAGAGGACTCACCTGCTGCTGCGCTCCTTCTGGATCAATACAGCATGATCGTGGTTGTATTATCAGACTGGATTACATGCTTTTAAGGGGTGAGGCAGAATGACCTGGTTGGACTATAGATGGTCAACTCCTGCCTAATGTTGCGCAAACACTGCTCAGTTTACCAAAAGGCCTGCGTTATTTATTCATGAGGTTTCACCCCCTGACTCAACCTGTTCAAGTGTCTCCTATTAGCTTACAAAGCAATGGAAAAAAACACGGTATTACATTCACTGATTTAAAGCACTTCCAATGGTGTTTTATAAACACATTAAGTGTGAGTCACTGTTCTTTTCAACATAATTCATATACAATAATTGCAAATATAACTTTTTTGTTTGTATAAGTTTTTAATTCTTTCACTAAATTCCACATGTAAGATACATTTGCAGAGACATTGCTCGAGATAAGTCATCCACAGTGTTTTGTTTTATTATGTTGCCTTATGGTTGTGTGGTTGTGCAGCAGAAACGTTTCAGTTCAGTCTGTACTTGTAAATATATAACCACAAAAAGGATAATGCAACGTTAGCAAAAAATAAATGCAGACTGGCTCACTGTGACCCATGAAGCAGAGTCCAAGGGAAATCAATGTAAACCAGTTGAAAAATAAAAAAATTTGCTTGTCAACAGCAATGAAAATATGTAGTAAACACATGAAATCAATCAGTGATGTGAATGTTTTGGTTATTTATTCTAAGGGTTAATGTGACAAACGTCATATTTCCAGAGTTGACTGAGGTCGACCTCAAGGAACACGCTGACACAGCACAAGTAACAGAACGCGTCTCTCTGCTGGCTTATCCCGGCCAACACAGACCTCAAATTGGATAAAGACCTTAACGGCAGCAATGGCTGTTGAGAAGCAGACAACAGCTCGCGGTGGCAAACAAGGGATGACACTAAGTGAATTTGAAACAGGGGCAAGAAACAACTCGCACACAGGCAGAGAAACATTTCACATGTGAAGAAATGTTGCTATAGACACCAGACACTAATGAAAATAAATGTACCAAAAGTGCAGTGATGTTTCACGGTAACTCTTAACTGCAATAGATACTAATCAAGAATGCGGTTCACTCTTTAGAGGGTGTTGTTGTTTCATGGTTGGTTTATCAAGTGGAATGAGGTCATAACAAACACACCTAAACCGTACTGCAGTATGTCATCATGTGTCCCAGTTCCTCAACCATAATATGAGTCACAACAGTGTGTTTACATCACACAGGTGACCACACTCAGACAGACTGATCCACAAATCAGACAGTTATGAGCGGTCTGTGTGTTTACGTAGAATACAGCGTGAGTCCCGATCCAGTGTTCACACTCCGTCCAACACAAGAAGAATAAATAGACATCAGATGTCTTTCATTTCACCTCTCAACGGAGAAAAAAGAAGGATATTGTTGAATGTGCAGTTTTACTGTTCATGGAAATCCCAACTGTTTAGTCGAGGATCAGAATCAAAGAATAGTTCGGTCAGTTTAATTTGTTGTTGTTGTTCGTGCACAAAAGGAACAAATAAATGGTGAATAACATATTATTTATATCAATGAAATATTAATACAAATAATGTTTCCATTTATTTGTGTATGAGTGGGACCATTAAAAGGTTAAAGATCAAATCAGATGATTTCAACAAAAGTGCGTATGAGATAGAAATAGCTCATATTTTGGTTGAGTGGGAAAAAACGTGTTAAAAGTGCACTATGGTGACACAGATACAGTGTGGGGTGAAACAATGACGAAACAAAGGACGACACTACAACTGTAGTCACAGACTAGTTCCTTCCACTCCTTTATTATTATCATCAGAGCCCCACTTTGTGACTTTGAGAGTTTCAGCAACCTGGATGTGGTTATTTAATAAATTCTTTGAACTTTCCACTCAATTATAATTCATGGTAAAGAATTAAGAAAGGAATATATGTGAATAAAACAGGCACTTTGTTTCACAGGTCCGTATGTTCCTTATAATTCCCCATAAGTTTCCTGGAGTGAGTCGTAGAAACATACACAAAATATAATTTAACAGCCAGCTAATCAAATTAGATTATAAACACAAATATTTCAACATTTTAAAGACTTTGTTTTGTTCTCATGACCTCAGTGTTTAAAAAATCTGGGACACGGCCCTGACTACACATCACACTGTTGAACACAAGGATATATATTTAGCACGAATCACTCCTTAAATATAATGCAGATTCAATAACATGTTGTCACTATGTCTGAACTACTGCAGGTGGCATGTGGAAATATTTGCACGGTAGGACTGCATTCTTTCTGAGCAATCATTTGTGTCAAACACATGATTTCAAAACACAACACACCCATCTCTTGGCAAATCAGCTCTCAGGGTTGTGCCTGGAAACCTGGAATTATATGGAAACCCAATCCCACCCTTGGAAAGTATGTTCTCTCATAGTTTCCAGCTAAGCAGGTACAGTAGCCTACACAAGATGTCGGCATTGTACAGGTTTGGTCACACTGACTGAGAGTTGTAGTATCATGGAGGCTGCATCTGGTTCTACAGGAAGTATTGAATGTGTGACTCCATGGCAACATATTTGTTTTCAAATAACTTTCGTGTTCAATTTCCGGCAACCAGGAGAGGAAAAAGGGCTTTTTCAGGTCTTTTGTCGATCAATCACACAATAGCACCACAGGAGGTACAGTATGTCTGTCACAGACCAGCAACAGACCAGAACACTTCTGAGGAGCAGACACGCTGTGTCGTCTCAAAACAGTCAAACACAATCCTGTTACGTGTGCCAGTGTGCTAAATAGGATTTAAACACATAAATAACCCCAGGAGTTGGCGAAGTCTCCCTTCAGGGTGCTGACTTTCATCTCTTTCTTAAATGTAGGAAAAACAAATGCCTGAAGTCATAAAAAATGCTTTGGCATGAAGCGTAAAGGCGTGGATTATTTCCTGTTAGCGTGCAGAGGTTTTTCTGAGAATTAAAGATGAGTTGGATGAGTTGCAGGTGTTCTGGCATCAGATTTAACTTCATACATATCGTGTTTCTGTGGAAGCTTCCTTCCACGTAAGACAGATCTCAGTTGATCCTGCACATTCCTAACGCGCCTCACGCTGCGGTGCAAACTGCCTGCGTCTCACGTCATAATCTGAGCAGGATTAGCAGCAGTAGGCCTGTGAATGCGTCCACAAATGGAGTCACAGGCATCTTCTATCAACACACCAGCTCAGTATATATACGTTCATCACAGTTCAATCAAAATCCAGATTTCATCCGTAAATCATCACGCTTGGTCG
The DNA here is from genome assembly GCF_949748355.1 of Melanostigma gelatinosum. Taxonomy (NCBI): domain Eukaryota; kingdom Metazoa; phylum Chordata; class Actinopteri; order Perciformes; family Zoarcidae; genus Melanostigma; species Melanostigma gelatinosum. The sequence goes on along the minus strand of NC_136642.1, from coordinate 11,738,306 downwards.
AGCAAATTGAACTCTCAGAAAACATTTTGTTCTCTTCTCTTTCAAACAAAACAAAGTTGCTGTCATCAACACACTCAATGTCAGATTTAGTTGGAGTTGTTGTTGGCAGTTGGGTTTTGTGCATGGTGGGGTACAGTATGTACGATTGTAGATCCTGTTAGTTTGGTTGGTGGACCGCTGTGCTACAGGGAGAGTGTAACAGGGGAAGAGGCCTCAACTATTCATCCAGGTTATATGATAATCACACCAACGTGTGAATGTGGCCACAAACAGGAATGTGGCTCTCCTGCATCAACACATGAGCCTCGTGTATTTCTGCCCTGCATGACGCTTATCTCAGTTATGATGAACACAAATAACTCTGCAACAAGACAAGAGGGTAACACATCAACACTGGCACTCGTGCAGGGCTGCAGCAGGTTCAGTGAACGGCATGTCAACACGTTTGAAATCGATACATCGAAGAAAATAAGGGATAAATCTAAATACAAATACCTTTTTTCACAGCAGAACATGTTGACATCATAGAAAGCACAGGCATGAATAATAACATGTGTGGTGGCTCAAATCCATTTAAGTGCTCCGATGCAGCATGCACAATGTCAGGACCTTGGGAAAGGTAATCCCACATAAGAGGAAGCTGTAATTAATGGAATAAGTTACTATGCTTTTCCTGATGCGACATGTTAAATGTGTTATGAATGTCTGCGGTGCCACAGTCATTTGTCTGTTGAAAACCAGTGTTTAAGAGGAGAATGAGACAAAACGGTAATCAGTCTGCCCTGTGCACACACAGGTGATGTGAATGATGGCAGGGGACAAGACACACACACACAGTCATTAACATCCGTGTAATTGTGTATTATTGCACAATAACCTTTTTTCTGGATAAATGGTTTGTTGACTTTCTCCAACAGTGATCTTTTCCAATGAAGTCTCATGACCTTCTCAAGAAATGTACTGCATGAAGGAGCAACATCCACTGTAGTCCTACTTTATGTGCAGAAAGCCAGTTTAATCGGACTCTGTTCAAGAGAAAGAACAAAAACTGTGAGGAAACCGAACATCCTGAAACGTGCAAAAACATGGAGCAATGTAACTTCAATCGTTTAACTTTTATTGTCGCTGAATTCATGTGCAATAGAAACATGATCTATTTTGTGAAGTACAGTCACAGGGTGAATTTTTCCAGTCAACATTATAGTTCACAAATTCAACAGCTTTATACTCAACAAATCATATGAAGTACCATTTCCAGTTTCACTGAAAAGATTAGAAACATTACAGCAAAATGTAAAACAGTTATTAGCTGATTGTTCAAACGGCATACAAAACTCAAGTCTCAAAGAAATCTCTAATGTTAAATAGACAGTTACATTTTACAAAAAACATTCAGATACCAATCAATAAATTCCTTTTTAACAATTATTTTAAGGCATACATTTCAGTGACTTGCTATAAAAGAATGCATAGAAATTGTGCAGCTTCTACAAATACACAAAGATTTTATTGGACAGGATGATATTCTGGCCATGATTTGAACTCAAAAGTAGAAAACCACTTTTGTAAGTTATGTGATATTCTGACAAAGGACACTTCTGTCCTCAAAACAAAGGTCGGTTGCACCTTCACCAGGAAACTGTTTCAGGTACAGTGAATAAAGACAAAACTCACAGAAACCGTCACACCAACATTTGTTTCTATCACATTTATAGTAATAATATTGTGCTATTAGCGTCATAGTTTATAATTCTGAATTCATAGACTGTGTGCCACGTGACAAAGTCTGGGCGGTGTAATAAACACACAAGTGACATATTCCAAAAAACATGTGAAAAAAATATTTTATTTTATGTGAACAAACTCCAGATTTCATTCAATACGATTCAATTTTACTTGCATGAGAATCATCGTGGAATATTGCTTATAGTTGGTGAGAATCAAAAATGCACACAATGTTAGTGTTTGGTCCATGTTTGTCAGTAGCTCTACATAATATTTGTGCAGGCTGGGGTACAGAGGTTGTGAACTCGGTCATTTGATGTTACAGGTGAACTCAGAGATGATGAGAGTATTTTTGATTCTTCAGTCAAAGCCAGACTCGGTACCGTTAAGCGCTCGACCCAGAATCTCAAACCTGAAATGGTTTGACATCCTGAATTTGTATCAAAAAATACAAGAGGAATTTTCTTTCTGTGCTTCTAGCCTCATTTCTCTCCTTGCAATCCAGTTACCGTCTTAGTGCGGCTTTTGTATGTTGGAGTTCTTCCAGCTGTACCGTGGACTGCATCTAAGTACATTGTAGGCTGAAGGAAACACCCTGAAATTCAGAGGATGTTTTGTTTCCTTCCATTCACCCTGGTGTAGACAATGATTCCCCTGCTAATCTCTGATGATCCCAGATCAGTGCGCCCCTCCCTTCTTGCCTGTAGTGGATACCATTCTGCCTTAACTCCCAGTCTAAAAAGCAACCTACACGCCCCTGTATTTCTTTCCTTAACAGTGCTATGTTTTCCCACTCTCACCCTGTCCCTGAAGTGCTGTTTTTGTTTTAACAGGAGCTGGTTTGGAGGTTGCCCTCAGTGATGATGGAGGTGATGGTGGAGGGATCGTACAGGCTGTCGTCGTCGTCATCTGAACTGAGAGCTGATGAATCCAAAGCTGGGCGCATTGCTGCCTGGGCTTTTCTCCTGTGACACATAATCATCATCGACATTATCAATGTCATCATTAACTGTTCAAAACACACTGTATTTAAGAGTTGCTTTATCCACAAATGTTAGCGCTGCCAGGTGGACAAAGTACTCCCACTGCTGGCAACACAAGGGAACAACCTGCCTTTCCTTGTTGCTAGTGGGAGCATGTCTGTCATGTGATTTCCCCCGAGGTACATGAGTAACGAGCCTTTTTAGTTTAATGAAATACCTTTTCAGACGTGGCTGATTGCTGATTTGTTTTACACACGTCACATTGTGAAATACTGAACCTCAGGGCGCTCTGTGAATCTCTACCAGGTGTCTGTTAATTGTGTGTAACAGATAAGGAATCTGGGTTTGCTGGTAATAACGTCATTGACGCGCCGTTTTATTCATTCTGGGACATGGATGGGATGAGATCACTCTCTCAAACTGCTGTGAAAATGTGGCTGCCAGGAAGTGTCTTGCATAAGCGCACAGCGAGTAGCAAATTGGATGAGAGACAAAATTGGATACAAGGAAACGGAAATGCTTACTTGAGCTCAGTTTCCAGGGCTGTGACTCTGACCTGCAAGGCCTCTTTGAGCTCCATCTGTTCCTCCATGTCTCTCTGGGCCTTTCTCCTCAGTCCATCGAGCCTTTCTAGCTCCGTCTCTCCTTCGTCCACCTGCCTCTTTAGAGCTTTCACTCTCAGCGCGAGCTGCAACACAGGATGAGGTTAAAGTCTCCAGAGTAAGTTCTAATACGACACGCATTTTGAGGTGAATGTGTTTACCTGGTCCCTCTGTTCAGTGTGCGTTTGCTTCTCCTCATCCAACATCATGTTGAGATCTTTTAGTTTCCTCTCCAGACGTCGTTGAGACGCCACCACTAAGTTCTTCTCCCTTTACATATACAAGGGACGAACAGAGCAAAAGAAATGTGAGCATGCTCATGAGCAATGCTAACCCTATCTCAACTACTGCCAAAATGCCCTTGAGCAAGACATTTACCACCACATTGCTCTCATGAAGATGCTGTGTAGTCAGGTGTTAAAGTCTGGTTTTACTCTGTGTGTGTGTGTGCATAACTCAATTAATGTGAGGTTTAATATTAGTGACAAAGAGCAGTTAATGCACCTAATGTTACAGCCAAAACATGGCTTCTATAACTTCACTAACATGTTCCCTAAAGAAAAGGAGTTGACTCTCTTTCATCATTAAAATCAACAGGTACATGTCTAATGGAGACAGTGGTGGCAGAAGTACTCAGATCTTTTTAACTGAATTAAAAGTAGGAATACTTCAGTGTAAAACATACTCTGTTTCAAGTATTGTCATCAAAATACACTTAAGGCAGCAAAAGGAAAAGTACTCATTATGCAGAGTTATAGAACCCATAACATTACGTCATAATGTATTAGTTGGTTTATATTTTGTATTAATCATCTGCATTTGCAAAATTACGCGTAACTAATGTTGTATAAATAAATGCAGTGGGGTAGCATAAAGTTGCATGAAATGGAAAGACTCAAGTATTTCTAAATTGTACTTGTACTTGAGTAAATGTAATTAGTTACATGTAAAAGCCTGAACTGGGATCACCACCAAAATCATCTATTGCTCAGCTAATGACAAACGGTATCCATCCACCAAATTTCAAGGGAATCTATTCAGAAACATTTGAGATATTCAGTTCAACAAACAAATAAGGGTGAAAATAAATGTGATCCAGAACTACACGTGCAGCATGTCTAACGTTTGTTGCACTGTACCTTTCCTCATTCCGGAGGCGTTCTTCCAGCTCCTGGATCTTGTTCTCCAGCTGGGAGAGTCCGGCTGAGGAGCGGGAGTGGCCCTCCATGTCGGCCACACGACCCCTCAGCTCCTTCAGCTGCAGGGACAGACACGGACAAACAGCAGTTCAACAAAACCCCACAATACACTAGAGTGGTTCAGTCAGGGTGGGTATGTTCCTGTTACGTACATGTCTCTCCATGGCGGTCTTGTCCAGCTCCAGGTCCTGTTTGGAGGATCTCTCCTGCATGAGGTCAGAGCGGAGCTGATCGATCTGGTCTCTGCTCCTGGCCACTCGGTCCGTCAGCATCTCCACGCTGCTCTTCTCCTCCTCCAGCTCCAACTCCATACGCTTCAGCTTGTCCTGGCGCAGACAAGAAGAGACCACTTTATTAGCTGCTCAGAACGGAGACGCGTGCGGCGGGTTCGCCGAAAAAAAGGCATTTGATGGTGCTGGAGTTTGTACATGTAAGCACATAAATACATATATTTGATGTGCATTAAACAGGTCTACATGCTAATCTTTTCACCATATTTGTTTGATTTACAGATGAACGTAATAGGTGTGCAGAAAGATGTCTAGATATATAGACAGACTGCTAAAGTCACATTGTATGCAGAGCAGAACTATTAACAGCAGAGCGCCCTGCAGTCATGCTTTATTCTCCCAAACCACGAGAAGCAGAAGCACATATCTTACCTCCAGGATGCGAATCTCCCGGGTTTTCTCATTCTGGCCGTTCTTGACGGCCTCCATCTCTCCCTCAAGGTGGCGCAGCCTGTTGGCCAGAAGCTCTTTATCCAGCTGGTGGTTGTCTCTCTCCTCACATAGAAGCAGAAGCTCCTTCTTCTCTCGTGACATCTAGTTGGATTCATCATTTTACAAACAGCAATGCCACTCTGAATTTCCATCATGAAATGAAAATGTGCATTTTTGCATGTTTACACACATGAATACAATCAGTCAAGCATGCACCATGAACACGATGCGTCAGAACTACTGAAAACATTCAGACCAGACATTCATGATGAAAACAACAACCAGGCCAAGCAAGTGAGTGAGCATGCACTCAAAACACAAACCTCTTCCTCCAGTCTCCTTAGATTTATATGACTTCTTTCCAGTTCACTCTGAGCGTCGTTTCCGTGCCGTTGTGCCTCCTGCATTTCCTTGCGTGCCCTCTCTCGCTGCTCCTCCAGCTGAACCCGGAGAGTCTGCACCTCCTCCCTCGAGGACACGGTGAGAGACTCATACTGACAGGGAGAGGGAGGAAAAACCAAGAGGATAACTTTTTATCCTCTAACGATCCGTTGGATGTTCAACGCTGCAGACGCTTTCATTTGTTTACCAAGGTATAAAACCGGATCCCTCCTTCTTACCTCTTTGTTGAGTTTCTCCAGAGCTCTTTCCTGCTGTAGTTTGGTCTCTTCCAGCTGGCTGAAGGTCTGTTTGAGTGTCTCCTTCTCTTTCTCCGTATCCTCCACACGCAGGATAAGTTCACGCTGCTCCTGACTCAGTCTAGAAGCTTTTCTCTTGGCCTCGTCTAGCTCCGATCTCAACCCTCTCACCTCAGTGTGGAGGGCGATCTCTGCCTCTGAGCTCTCCGTTGTGTTGGTCTGCAGCTGAGCCTGAGGGAACCACAGAGTTGTGCTTAAACATGTCTGCTGATTTCAGGGTATCTAACACACGGACACTGGTGTGTGAGAGGATGTGTGCCTACCTCCAACCGTAAGAGTTTTTCTCTCAGCCGCGTGTTGGCCCCCTCCTGTTCCTGCTGAGCATCTTGGAGGTTTTTAACGTCCGCCTGCGCTCTATTGAGAACTGTTTTACTGGCCACCACTTCCTCCTCGGCCAATGAGAGTTTCTCTTTGAGCTGGCTAGCTTCACTACGGTTCTCACCAAGCTTCTGCTCCAGCTCTGAGATGACGGCTGGGTCCGGGAGCTACAGGCAAGAAGTCAAGGGAATGATGTTGACAAAAAATACAAGAGAGATGATGGCGATTAAAAGGTGAGAATACAATCTAATCATCCTCAAAACTACCACATACACATCATCACTCTTGAGTAAACTAACCCGTTTGTTTTTGTCCTGTGCCTTGATAATATCCTCTCTGGCCTTCTGTAATTGGTCCTTTAGCCGGTCAATCTCATACTTCAGTTCTGCCTCCTGGTTCTGGTGAGATTTTTTTATGGAGATGACCTCCATGACCTTCTTGTCAAACTCCATCCTCTGCTTCTCCACCTCAGACTTGGCCTTCTGAAGATCAGTATTGCAACGCTGAAGTTCCTGAGGAGGATTATGGGGAATTTGATGGTTAAAACTACAGTTGGTAACTTTAATAAAATAACATTTGTCATATTTGCTCAAACCACTAGCATGTCCCGACAGTAGTACACGAGACAGCTGAAAAACCAGGTTCCTCTTCCTCTTTTTAATGCTCCCGATGTCATTTGCAAGAATTTACCGCGGCCAAAGAAAAACAACCAATCAGAGCTGACCCGTCTCTGGTGCAGCTGTTCATCAAAGCTCATGAACGCTGATCAAATATAAATCAACATTATGTTACTGCATTTCCTATTTCTTGCCTCAAATGTTTTCAGAAACATTTTTAGCCGTAAAATGAGAAAGTTTGTGACCCGGCCGCCATGTTGAAAACAGCCGAGCCAAAACCAAGCACCGCCCACCCGCTCGAGCAAGTTCTCTCATTTGACAGCAGACTCAAAAATGTTTCTGAAAACATTTCAGGCAAGAAAAAGGAAACGCAGTCACAGAGTTGTGATAAATATTTGCCGAGCGCCGCGTAGTTAGAGAGTTTGATCAGAGTTCATGAGCTTCAAAAGCAATGACTCACACTCCGGGGCTCTGATTGGTGGTTCTTTCGGGCGTGGTGGAATCTTCGTCTTTTAAATTGACAAAATTCAACTCAACACAACTCAAACATAGAATATGTATCATATAATATAATATATTTACAAATAATTTGTCTCTCGCCGTTGACTGTGGTACATATTTTTAAGTTATATATATTTAAGTTGCCATTGTGGTCCAGCGGAAGGGAGAAGAAGGCAGAGGAACCTGACTTTTCTCGTACAGATTATCAGTCTCCTGTACCACTGTCAGGATGTGTTGGGCAAATACAACAACTTTATTATAATAACCAAATGTAGCTTTAAACTGCTTCATTTTTTGTGAAACAGATCAGGCGTCATATGAGGCAGAGTGCATGTTGACCTGGTTGAGAGTCTGTGTGTGGTCCGGGTCCGGTATCTGCCGTTTCATGGTGCCGACTTTCTCCTGGACCTCCTTTAGTTCCTCCTCAAACTCCTCTTTTTCCAGTCGGGCTTGCAGGAGTCTAAACATCGTAGATCAAACAGAGTTGATCCAAACAGATTGCAGCAGATGAAAGCATTGTAGGTTCTGCTTGATTATCTGATCAGCAGCAGTTGGATTGAAGAGGTGATTCATGAAGTGAGCTTCATTTTCTTTCATATACTCAACAAGCAAATACGCCTTTTAATAATCTACAAACAACAGGAAATAAATCAGCATTCCCTGTCAGCACAACAGACATATTCACAGAAAGAAAGTCTACAACACATTTTTCACTAAACACAGATATCTAAGATCACCAACACCCCCTTATAGTGTTACAGATGTCCAGTGACTGGTGTTCTGCACCATTGTACATATATGGTCCATATTCCCATTGGGACCGATGGTACTTCAGGGTCCCTGGTACATATTTAAATGTGGACCATCTAGTCAGTCATGAACTCGGGCTGTAAGTGTGGATGACCTTTGAACTACAGTCAGACAGTTGTTAGCACAGCTAGCCACATCTACAGGTCTGCATATCTAGACACAAATGCAGTTCAAAGAGTGACTCTCACGGTGTTTTAGGGCTGCTGGGTGGCTCTCTGACAGAGAGCGGGAGAAACATAGACCAGGCAGAATGAAAGAGAAGAGATGGACACACATTAGTAGCACAGCAGGTGTAAGGACAAACCGAAAAGACGGTGACTAAATCCACGTCAGCATTGGAAAGCCCGAATCCAGTACGAGAGTAAACTCACTCGTGTTTGGTCGTTCGAAGTTGGTCTCTGGCGCTGTGGAACTGCTCCATCCAGTGGCTGCTCTCGTCTCGACAGTCTTCCAACTGCTGCTGAAGGGAGCGAACGGACGCATTCACACGTAACCGCTCTGACTCGATGCCTGCGTGAGACTAAAGTAAGAAAGACACGTTTGTTATGTATTCCTCTTCATTTCATAGACATAAATAGACGGATAGATAGACCACTCCGCATTGTTTTAACCGAACAGATCACATTTCAGTTCAGCTCTTTTCCTTTCACCAGGAGAGTTTCAGCTTCCATCACAGTACTCAGAAAGGTAGTTCCGAGTACTGCACATATGTATATATTTATGTATGCATGTTTAGAAACTCTATTAAAAGGTATAACATATGTATATGTGATGTGATGTATGCTATATTGACACAATAACTCTTCCAGCAGGTAGAAGTGGTTTCTCTTTTTTGCTTTGCTGGTCCGTTTTGGAGGGAACGGTTTTTTTCCCATTTTGTGTCCAACTTCAAAAAATGTTCATGTCAAATGTACGTGAGTGATGAGCTGGCGAGTGGCTTCTGTGTTTCGCGTACACACCTGAGACACCTGCTCCATGCTGCTGCGGAGCTTCTCCATGTCAACGCTGTACTGCTCTCGGAGCACCTCGATCTCTTGGTCATGCGTGGCCACCTCTTCTTTCAGCGCTCCTTTGAGAGCCGTGAGCTCCCTCTCTCTCTGCCTCAGCGTGTCCTCCTGCTTTTGTTTCAGCTGGCACACCTCCGTCAACTGTGCCCGACAAGACATCAGGTCCTGCAGACACGGGGGAATACACAGTTATAACTCGATGCTTTTGACCTCTCGGCCTCCGGTTCGGTGCAGCATTGCTCATTTGTTTACACACAGAAAGCTAATCTGGCTTTTAATCGCAAAAGCCTTTACAAATCATCAACCTATCAATATCATGCTATGTGATGACTTCAGTGGGGTGAGAGAGTTTCTCTCTGTGCATCTGCGCGGGTACATTTGTGTGAGCATGTTTCTGTAATACCGTCTTGTTGCCATTCTCCCTCCTCAGTTCATCCTGAAACTCGGCCAGCTGGTCCTCCATTTCTCTGACCCGTGCCTCTGCGTTCTCCCTGTCCATACGCAGCTGAGTCAGCCTGCGAGTAGAAGAGGACACACACACACACACACACACACACACACACACACACGACTGAATGATCCTTTGAAATTCAAATGACGATGGCATAGTTTGTCTTGTGAATAAGTGACAGTAACGGCTTGTTTCATGAACTGTGAGGAGTGTGTGCTTGATAACAAAGTGGGTTAGTCATGCAGCCCTCGACCTCCTGACCACCAACACAGAAACAGACAATGGTACCATGCCCCTTCCTGCTTCCCTCTGTCTGTGCGTTTGAGTGTGTGTGTGTGTGTGTGTGTGTGTGTGTGTGTGCTGTCGAGTCCTCACTCTGATTGAGTTTCATTTAATTCTTTCGTCTTCCGGTCCAGCATATCCTGGAGCAGCAGATTTTCATCCAGACAGGACTCCAGCTCAGCTTTCAGAGCAGGATCAGAATTGCTAACGGAGTCCTACGCACAAGCAGACATGATGAATAAATGAGAGCAGTGAAACACAAGACAGCAGGTGGCTCTGGTGGCATGAACCGAGAGTTTTTAGGAAATGTTACAGCAGGCTTGCATTTGCCCACCGGTCAATATGCATAAAGAATTAACTCCTTAGGAGCTATTAGAGATTAAGACCTGCCCACCTTCCTTAAGCCAACATAAAATGAGTCATTGTTGAAGTTAGATTATTGTGTGTGTGTGTGTGTGTGTGTGTGCACCTCTGACCAGGCCAGAGGGCTTTAAGGATTAATCTGAAGCACACTCCAAGGATCCAAGGACTTGCTCTGGTGGCGGCCAGTTCCAACCAGTCAAGTGAATTCAGGAAGGTTTGGTGAGTCATCCACAGCACCGACACTACAGTTTCACAGCAGTGCTAATAACCTTGTAAGTGTTGGCACAGTTACGGATACAAAATGTGTCTATGCCCTCGAATGCTCTATTTTATTTACCCGTCTTTCCAGTCGCAGGGTGTTTTGTAGTTCAGCCAGCTTTCTTTCCAGCTCTCTCTTTTCTCTCATCCACTCTTCCTGAGCTCTTTCTTTGGGCTGTTGTAGAAAAAGATATATGGGCAAATAATGCGAGCAGCTTTCTCTCCCCGACATGAACCAGTGCAGGAATAACCCCTCACAGAATTACAAACCTTTAGATTTTGAATCTTCTTAAAGAGGACCTTGACTTTGTGCCTGATGATAACATCACTCTCATTGGTCCTGAGAGAAGGTGAAAATGGACAATTATTAAACACATTCATGTGTAAACATTTATCACTGAACGTCCAGGACAACACGCAGGTCCATACCCTTGTCTCAGGATGTTGTATATAGTCTGCATGACCTGCTCCTCCTCACTGGTCAGCTCTGCACTCTGACCCTGGTCCAGCAAAAGGTCAGGAGTCACCTTAAGACATAGATCAGAAAACTACTCTTGCAATCTTGCACGCTATGTAGTGTTTGGAGCTTGCTAATAAACAGCCGTCATGCCCAGACATTAAATATTGTAATTCTTACTTGTGGCTCAGTCGGCGTGGCATGCGGGGGGGTCTCCGCAGCGGCATATGTCCCAGAGGATGTCCACTGATTGGCCACTGGGTGTCCGGGGAATTTGTTGACGGCGGCCTGACTGCGTCCCAGACTGCTGTGAGTGGAGGACGGCGGTGAGGTGTAAGGGTTGGGGGTGAGGAGAGGAGATGGAGCTCTGGGATCTTGTTGGCCTCCAGTGTTACCACCATCAAACCTGTTTATTAGTCTGTTGACAGGAGTTTGTCTCTGATGTGTTTGTTGAGGAGGGGCAGGGTTGGACTGACTGCTTCTAACGGACCCCAGCGACCCGTTGAGCCCTGCTTTGTTTGAACCATCCCACATGTTCCTCTCCACGCCCCCCTCTCCACTACCGGCAGGCCGAACCTGCTCCCTCTCTCCCCTTACTCCAAGTCCTCCATCCAGAGTCCCGTAACTTCCAGACTTCCCGTCCCCTGGTGGCCTAGACAGCTGAAAATCCTCGTTGCCTGCCTCTGCGTCCCTGTCCAGCAGTGACCCATGGGACTGGGCCCTGCGTAGTGCCACACCCTGCAGGGCTCCTCCTTCTACATCTGGCCCCTGTGTTCCTGGCTCTGCCTCATCTCTTCTGCGGGGAAGGCTACTGTAACCAAAGGGGTACTGGGTCCTGAGCTGGACCCCGTAAGAGTCTCCTTTCTCTCCGTCCTTCAGGACCACATATGGCTGGCCAGCAATACCCTGCACCCTGACCGCCACGCCGTACTTGGAGGTGGACTGGGTCTTGGTCTTGGTCCTGGGCTGGGGCCCTGGCTGCCCCCCGCCAGAGTCCTGGAGGTCATTGATGAAGCGGATCTGGACACCGTAGTCCACCGGGGTCTTCCGACCTGAGGATGATGTGCTCATGCTGGTAATACGGCAGAGAGCAGGGCAAGGGGAAGAAGAAGGAAGCAAGTCGGTGGTTAGATCACATATTTGCTCTGGTCTAGTATTTTCATACCCAAAACATGAAAAGAAAATTGGGTATAATTGAGAAAATACTTTCTGAAGGTGTCATATTCACACCCGAAACAATCCTGTTCAGGATTTGGCTGTTAGGTATTTCACCAGATTAGCACTGGCATATATCCTGCTTAGTATAATAGTCACAATTAATAAAAAAAATCTAACTTATGGGAATCTGTACCAAGATTGTTTGTTTATGTTAATCTGATTTTTTAAACTCTTTTTAAAATCAGTTTCGGCCTCATCACTCCAGTATTGGTTGGACTATACTCACAGTAGCAGGTTCAGGGACACAGCAGGGGGAGAAAACCGAGACCGCTACAATACAACGAAAAACCAGCTCAACATAAAACCCTGCTTCCCTCAAATTAAGAAATCCGACAAAGAATACCGAGACACTCACTAACAAGCAACCCTGAAATGTCAAAACCTTGTTAGACCACGCTTCGAACAGAAACGGGGACGCCGGTTTATCGGCACTAACACCAACACTTAGTTTGTGGCTCTTGACTACTTGTGTGGACTTTGTCCTCCGTGCGTTCCATCAGTCATTAACCTGAAAGCACACACCCACATATCACTTTCACCTTGTGCACAAACAAACAAAGCTTTTCCCAACGTTTGGAGGATTCCCAGCCAGATACTGAACATATTTCCCTCTTCAAAACGTTGACAGCTTGAATAGACAGGTGCCATAACAACTGGTGAGGACTATTTCATTCTTTTACTTTGTAATTTCTCCACTTTGGTGTTTTTTCTGACTCCCTAATCCTCCCGTTTCCTACACTCTGATCGCCCTCAATGAGTAATTCTGAAACTATTTCAACGGGTCACACCTAAGTCATTAATTAGTGACACGTCAGTCAGCCTTATTCGTCTCTGCCTGGCAAGTAGAGTACTGCACTGAACAGATCTGATATTACATTGACTGACCGACCACGCCTTGTGTTAGTGTCATCCTCATGTCTATTGCACTGCTATGGTTCAGTCAACTCACATTAAACCTGTTGCAACACTTCCTCACTGACCTCCGCACCTTCTATTTCCTCTCCACAGCTTTGCAAGGTGACAGACAGAAAGTGGGATGGGAGGGTGCGGTGAGAAATAATAAAAAAACACCACCATTTTTACATGTGCCTTGTGTGATAAAAGTCAAAGTCAAGCTGTGCACAACCCCTGGAAGCTGTGTGACGCAGTCCCGCCCAGGCCAAGAACAAGATACAGTCAGCAAAGTGAGCCATGACGGATAATCTTATAAGTCCCCGCTGTGTGAAAACTTAATACATAAAACAACTTTGCAAAAATAGGTGATGGAAAATGTCGTAGCTGTCAGTAAGCGAAGCAACATGACATCAGTGCCCTTTGAGGCATCGGTCGTGCGCGGCGAGTTGATTTTTTTTTCCTCCCACCCTTTGGGAACCCCAGAGGAAGCGCCGTGTCACAACACATTTGCGTAGTCGAGCGTGGAGTCTGCAGCCCGCTGTCTTCACTGCAAGGTCAAGCGTGGCGTGCCGTACGAGGGCAACGCTGAAGTTCTGGGAGTCTGAACCGGAACGACCTGCAGAGTACAAGTGTGCAAAACTGCCGTACGGATAGGTGAGGGAGTAACAAGGCGTTCCTCTCTTACTGTCTCTTAAAATGTAGTTTCATTTTTGTATGTCAGTGAGGTAATGCGGCCCCAGCTCCAAGAGGAACAGGGGTGAGGGGGGGGGGGATCCCATCCTATTGTCCAGCTGATGTGGGGCAGAAAATGAGGGCAGCAATTCTGAGAATGCCAAAACAATCCCCAAGGTCTTTCATTCCCCTTGAAAGAAACATTGTGTGACTCTGTATCCTTTAGAGCTGAAACAATAAATCACGCAAGAGGCGCAACGGAAAATATAATTAGGAGATTAGAGCAGGTGTGCAGAGAAATGGAACAGCAGCAATGTGTGGAGTCATGAAAGTGCCTCTGCTGACTAACAGAGTGAGCCGGGCTCATGTGATCAGATCATCTCTGACCTGACACACAGACAGAGACAGCAGCAGAGGCTGTTTGAGTCTTGAGGACAGGATGTCACAGTGTATCAGTTTTTAGATGTAGAATGCGTTAACAATTTAGAAATTGACTGTTTGATTATTATCCATCATTAACACGTAGATTGTTTGAGATTAATTGATGAAGAATTTCGTCTCTAAATTGTCTGAAAATCGTTGATTGTATTTGCTGAGGATGAGAGCGCCAGTAGAAGCTATGGGTGGACCATGCGTTAAGTTTCTGTGTCTAACTACTGTTTTTGAGGTCAATAATGAACTTCCATCTTTCAATAAAATAATAGAGACAAATTTGTTGTCAATAAACTTTAGTCGATTGACTCAATTAACTGTTTCAGCACTTGCATACAGCATATAAAACAGCAGTTTGGCCCTTTTCTTCCAGGTGAATCATTGAAGTTTACGGGTATAACATGCAAAACACAAACACGAAGGTGTAACATCGATGGACAAAATAGTAGCTCACGCCTTCAGTGTCCTTTCAGGACAGGCAGCCACTCAGTCCTCAGGGAATCCTCCCTCTCCATTACATTCTTCACATCAAACCAGACTCCTCTTCCTCTCTCTCTCCAGCGGTCAGTCTCTTTCTAAACTTGCCCCCGCTCCCCTTACACTCTCAAACAAACAGCCATTTATTCCTCCTTTCAAATCCAAAGAGGTTCATTGGCATAACAAAGAGATACTTCAGTGTTACCAAATAGTGCACAAATGACACCATATTTGGAGCACATAAATACACCCCTCCCTCACCCCACATTCCAGACACTTGTTTCTCTGTCCTTTTCACTTACACAGGCCGTGTGAGAGTGTGTGTGTGTGTGTGTGTGTGTGTGTGTGTGTGTGTGTGTGATAAAGACTTATTTGTGGGAACCTATCTGCACACTACAGTTGTACCTGTAATATTAAACGAACCTTTATCACTTTGTCCAGAATTTAAAAATGGCTACCGGTTAAAATGTGTTCCACATTCATCCTTCTTATTTAAATCATTCTGTGTCAGCATGGTCAATGGCTTAGCAAGTGCAATGCTATGATTATTTAATCGTGTGACACCATCCATGAGCCATTCCCCACACTTCAAAAACTATAATCTGCACTTCTTTCTTGCTTGTGTCATCAGTTTCATCCGACTGAAGCTTACTATTGAAGAGCAGCTCTGTACCATAGACCTGCTCTTCAAAAACCTCCTTGAGAGGTTGCAGAGAACATGTAAGACTATCTTATTATTAAGTGATATAGATGATATAGATGTCAGGCCTAAGGGGATGTGGTGTAGGTACCCTCCTGTGTCCTAAACACGAACGTTACGAGGAGACACATCTCCCTGGTAGCAGGTAACGTTGGGATTTAGCGTCACCTGTTTTTAAATATGAATTCGATATTCAACGTTAAAGGTCTCACATTTTAATTGCAGGAACGTGTAGTCAACCTGAGAGTACGTGCACATTTCACGTAAACATCTCTCACGTGTATTTCACATAATATGGGGAAAGTAATCCTGAAGTAACGTTAGCTACCGAGCTAACGTTAAACTGGCTGATCAATTACCCCCACTGACACAACGCTGTAAGACATCAGTCCAAAACTAAACTTCAACAAGGAAATAGGCGCCACAAAGCTCCTAAAATCACATCACACAAAGTAATAACTGACAGGTCGTGTCTGGTTTAGCTGTCTCGGTAAGTCCAACAACAAGCGTAAAGTTACCTCTTTCTCTGGAGTTTACGTTAATCCGTTGCTGCTTTTACGCACTTCGCTTCCCTTATGTCGGTGATAATTCAAATGTTTTCCATCAAAGTCCACGCAGAAAAGTGGGTGGAATAACAACTCCTACGTACAACATTATGCGGCGACTGCAACCTGTTACCTTTGTCGGCGATGTAAGAGTCCCGCCCAGTCTGTCCGGAGGGACGGCTGTGATTGGACCAGCGAGCTGACAGAGGCGGGACTAGAGATATCGGCTATGTTTGCTATTGGTGTACTCTTTACGTCAGTCGTTCCTTGTGCTTTTCCACTCTTCGCTCTAAAACGGAAGGCCGCATTATTACTTCAATTAAAATAAACAAAACAAAAAGCTACCGGCATGACCCAGATAAAAGTCAAACAAACATTTCTTCTGGACTAGTGATGGACGATGGTGAATACAGAGTGGTGCCTACATGTGTTTGTTTGTCTCTAATTTGCCAGTAGATGGCGCAACTATCTACCAGCTGCAGCAGGTGGTTCAGCAGCATCATCCAGGGCCCTTGACAAAAATATCTAACTCTTAGCTACAAGTGCACGGCCTCCAATAACGTGGGACTGCAGCTGAAAGAGTGTGCACAGATATTACATTCATGTAAGTGTTTTTTTGGTTGCTATAAGAGGCCGTTTAGCTTGTGTTTTATGGTGCAATCTTTCATGATGTCTCCGAAATTGGAGTCATCATTTTATAATTGAATTTCGGTTTAATTTTGATTTAGTGGCATCATTTAGTGTAGTCTGTAATCCATTGCTACTTATTTTGGCTAATCAATATAATCTCAACTGTAGACAAAATAAATCTTTAAAAGGAACATTTTTTCAAATTGTGTCAAAACTCACATGTTGGATCCCATTTTGCTTATTGCCGGCATCTGCCGTCGTTGGGCCAACTACTACTAAATTTTGGAGCTTTCAGTTGTCCATTGCAATGATTACAGTACAACTCTTACCCCGCCCCGTACACACAGCCCCTCCCCAGTCTCCAGTGACATCCCACAGTCGGTGCACACAACTTTCCTCTCCATCTCATCACCTCGACAGGCTGGACACATCATCTCACGCTCCGGGAATGGGAACTTTACTGGGTTCAAAGAAAAACTTTGAGTTCTTCCGCATTTACGCTCTACAGAGGCTACTTTTCAAATTGCAGGGATAGTTGTCACTGCAGGTACAGAGTGACAGCAACCAGGGCCACTGGCCAATGCCTTCCGAGACGCACCAGACGTTGCAAGGAATGTTTTAGACGCAAGGAATCGGCTTAACACCACGAAGTAGGCTGACTGAATTTTACGATTAGGAAATACTTTTCAGTAATTTCAGGCGAACTTCAACCGAAGCGTGCGTAAAGTTGGAGCTGACGCGCACGGTCCAAAGTTAGTTGCAGTGGGGCAGCTAATGCAAGTACGTATAAAAGACAACCAGTTTGAGCCTGTAAACCCTTTAAGCCTGTGTTAATACCTTGACAGCCATGGCAAGATGGTTCAGAGATTTCCCCATCAACCTAAAGAACGGAAATGAACGGGTCCGCTCGGCCTCTGAATCTGGTCCACAAACTCGCCTCAAACCCTCGTTTTCTCGTGACAGCCTGAAAGGGGGTTTACTGGCAGGGAGAAATAGGAAAAATTCGGCTTCAGAATTGGGTCGTAACAATGCTGGTTCTGGTGGGACAGTCTGGGATACTCTCACACCTGGAAAAGGTCGCAAAAACTCCAAGCTCGAGACTGGCACGTCAGATGAGAACCGTCATGTTCGGACCTCTAGTTTGGCGCAAGCGTACATCAGCAGGATGATCAAGGTGGATAAACAAGACAAGACCCCCAAACTCAACGGGATAAGCGAACAGAAGCAGCCCGAGAACGAAAAAGGGAGGCCTGACATCAAAACAACAGTGAGTAACTTTATAAGATTAAACACAGTTAATCCAAACCCCATGCACATTTGAATCTTCATATTTCATGATATTTGCTATTTTGCTATTTATTCAGAATCAAACAAAACCAGGCAGAAGCAGTTGCAGCAGCGTGCAGATAAAAAGTCAATATACTGTACAGTGCAAAAACAATAAAGAGCTTGAGTGAGCTTGAGGTCAGTGCTGGCCTTTGTGTTTCCCATCCCCACCTCAGTTCATAACCCTGTATTCAGTTTCCATGCTCTCAAAAGAATACAATGCAGTTTCACTACATTGTGTCACATCAAACAGCCAAACACAATGCGCTGACCTCTTTGTACTCTTTGCACACACACTGAAAGTATCAGATCCCTCTCTTCCTGCCAGCTCTGTTGTCTTCAAGTAATTGTAACATCTGAATGCTGAAAGCAGCCCAGCATTGTTCTTTCTGACGAGTCTTTTACCTCTCACAGCTGATTATCCTGGAGGACTACGCAGATCCTTTCGATGCAGAGAAAACCAAGGAGCAGAGGGAGGCTGAGAGAGCAGGAATGAATGATGGCTACATGGAGCCTTATGACGCCCAGGTCATCATCACAGGTGAGTTTAGGATCATCATCCATCGCAGCAATAACAATTATGGAAGGGCCAAAGTGGCATCATCTGGACTGCAGAAAGGCCTGCATTTATATCTCAACACTCTTGGTATAATCATCTTTGGTAATGTATATGAAAGCTAAGGAATACAATTTTAAAAGGACTTGTAGGGTAAAACTAGACGGGTCTCTTTGCTGACTTCCCTCCCCGCTGGCGGTTGCCATAGGAACAGTGTTTTGCAGGGACAATGGGTGCAGCTTCCTCTTCCAGCTTCCTGTCTCCTGCCTCTGTTTCCTTTGCCCCATTCTCTTGATAGGAAGTTGGCCCCAGTGCGCCCCCCCCCCCCCCCTCACACACATACACAAAATGCTTTATGATCCCTTATGTGAGAAAAGAATCGAAAGACCCCCAACCCTTCTGCAAAACCTACAGGTCCCCCCCCCCCCCCCCTGGTCTCGCCCAATCACTTCCCAGCAGCCAGGAAGTGGCCTGGTCAGCCTGCCAATCAGCAGTTGTGTTGACCTTTTCTTCCTGTAGCTCCATTGTTTGGTCACACAATAGTGCAGACACTCAGGCTACCTGTCAGACAGTAAAGAAACACAACAAGTGAAATTCCCCGAAACTTTAATGACACGTCATAACAAAACTTCATTTACAGATCAAATCACACTGGACAGGCAGATTTGTTAAATACAGCTGGCCCCATAAAAACACAGGTATTAGCCGTCAGACTTTGTGTACCATATACACGTTAGTTTATAAGGTGCATCTTACCAAAGCTAATGTAGTTATTCAACAACTTCTCAGCAATAAATTGTGCTTTCACGAGGGTTAAAATAATACATTTTAATTCATACCGTTTTAGAGAGATGTTGATTTAACTTTACAGTCATTTTGAGCTATCTGCTGCTATTCACTGGTTGCATTGTTGTACTATATTAATAGGTATTCTCAATATTTTGTCCACCCCGCTTTCTTTTCAATAAGCGCAGACAAAATATTAGAGACACCTCTCAGCGGACCAACAGCATCACAAACTACAGCCTCCTAAATGATCATTAAGTTGAAACTTCATGAATGTTTGATATATTGCAGCACCGTTGTATTAGACTGTATCAGTTTAAGCTAAGTGTATCTAATAAATCTGAATGTAGCTGAATATGTTTTGAACAGATTAAGCAGGTACGTTTGCCATATTATCAATTTAGATGTGTTTGAGGTTGGTTGATGTGTGGCAACTCAAACAGAGGAGGATAAAACAATAAAAGATAAAAATAGTTATTGGACATTGAGCGGATCACTGCTTTGTCTATAATCCGTGAGAAAACACATACACATGTCTAAGTGCTGAGTCCAAAACAAAAGAACAGTCAATTCTACATCCCTAAGGACTCGCCACACTGTCACCTGCTTTGATTAAAATGTCTTCTTTATGACGTTTTGAGGCCAAAGAGGCTCTTTGTCAGGTAGGTGGTTATTCTATCAAAACACAGAGAACAAATTCTAAAAGAGAGAAAGAATACATCTTAACAAGAGCAGATGGCAGTGGGGAGATACAATGCTTGTCTAATATGACGTACTGTATGTGATATTCATTCATCTTGATGCCATTTGCTAATCACATGAATCCCTGCGCTGCAGAGGTCCGTAGACGTGGCTCCAAAGACCTCCTGAAAGTGTGTGTTCTGCTGGACAGAAGCAAGAGGGAAGCGAAGGGGGACGAGAGAAAACCCACGGCCCCAAACATCTACGACACACCGTATGAGGGCGGGCTGGAAGGCGACAGTGGGGGGGTGTGGATCCCTGTCACACGGCCAGAGTCTGACGTCCGTCCCGCCGGAGAGTATGAACTGCCCTGGGAGTGGAGAAAGGAGGACATTGTTAGAGCGCTGTCAGGTAGAGAAAGGGAGAGAGGGATGATGGGACGGGTGGGGGTTTAGGGTGTGGAGGAAGGATGCCATGAGTTTTATTTGTTCAGTAATGCCACAACAATTTTGTGTTTGCTTTAGAGAGGAAACAAAACAATCCCGCTGAATCTGTTTCCAGAGATGTGTTTACTTTGGTAGCGCTGGCATGCTTTAATGTAACTATATTATGGAAGGTTGATATTGTCTCTCCTGCTTCCTTCAGCTCAGTTCGAGGCAGTGGATTGTTCTCCCACTAAAGAGAACGGTTCAAGTTCCACCCGCCAGCAGCAGCAGCAGCAGCAGCAGCACACCCTGAGGCAGAAGAACTGGAACCATAAAATACTCGTACCATCTTCTCCATCCTCCACGTCCTCTCCCTCCTTTCCCTCCTCTCCTATTCTCAAACTCTCCCCTCTCTCGCCCCCATCTCCCTCTTTCCCCACCCTAAAACTCTCACCCTCTTCTAGTCCCAACAAACTTTCCCCCCCGTCTCCTACCTCCCTCAGTGCCCCATTGGATGGGGAGGCAGTCAAAGTGGACCCCAGCCTGCCCCTGGAGAAGCAGAGGTAAGGAGGGAGAAGACTTCCTTATCCATAGGAAGGAGGAGTGGATATGACATTTATAAATGTTAGTACGGGAAAATAAGAAAGCTTTTGCGCGCTGAATTATAGCTCATAAACGGTATTGGACTGAAACAGGCAACATATCGACCCTATTAGTTCATCACCAGCCCAATGTGCAACAAGACAAACCAATGTATGTAAAACCGTTATGACACCATGCTGACGTCACGTTTTTTTCTTTCTTTTCCTTTTGTCTTTATCTTAACCATCGCTGTGATAAACTCTGAAAGAACAGCACCCTCCACAGTTTTGGTTCAAAATCTATTTCCCTTCGTAAAAGTTGTAACGCAATGAAGCAGATTTCCTTTCACACCCGATCTGGTGACTCACAATGTCAAATACCACAGCGGCTGCCAGTACTGTTAGCCAAAAGCACATCTATTTTACACTTGGAACATTAGACACTTCAAAGTGAAATTAGTTTTTTTTATCAGTAAGAGCATTGGCCAGCAGCAGCTTGAGCTCTCCCCTCATGATAAG
The DNA here is from genome assembly GCF_949748355.1 of Melanostigma gelatinosum. Lineage (NCBI taxonomy): Eukaryota > Metazoa > Chordata > Actinopteri > Perciformes > Zoarcidae > Melanostigma > Melanostigma gelatinosum. Next base: position 11,716,871 of record NC_136642.1, on the reverse strand, counting down.
GTGCTGAACATAACTGCTGGAGGGAGGTACGGCTTGAATAGAGAGAGAGAGACTCATTTCAGCTCTAAACCTTCTGTGCTCAACTCAGAAAGTAAAGCTTTTCTTTTCAGATATGGGGACATGTGGGGGACATGCTCAGCGCATGTTCCAGCATGTGTCCAGCCGTTGTTCCTCTCATGTTGTGGCTGAATGTCAGTGTGTTTTGCCTTCATGAATCAAGGCCACATACAGTCTGGTTATATATGGCTCTAGCCTGTAGCCACTGTCAGCACCACCTTGTGTCCTAATAGGCCTCCCTCAACACTCTGTACAACCACGTAAATTAAGTTTGTTCATGTTATGTATCCCTTTGCCCTCTCAAGTTGACCTTAGATACCGTTAACTCATTCAGCTCACCATATATACGTCGGTCTGATTTATGGACACTGTAAATCTCTGTTGGTGTCATTTCGTTCCTCCCGTCAGTCTCTTACTCTTTTTTTCTCTCCCTCATCATCATCGCCTATCATTCTCTTGACATCTGACTTATCTCCATATGTTGCTGCGCTATATGTTAGTGATCTGTTGTCTCTCTCTCTCTCTGCGTCCCTCCCCTCCTTCTCCAAGCTGGTACCATGGCAGTGTGAGCCGGCAACAGGCGGAAGCTCAGCTGCAGCGCTACAGGGAAGCCAGCTTCCTGGTGAGGGACAGCGAATCAGGAACCAGCAAGTACTCCATCGCTCTGAAGTGAGTGATGTGTGTATTTCATTTGAGCGTGTTTGTTGAACACGGTAATGGCACGCTATATAGTGCAACATGTACATATTCTTTTATACTGCTGCATCATAATCTCAGGTGACAGTGAGACATTGTACTTGAAAATCAAATATGATTATCAGATTTTTAAAATGTCCTCTTCTAATGCCACGTCTTTTAGCTCTGTTTAAAAATGGGCATGGAACATTTATCTTGTGTTTCATACTGTACACAATATGGCTTTGCCTCCACAGTGATTAAGGAATTACTAAGGTGTTACAGCAACCGCCATTGTGGTGGAAACCTCTGAGGCGTTAATGCATTGGAATGTGTCATTTATAAACTTGACACTACTGATAAGTGTGCCAGTAACAGGTTCTCTGGATAAAGGCTGAAATCCTGTGGTGTAATTGTGCATACGTGTGTGTGTGTGTGTGTGTGTGCGCGTGCGTGTATGCATGCGCCTGAGTGCACATCTGTTGTAAGCTGCTCATTCATTTGAGAGTCCACATCATTAACCCCATTTACACATCCACTGAACTCGGTAAAAATGCACAGCTTCATTTGGGGAGAGATAGATAAGAGAGTATAAGAGAGAAATATAGGTTTCCATTCATCAGCATCGTATCACTCTTAACTGTAACTCTTGCTGTGTGTCTTTTACGGTACTTGCAGTCGACAATACATCTGTGTTTTGTGTATTTTTGTTCCTGTTCCATTAGGACCAGTCAGAGTTGTGTGCACATCATTGTGGCCCAGACGAAGAGCGGTAAGGGTTTGGGCTTCACACTGGATCAGAGTAGCTGTGTCTTCTCCAGCATCCCTGAGCTGGTCCACCACTACTGCACGCACAGACTGCCCTTCACTGGAGCAGAGCATATGACCCTGCAGCATCCTGTGGCCAGGCCGCACTGATTACATACGTAAAGGATGAACAACCACGCTGGGACATAAATACACATGCGCATACGTGTATTACACGTGTATGCGCAAATGCACACAGACACGCACATTAACTTGTCAATACATGTGTGCACACACATACTCAAAGATATGCTGCTTAGGATCGTCCTGCGTACCACCTTGTTCATTTCATATGTTTGTATCTCTTACATGCGCTACAATGATCAAAGCCATACATCACAATAACCATTGATGACATTGTTATGGTCGTATTTGTTTCCAGTCTAAACACCCGACTGAATGTATTCATAGTTACAGGAAAACCATCCCTTCTTCCCCAGCCTGGTGTCTTTGTTTGCCCCATTTTCTTGTCCATCTGCCCTGCAGGCATGATGCTGTTTTGGCCATGCAGTGTTGTTGATTTCTATCATACCTGAAACAATGCACATGAAGCCCTGCACTTGTAACCAATCGGATATCTGATTTAAGTGGAGAGGTTTGTAATCTCCTCTTAGACAGAGGTGCCTACAGGCTCCGTCTGTGCGGTCAATACATCTGATTAGAATATATTCATTCATCCATCTGACATGTCGATCAGCCTGTTGATCTATCCTGAAAATCAGGCTCATTTGCCGACCTCTGTCAAGAGAAAGAGCTTTATTGATTTGGTGTTTAGAACTGGTGAAGTGGGAGGTGTCTTATAACTTTACAGTACCCAGTCAGCAAAATAGTTTGAGTGTGTGTAAGTGTGCAAAATAAATATGTGAATGTCCATTCATGTGCCTTCACTGTAATGTAAATGAGGCTGTGATTAAAAAGCTATCTTACTTTATTGTGAAGGAACTGAAACCGTAACCCTGAAATCGATCTACTGTTTGCATAAATGATGTGTGTATGAAGTGATTGTCGGATATTGTCTACATTTTTACATCTACTGCACAATGATGTGGGTTGTAACTTATTGTTGTAAGACTTTTATTCAGTAAGGAAAATAAATTCATATTAACTGTGGACAAACAGTGTTATTAATAGACATGCGGGCAGCAAGGTCAAAGCAGGGTTCAAGAAAAGCACTGAAACAGAGATGAGAAGCTAACCAGAGCACACAGATTCACCGTGTGCTTTTCTCTTGTAGCTGTAAAACCGCTGACCTGAGTGTGAAATCAATTACCCATGTGTGCATTTATGTATGTGTGTGTGTGTGTGTGTGAGAGAGAGTCAGAATTCTTCTGTTCAGGGATTACCAGGTTGCCATGGTGATTAGTTAGAGTGAGGTAGGGCCATCTCTACGGGGAACGAGGAGAGGGAGGAGAGAAGAAGAGTAAGAGGGAGGAGAGACAGGCTGCAATATAAAAAGAGCTGTGAATAACGTGGCCATAGTGCCATAGTGGCGATGAGCTCCCCCACAGACTAGCCTGCTTGGTTTGTGAATGGAGAGCTCAACATGTAATGTCAGAGCAGTACCATACATGAGTAAGTAAATAGTAATAGGCTACACTCCTCTTACTGTCTTATGAAACTGACTTTGTTGATCATATGACACCTCCTCAAGGGTTCCAAGCACAGGGTCGACTCCAGCACAAATATGTGCCTTGCTCGAGGGCAGATGCTTGTTTCTATAAGCTTGCACCGAGGCTCTCTGGTTGAGGAGCCGTCTCTAATCTTGGCCATCCTGCTGTATACCCAGTGTGTCACAAACGGCAATGTTACACAACAGCAGACACCGCTAACTATCACCCTTCCTTCCATCCGTGTTATCTGTTGTGGTTCGTCCTCCATGTTCTCTTAATTAAAATCACAAAGTAGGTCAAAACAAACAAGAGGCCCGGGGTGCTGGACACATGATTCTGGCCGAGCTTGTCAGTCTGTTTTGGGGAATGTTGGGTTCGGTAACCATCTAGCCTACAATGTTAAAGGCTTGAAACTCTGTCTCTTATTTTAGGGATTTTTTAAAATGATGGATTATGTGTTCCTTTTATTGGCTGAGAAAGTGATCCTGCTAACATTTAAAAACAGCAGGATCTGCAGTATGAAAACTGCATCATCACATTGGGCCATTTTGCATAGCCTCACCTGCACCTACACCAAAGTATGTTTTACATTCTGTACTAGCCTGTTATTAGCAAGTGCCTCCATCATGTCAAGTGTTGATTGTAAAACGGACAGTTATTTATGTCCCCTGCACTCCGGATATGAGCTTATAAAGTATCAGTGGTACACATATATGAAGTATTAGTAGTATTAATAGTTATAGTGGCAATAAAAGTGTTGCCTTCAAAAGGAATTACAGAAGTATTGTGAGAAAAACATACAGAAGTAAGTAATGCAGCAAAATGTCTGTTATTTTGTTTTGTCATTAATTGATAATTGTTGCTGTTACGTCGAGGTGGAATTTTAACAATGTTTGACACCATTGCTTAATCTGTAACAGTACATTATTACATACGATGATTTTGTAAAAAAAAAAAGTAGCTGTCAAGGAAATGTGGAGCAAAAAGTGGAAATGTAATGCAATGTGAAAGTAATTATTTCTTCTACTTTGTGGTATAGTGTTACACTATTAATCAGTCTGTGATTCATCGATCATATTTCTATGTTGTTCATCAAAGTGTCGCATGACAGGACCACAGGAAGTAATTGCAGCAGCAGAAGACAGAATGACAGCAACATAGGAAGGGACGAAGGGACAGAGGGAAGAGGGGAGAGAGCATGAGGGGGTGTTAGGGCAAGACAAGCACTCGTGGGGGTCCCAGCTTTTAAATAATTCAGAGAGACTCACAGCACTCAGTGCAGAGGAGGAGCACTGTCAGGTCAGCTCATTCACTGCAGAGGAGAGGAAGGGAGGGAGAAAGGAAAGGACTGAGAGGGGGCGGGAGGAAGAGTGTTTAAAGATAGCATGAGAAGAGGAAGACATTACTGTGGAGGAGTTTGTTTGTGCATGCATATGTACATTTGTGTGCATGTGCATTGTGTGCATTTATGCATGAGTGTACGTGTGTGTGTGTGTGTGTGTGTGTGTTGTGTGCCAGCTGCGCATATAGGTATTTTGTCTGCGTATGTGATGAAAATAGACAAAATGAAGGAGAAACAGGTTGTTTCATCCTGGAGCTTTCTGGTTTCTCTTAGTCACCACGGTAACCACCTCCTCCCTGTTATGCACTCCTGTTTATTAGTTTACACTTTCCCCCCACAGCCCTCCCTGCCTCCCACCCTCTTTTGACTCCTCCTGTACCCCGATTCATTTGCTGTATTCCCTCCGCCCCTCATCATTCAAATCTGTTGTTATATTTCTGTCACCATCATGCACCCGGACTCTCAGGATGACCCGTAAGCATGTTACAAAGTCCAGAACGAGTCCCAAGCTTCTATATGATCGTCACAACTCATGTCTACCTGGCTACCCCTCCTTCTTAACTCCTTCCTGGTCTTTCTTCCCTTCCCATCTACCCAACTCCTATGCTTGACTTTGGAAATGGAGATTAGCGGTCACTTCAGTTGCCTAGAATGGAAAAAAACAAAAAGAGACATTCAATCAAATATAAGTGACAGGAAGGGGAGAATAGAAAGAAGAAGCTCACAGAGAAAAGACAAGATACCCCCCCAGAATGTAAAAGGTGAAGCATTTTCAAAGAATACTGATAACATTAGGCTGAGGGAGAAAGAAAGGTGGTGATGTTATTTTAATGGGCAGAGATGCGAGGTGTATCAGATATACACAGAAACTAGGGCAGAGACTCACACCTTAAAATGATACATATTTCCAACTTCATGTCCAAATCGTGCTTGTTTTACTCTTATATGTTTCATCTATTTTCTCAGTAAAAGTGCATGGAGTAAAAGCCTGCATGCAGATGTCAATGTGTTGCCTACATTGCCCTAATTGATGAAAGATACATTCTAGAATATATGAAATACTACTGCTGCCACAACAATTTGGCCTGTGGCTCATATTAAAGACAATGCAGATGAGAGATGCCATTAAGTTTGACAGTGTCACTATTGGGCACCACAAACACTATACGTGTCTAAGAGCACTGCATATTATATGGTGATGTGAGACTTTGTGCGGGGAAGACACTGGCATCGCTATCTGAGCTGTGGGGCCTCTGAGGTATACCGCTTCCTCCCCTCCCGCCTCCCCCGTTCCTCTCCGCGCGCAACCCGCCCCGCCCCCGCCTCTCTCCAGCGCGACGCATCGCCAAGTTGTGTTCAGCACGGACAGCCAGCACCGCACGACCCAGCGCAGAGCGTACCTGGCCCCGCCGAGGTATTTCCATTTTCTCCCTTTTTTTTCGGGCGAAGAAGTGCGGACCGATGGAGAGCCCTGACGTCACCATGCCAGGTAGAGAGTGAAGGGAGCTTTGGCTCGTGAGGAGGAGGGGAGTAACACTGCGGGTGTGCTTCGGGTGGCCTCTCCATCGCGGTGAACACCTTTCGGGCTCGGAGCGCGCTCGGACGCACGTATGATGATGGACGGCTGGCTGCCGCTGCTGCTGCTTGCTGTCCTCGCCATTGCGGGAGGTGAGTAACTTGTCCGTCGAATGGCTCCATCGATGCGCTTTGGTGTGCATCGTCACCTTTATAGGGCCAAAAACCACCGCGAGCTCGAGCATTCAGGAGGATCAGGTTTCTTCAACGTAATGAGGGAGTGTGATACCAAAGGCTGAGGAGAGGTTAGACGCGGAGAAAATGACTCTTTCCATTGCTGTGTCACCAGTTTTCTCATAATAGCAGTGAGCGCGACGGAATGATGAAGAAGATAAATATTGCCCACTGCTTATATCACATGCGCACAATGTAGAAACAAATGCAATGGCTAACACCATTATCCGCTTGCAAACTAAAATAAATCCTTTAATTCAGCATATCTGTTGTCTACTCAAGATATAGTGCGTTTAGAGGCCTTACTTTATCACCATGTGCTCATTATTGTGTCACAATAATATTATTATATGGACTTATTAGTCTTGATAATATTAGTTGTTATGTATTGTTGTGGTAAATACCACACAAATGAAATATAATACAGCACATTCTGAAGAAGTTTTAAAGCATTGCAGTGTTGTTTTTTGCATCAGTTATCTCTTTCTCTCTAAATATACCAGAGAGAAAGAGAGGGGAAGAAATTATGTTATCACCCAGTAACCCCCCTCCTCTCTCTCTCTCATTAACACCGAGGTCTTGCATTGAGTGGGCAGGTTAATGAGAGACACGTTGAGCTAAACCAACTTCTACATCCTGTCTTCAAAGGACAAATGTGTGTCATTCAGCAGGAGAAGCCTTCTGCCTGCATGTGTTTGGACAGATAAATGGTCTTTTTTTTGTCTTCATTGGGCACATGCACCGAGTGGATGAGTCTTATTTATAACACTGTTGTTGCAGTGTATTAGGAGCAAATGAGGTAGTGTTAAGTGTAAAGCCATGATTAGTATTCTACCTCCAGAAATTGGCTCTAATTTGGTGTTAATTCCTGATCAGTGAGGGTTTTCCCGAAGCACAGCGGAAAACACATCAGCTGATTGGTTGAATTACAGCAGCGGTAACATTTTCAGCCAATCCATAGTAGTGACAGGGCAGAGACCAGCTTAGTGCCTCCAAGCAAAAAGACAGTTTGTCACTGGGTGTGTAGCAGCACACATAACCACACACACACACACACACACACACACACACACACACACACACACACACACCTCCATCCACACACACATGCCTGGCCATCTGCCTTGCATTGACTAACTGATCATCATCATCACCCATGGCGACAACATGCTTTTCTCTCTGGAACACAAACACTTGCACTCTTTTTGTCTCACACACACACACACACACACACACACACACACACACACACACACACACACACACACACACACACACACACACACACACACACGCACACACACCTAAAGAGAGCTTTATGCAACGCTGTGTTCAGCACAATATTAAAGCAGTGTACTGGAGTAATATTGGGTCTCTTACAATACAAATATAAAAAAGCGAATATTACCATAAATAAAAGCTACAAATAGAACTAATAGCTCACCAATTGATTGTGACAAGGATTTATCTTGTTTATGAAGACGCTCTGAAATTGCTGCATGATATTCGGTGTCCCTGAGCACCCGGTTTTGTTGGTCGATCATTCCCTGACTTCAAACAAAAGGTATGTGGACTAGAAAATGCTACCGACATGAACTATCACATTAAGGAGCTTCATAAGCGGCGGAGTACTATGAGTCATCTCCCCTTACGGTAGAAAACCTGATTAGCATCATCCTCAGAGACTATAAACTCAATCCACACACAAACACGCGTTTGAAGAATGAGCACATAGTCGCACACCTGGGCCTTCACACGTTTTAGAGATTCCCTACAACGAGGCAAAAAAAAAAAAAAAAACCACCCAATTGTAAAACACGCACTTAGAAAAGACAACATATGCACAGACTCAGACCAACACGCAGTTCCCATTTGTTCATATTGGTGGTGATGGAATTAGAAGGGACAAAAATCATAACTCTACACCTACGCACAACACTATTTTCTTACATAAGCGGTTTTACATTCACAGACTTGCACACAAAAGGAGTCTCAGACGCTGCCGCGAGGACGTGGCCGTCCTGTGTGTGTGAGGAGGATGTCTCTTGTCATTTCCCCTGCAGGCCATGCATAATAAACAGGTCTGTGGTGCTGAGTTGACCTGATGCAGGAGTGACTGGATACGGAGCACGGTGTGCGACAGTCTCATCACTAAAGGACGTAGAGTGCGCTTAGATTATTTTCGCAGCAACACTTTCATCAGCTGCATCTCAAAGCAGATGTTTGACACGGGGCCAAGTCATCCTCTTTGCATGTGCGACCGTGTGTGTTTATGCATGCGCCATAATCTCTGTCCTCTGCTTTATGAATGCACTCAGTGAATATCAACTAACCATTTCCTTGGCACAGCTACGGTCGAGAAAGTTCTGCACAGTCAGTTCAGCCTGTCATCACTTTCCTGCTGCACTGCTCCGGCCCACTGATCTCTGCAGCATCTCAACCTGCACATTAACAGCAGCCATCCTATTCTCTCTCTCTTTCTGTCACTTTTTGTCTTTATCTCGCTCTCCCTCATTTTCTCTCTTTGGACCAACTGTCAACACGCGGCAGCAACAGGATCAGATCAGCGGATACAGGGGCTGCATCTGTGATAAGAAATGCACAGAAGTCACTCAACAGAGGCCTGCGTTTGACTGCGAGAACGTGCGTGTGATCCCCTGTGTAAGACTGTGTGCTGTCATGTGTGATTCAGTGTGTGAGTGAATGTGCGGCAGTAGCATCACACAGCAGTGTGCAGCCCTGGAGGTTAGAGGGGAAGCAGAAGGAGAGCACAGAGGTTTCATAGAAACGTAAGCAGTGGAGAAGAAAAGCAGATAAGAGTCGTTTGGAAAGTTAAGAGTTTTGATTCAAGTTGATTGAAAAAAATAAATAAAAGGTTGACTAACATTGAGGCAAGGTTGTGCTTAGGTTGCTCCGATGCAGGCGTGTGTAGAAGTGTTCAGAAGTGTATTCAAGATAACACAAACCTTCATCCGGTGACAACATGAATGAAAGGTAAAACTGTAAACATGATCTTACATCTAAAAGTGCAATGAAACTAGAGAAACTAATGCTTATCAACAACAAATAATACTTCTGCAGAGAGCAAAAAAAAAAATGCTTGTTTGTTATGATTGTGATCAAGACTTCTGCAATGTGTTCTGGATGTATTGCTGTCCTATCTCCGCATGTTTGCATATATAACTCACAGGCAGCCGACTTCAACCTGCTGATAACAGATATGGATTTATCGGTATCCAAATAACAGCGCAAATAATAGCTTGTTATAAGAGGCATGATGCAGTTCAAATGATGTATTTATTGCAATCCCTGAAATGTGCAACACCGTACCGTCTGTCGTCAAACAGCTTGAGCTCCTCGGGCTGTAAGTAATACCACAAAAACCAAGCTGCATATGAGGATTTCATAGCTTCTGAGTTTTTCTGCTGTATAGTCTTCTGCAGTCTAAACCACTTCAACACCGTCCCCCATCTTAGACGACCTATTTGATATTCAAACCTAAGATGTAACATTAAACAGAAAACTTGTGTATATTCAGCATCACTGTCAACGTTGAGATGTTTACTTGACGGCACTAACTTAACTGGCTACACTCTTACTGACTGTGGAGTTTCTCAAATTTGGTGACAGTAAAGCTCCTTCCACTCTCAGTTTGTCCACAGTGGGATGACTTGGTGTTTGGAGTGCTGCGATATTGCGGTTGGATGGAGGATCAATATTAATATCGCAGCTCTATGGGCACTACGGTGCCAATTGGGTGTTAGTAGATCAATGGATCTCTCCATTATTGATTGAAGAATATTTCAGCATGAAAGGTCCCTGCTGCAGCCAGAAAGCCTCTTTGGCAGAACGCAGCGCAGGAAGCGTGCCCTACTTCCCCTCCAACCTTTTCTCATTTGAGCGAGCTGTATAAATAGAGATCATCACTGTAATAGTCTTAGCAGGATAATTCAATTGAGCTCTCTCTTCGTCCTCATTTTCTCCACATTTGTCTTTACAGCGTGCGTGGCCTCTAATGGCTTTGTAAACTGCGAACAACACCGTACAGTTTAACGATGGATGGATTTTAGTACATGCAGTGATTTTTCCAAAAATCATGACTAAGACCGCCACACTTTGTGAGGTCAATCAGCATGCTGAGATCCGTGGCTGTTTAAAAGAAGGAAAGAGAAACGGATGTATATGGGAAGCAATAGAACACTGAACATGGCCACCATCCTGCCTGTTCCTGTGCTGTGTCAGAGGGGTGTGTGTGTGTGTGTGTGTGTGTGTAACCTCCCTCGCTCCAGGGTCTAATGGGGGAGCCCTGCTGAAATATTCATCGTGTCACATTAAGTTTGCAATATTTGAACTGGAAAACAACCAGAATACGACCTGAGCTACCGTCAACATTACGACCACTCGGCAGGGCCTTCAGCACGACAGCGTGTTTATATGAAGGAGCGAGATCAGTCTTTGTTTAGAAGCACAAGTAAGTGCTGAGGATGAACATGTTTGTGCAGTGATCAGGCTGCAGTCGCGTTCTTGAGATAAGAATAAACCAGTAAAGCTCTCGGTGGAGAGCTCATAATTTGTCTCAGTGTCGTAAATTATTAGTCTAGACTTTCATCCTGAGCGAATGCATGCAGATATTTTAGTGAAAATAAGCAGAAAATACGAAGACTCATAGAGTGGATATGTAAGCCAAGACTGCACAATTCGTTTTGCATATTGATTCAGATTTGCATGGGATGTGAATGCTTGGGATGTTTTATTCTGGAAAGTGCAGTTGTGTTTATATATAAAAATAAATCAAACCTGAAATCATTTTAGGCAAGTTTTTTAAATATTATCCTAACATCACAGAAAGAAACACAATATTTTGCAATGAACTGAATCATTTTGGCCTTGGACTTTGTTTTGGTCTGAGTCATCTTCAGGGGTCTTTGACTGAGCAGCTTTTCATAATTACTTCTCATGCAGCGACTCATCATATCAAAGATGAGGGGAATCGGTATACAATTTCTCTTTTCCATAGATATAAGTGCACAGATGCTACAAAATGCTAGACATAAGGTACGACTTAAAGTAAATATAACTCTCATCAACTGTTTACAAAGAAAAATAACTGAATGTCACTTTGACAATTTACACGTCATCGGCCTTTTTCTGCTTCATCATTGTCTAAGTGAACAGTATTAGCTTCCTGTCTCATCCGGTAGTGTTATTGCCCTGGGCTTCTGGGAATATTATGCATTACTCATATGGTTCAGGCACAGACAGTATTTTTTATTTCCCTCATGAATATGTGCACGCAAAAAAAAACACACGCACCTAAAAAAAAAAAAACAGCCAACCTGTGCACAATAAACAACCAGAGTGCTACACACATGTGCTGACAGGATGTGTATTGATGATGGTGGATTAGAGAGAAGGGGCAATAAATGGGCAGTGGCTGTCAGCGACAGAGAGATGGAGATAACAGGAAGGATGAGAGCGAGGCAGACAGTCAGGGGAGTGAAGAGAAAATATGGGCCGGCTCGGATGATGGAAAGACGGAGAAAGTGTAAAAGAAAATGAGACGGAAAAAGATGGGACACAGGGAGGAGATTAAAAAGAAGGTGGCAGCGAGGAATTGCCTGTTTAGTTTATGGGGAATGAATAGAGTCCTCATTGATCCAGAGACAGAGGCCATCATTCCTGCTCAGTGAACACAGCAGTGCTACAGGGCAAGAGGGAGGTGTGGGGGGGATGTAGAGGGGGAGGACAGAGGAGCTCAGAAGAATTTTCAGAGGGAAATGGTGAGAAAAGTGGAGTATGTTTAGTGTGTTTAAAGCTTTTTGATTTTTAAATTTCCATATTTTTACATCACTAATGCAACAAATCCCACTGTTGTTGTTTTTTTCTATCTCAGATGTACCTGTTCTTCTTTTTGATTGTATTTCCCTCCATAAAAAAGAATCCGTTTTTTCCTCTTTGTTGTGTAATTGATGCTGAAACTTTGTTTTCATTGTTGATTAATCGGGTGATTCTTTTATTAATCAATGAATCATTTGGTCTATAAATTGCTCATCAAAATGTCCCAAAGCCTAAGAATTTTAAATTGCTTTCTTTGTCCAACCCCCAAATATATTCAATTGACATTGAAATAAAACAGAAAGAAAATGACTTTTCTTGTTAGTTTAGTGCAGATGACGCATGTAAAAGAAGGGAATAAAAGGTGTAGAATGAGTAGTCAGGGGTTTGTTTGAATCTTTGTATTTTATTTGACAATATTTCGATTATTCTCATTGTTTTGTTATTTTTCTGTTATAGTCTTCATTTTGTTAATCATCAAAGGGTTCATCATCTCAAACGTAACATCATTTACTCACATCAGCGTTTACATGTTATAGGTATCAAGGTAACAGTAAGCAGCCTGTGTTTTTCTTCAGGGGGAACGTGTGAGAGGATTGCGAGAGTGAAAAGATGCAGCACAGGAGCGAGCAGATGCCGGAGAGGCTGGGAGTGAGTAGCTGAGGAGAGGGAGGAAGGACGAGGTGCAGAGCAGTTGTTTTTCTCTCAGTTAAACACCTCCCCTCCTGTGTGTGCTGTTGTGACAGCCCGAACTCAACCACTCACACGGATACGACTAAGGTCTCCGACAGATGGAGGGATGGCGGACGGAGGGGAGGAAAGACAGGGGCAGGGAAGTGAAGTGAGAGACGGAGTGAAAATAACCCAAAGCTACAAAAGACTGGCAGTTGGGAAAAAGTGCAGCACGGCAGAGGGGAATAGATGGAGACAGAGTCACGGAGAGAGCGATAGAGACATTCAGACTCATTCTTGTGATGTCAGATGTGTATCGAGCTGTGCTGACGTGCTCCATCCGGCAGTGATGAGTGATGCCATGGTTCAAAGGCTTTGCATTCTTGATACACATGGACAGCCAACTCTCAATGCTGGCAGTGAGGGCAGTGGCCAAACAGAGAAACTCAACAGCACCACTGATTTCCTGCTCTTGTATGATTTAGACTATCATCCAATATGATAAAAGTCTTCTTTTTTTTATGGCTGCACCATTTTTGTCTCATGATCGAGGCAGATGACGACGAGGATGATGATAATGTGTTCTCGTTGCAGGCGGCCTCGGGGCAGACACAGAGGAGCGGTTGGTGGAGCATCTCTTAAACCCCGCCCACTACAACAAACTGATCCGTCCCGCGACTAATGGCTCCGAGCTGGTTACCGTGCAGCTGATGGTGTCGTTGGCTCAGCTCATCAGCGTGGTGAGTGTGCATGTGCCCAGGCTTGTGTGTTTGACTCTGAGTGCACCTTTTCACAGGATGAGGACACCCCTTTGTGTTACTCATCCTTTGATCACATGTATAAAAAGTAAAAATTCTGCATTTTACATCAATAAATTGTATTAATACTAGGTTGTTATACTTATAAGTAATTATAAGTAACTGTCAAATAAGTGCAGTGGAGTGAAAGGTACAATGTAACCCTCTGAAATGTAGGAGAGTAAAATTATAATGAAATAAAGTACTTCAGAATTGTACTTACAGCAAGTACAGTACTTGAGTGAATGTACTTTCCACCACTGCAAACAAGCTCCACTGAAAATGATTCCTGCAGTACATCTTTACGCTAGTTAAAGATCCACTCCACTGATTTTACACACAAAGATCGGTTTCCTCATTATGTTGAGTGCCACTCAGCCAAACAGTTGTATGAAGTCTTCTGAGATTATGGAGTTTTTTTTAAAACCTGAGAAATTAACATACGTGAATACTTGAACCTGACTTCGATTTTGTTTCCTAAAAAGCAATATAAACTGGGGATTCAGATTTTGAAATACGGGTATTTACCAAGAAATGAACGATGACCGAGCTGCATGATGCAACTCGGCCGATAGGGACTTAAAATGTGGATGTTTTGACTTTGCTGCATCCATTTAATGCCACTTTTGAAAACTCTGTCACACGCGTCCCCTAGCTTGTTAGAGGTGTTGTGGTACCCGTTTGATCACAGTTTGTAATTTACAATACATGTCTTCTGTTTCTGCAGCATGAAAGAGAGCAGGTGATGACCACCAATGTCTGGCTAACGCAGGTGAGACTTCCCACTCTTCTCCTCATCTGACCGTTCCAACATCGTAACATTCTGCCACACAGAGAAGGATTCATTTCGACAGAAAGATTAAAATGTCGGGAAAAACATTTAATTTTGGATGGTTTTACCTTAGATTTCAAAACGTTACTGCCAGGTCAGTGGAGGTTTATCACACACCACAAGGGGCATGGATGGTAGTAACAAATGCAGACACTAAGTAATGCTCTCTCTACAATAGAATACAGTAAACATGCAGATGAACATTATATAATCATGGGCCACAGTGGTATTACACTGTGGCCCATGAGCAGTGGTCCGGAGGGGACCGATGCATCCCTGTGTTCTGTGTGGTTCACTGGTTATGGCTGATGTGCAGAGTCTGATCCTGCCTCTACTCATGTGGACTGGTGTGTCAGACAGTGAGAGAGACATCAAACAATACACGTCCTCCAAAACCCAAAATCTGACCGGAGAAATATGAGAAGTGAGTTGAAAGTTATGACACACCAATTTCTTTCTTTTTTTACACCCAAATTACAAATAACTGACATCAAAAGCCCTTTGCACAAACGCTGAGCCCCTATTTGTCAGCTGATGAAATTGGCAGTTTGTGGATTTGGATGAAACAACAAAACCTCACCCTGTAAATAATGTGACCCTGACTGAGCTGTGACACGCTTCTACATGGCTGGCTCTTTGTATGCTTACAGCTGAGGCCTTTAACATGGTGGAACATGTAGGTGGACACATTCACACACATCAGGTATACAAATGCAGTCACTCACACACATCATCAACATACGCGTTTGCTTTTGAGAGCAGGTGTTTGAACAAATTACACAGACGTATGTAGTGCATGCTGCATTTTTGATGACATTGTTTACTAGCTTCATGGTTGTTTTTTTTGTCTTATATTCACAAACACACTTGCACCTGACCAAGTCAAGATTTACGACATGTAACGGCGCGTAGAATGACCATCTGTGCTCTATGGATCCCTTGCAACTGGTAAGCAGGGGAGCCGAGGACAGCTGTAATGACCACAGTGCATCAGTTACTGCAGATGACCTAACATGAGCATTACAGCTCCAACATTGCCATAACATAGAAGAGCCAGACAGAAGTGCTGTCACAGAGGCTTCAATGCGGCAATGTCAATGACTGACCCACAGCGTACAGAACAAGACAAGGCTTTTAAAAGAAGGTTGCACAGAGGACGTGAGGAGGGTTGCTGATGCACACACATGCACGCTCATAGGAGCAGCGGAGAGAGTACTCGAGTGTTTAAAAAGTACATCACTTTAAAGACATTTTACATGGGTAAAAGTAAAAAGCAGGTCAACGTTACTGGGTTACGTAAAAAGGGGACCGGGTGATGATACATGATACTACTGTTAAATTAAAGAACATATTTAGGCTCCAAAATAAAATGCAGAAATTCCTCAAACACCTTACTGGAGGTAAAAGTTCTTCAGTGGAGTGAAGTGAGGAGGATCCATGAGCATGTTAGCATTTAGCATGTTAGCTTAGGATACAGGTGATGAACATCGTTGGTGTGTCACTAAGCATGCATGCAAGGTCAGTCAATACATTGTTTTTGTTACTACCCCGAGGTACAATAATGCCAATTAACGACACCTCTCATGTTCCCCTTTTTTTGACATTCGACTGTGCTTGTAGTGTCCTCGGCCCGTGAACTCGGCGGCCCGTGAGCAAACATTTGTAACATATCCTTCCTGGAGTGTCACCTCTCTCTGTTCACGGAGCTCTGCCCTCGTGCGGCCGCAGACACACACACTCGCAGCTCCTTTTGTTGTTGCTCTGCAACGGATACGATTGTGAAATGCAATGAAGTGCAATACTTGTGATAAATAGAACGAAAGTAAAAGTGAGAATACCGATTTACAATACATACAACACGTAACAAAACAACTTTGTTAGATTAGAGGTAGTACTTGTAACACTTCCACCCCTGAGCAATTTTAATCTTGGTGATTGGTCTAGGTCGGGGTTGACACGAGCGCTTCAATCTCTCTGTGGCTTATAAACATGTGTTGTAAGCATAGAGGGACACAGCACAGGCTGTTCCCCAGGCTTGTGATGTGTCATATTGACCACCGACTGACAGACACAAAGACGGACAGACGGACCTTCTCCTCACTTCGCCTCTCTTGCCGCTGTGTGCTCGGCTCACGAGCATTTTGTTTTTATTGGCCCCTCAGGAGTGGCAGGACTATCGTCTGACTTGGGTCCCCGAGGAGTTTGATGGGATGTTGAAGGTCAGGCTGCCGTCAAAACACATCTGGCTGCCTGACGTGGTGCTCTACAACAAGTGAGTCACTCACTCACTCACTCTCTTGCTCTCACTTCTGAAGACACACAAGGCTCATGGATGCATGCACTGGCATACAAATGCACAACAAGAGCACATACAAGTCTCATATTGAACTGTTAATGTTTTAAAGCAAACTCCCCGGCGATTTGAGCCAGCTGCCACTATTGTCCACCAATGCCAGAGGTTTCACTGTGCAACACGTGCACGCTCCGCCACATATGACTGAATATGTCCGCTGTAATCTGCTCATATCGCTCATACATTACTATATACAGTACACTTCAAAGATGGAGTCATCTGTGTGCACACTAGAGACTGTACATGTATAGCAGATGCAACCGGTTAACCAGAAATTCGTCTTTCTTTTTATGTTGTTGTAAAATGTGTGCTGTTGCACGCAGAGATGCTTGATAACTAACTCCGTATTTGCATTTTAATTTGGTTCGTCATTCTTCGGCCTGGATTAAACTAGACCTTTGTAAATTGTGAATGCACCTGGCCAGTTTCAAGTTCCCGTCAGGTACAGTTACACAGAAACCAACTTGTTTTGGTAATTTAATGAAACATCAATTTGCTGAGGAATATATTAACCAAACATCCAGTTTTTATGAAGTTTTAAGACTATGGGCTATCGCACGCTTTGCTGTTAATCCAGTCTCGAGTGTAGGTCTGGGCGACATGGTTAAAATCAACCAAATGGCAAATGTATGCAAGATCACATATATGTAAAATGATTAAATTTCATCTTCAATGCAATTAACTGTAATGCATGAAACAACACAAAACTCTTCACGTGTATGAAACAGACACTTGCTTTGCTTGGTTTTACTCGTCTCAATGCAATGGAAACTGAGTGTCAGCCTCCAGTATGCAAATCAGCTCATCAGAGTACAGTGATCTGTCTGGCCTTCTCATCTTTCCCTGCCTCAGTCCTTACTTTACTAAAGATTAAAAGATCCCTGGCACTTTGGATGAAATTATCCTCCTAATCCCACTAATCCCGGGTCGACACGCTTTCCTCCCAGTCCTCTTCACTGCGTCGAACTCCTGTCAGGCACCGAAACAGCTGGATTAACTGAGGGAACAGCACGAATAGAGCAGAGAAGCCGTTGTTTCTGAGAGTGCACTTAGGTGGGTCAATTGTGTAATCAGTCAAAAATGATGCCATTTTATTTTGCACATGTCACATCTCACAACATTAATAGCCGTCATTAATTAGTTCTCTTGTCAAATGCTTGAGTTCAATGGAAATTCAATGGAAAGCTTTAATGTAGTCAGCCGACTTTTGACTTAAGTGTCTAATTCAGGCTGTTTAACTCGACCCAGTCTGCCCTGTGAGCTGTTCTTTCTGTCTAGACTGCAGGTTCATCCTGTTCTTTGGCTTTGTAAGAAGCAGGTGTGTGTGAACCTGCTGCTCTGAGACACCTCAAAGCCTCCACACCCATGTGTGTGTGTGTGTGTGTGTGTGTGTGTGTGTGTGCGTGTGTGTGTGTGCGTGTGTGTGTGTGCGTGTGTGTGTGTGTGCCCTAGAGCTCTTTGATGAACCCATACTGCATAAAGAGATGCGTCATGTTCCACTGTTCATAAGACTCAGGGAAACATGGCCTCTCATGATACTTTCTGTTTGCAAAATATATATTTTTAATTAACTCGTCACACAAAGGTTTCTGTTCGTGTCTGACACTTTATTTCTTTTATCTTTCTCCTCTCCCGCTTCCTCTCTCTCAGTGCTGATGGGGTGTACGAGGTGTCGTTCTACTCTAACGCGGTGGTTTCCCACGATGGCAGTATCTTCTGGTTGCCTCCGGCAATATACAAGTCAGCCTGTAAGATCGAGGTCAAGCACTTCCCCTTTGACCAGCAGAACTGCACGATGCGCTTCCGCTCCTGGACCTATGACCGCAACGAGATCGATCTGGTTCTCCGTGCTGACGTGGCTAGCATGGACGACTTCACGCCCAGCGGCGAGTGGGACATCATCGCCCTGCCAGGCAGACGAAACGTCAACCCGGCCGACCCCACCTACGTGGACATCACGTACGACTTCATCATTCGCAGGAAGCCCCTTTTTTACACCATCAACCTCATCATCCCGTGTGTGCTCATCACCTCGCTGGCAATCCTGGTCTTCTACCTGCCCTCCGACTGCGGAGAGAAGATGACGCTCTGCATCTCTGTGCTGCTGGCTCTCACTGTGTTCCTGCTGCTGATCTCAAAGATCGTCCCCCCCACGTCACTAGACGTCCCACTCGTGGGGAAGTACCTGATGTTCACCATGGTCCTGGTCACTTTCTCCATCGTCACCAGTGTGTGTGTGCTCAACGTACACCACCGCTCGCCGACCACACACACCATGCCCCCTTGGGTTAAACTGGTGTTCCTCAACAAGCTTCCTGCCTTGCTCTGCATGCGCCAGCCCAGAAACAGCTGTGAGCGCCAGCGGCTGCGCCAGAGAAGGAGGGCCCAGGAGCAGAAGGAGGGTGGGCGCAGCGGGGAGGCGGGGGCCTTGATGGTGGGGCTCGGGCTGGGCAACGCTGGCGGGAATGGAGGGGGAACCTCCACAGGGGTGTTCAGCAAGGAGGACAATGAGCCTTGTACCTGCTATGTGAACCGGGCGTCCGTTAAACAGTTTGGAGGGGATCTGGTAGGAGCGGGTGGGGGGTCCACGGATGGTCTGAACAGGGTGAGGGAGGGCCGGGAAGGGGGCTCTGGAAACCTGCCACGGGGGAAGCAAGCAGCAGGAGGTCCTGCTTTGACTCAGGCCCTGCTGGCTCAAGCCTGTCCGGGCTTTGAGGAGGCGGTGGAAGGAGTTCACTTCATCGCCAACCACATGAAGAGTGAGGATGATGATCAGAGTGTAAGTATTATTTTATCTGAATGTTCACACCAGCATAGTCTCTGTTGCTCCTTATCACAGCCTGACTGGACTTTTTAGAGTGACAGTGATGTTAGGAATGACTGATATTCATTTTCCAAATAAACATTTTGTGACAAAGAGTATCGATACTACAGATCCAGTTTACTGTATAGTTAGAGATGACAGATAAAAGCAAATGTTACAGTACTTTTTTAAACTCATTTAAAGCTGCTCGAATGAATATCTTAAAAAATGCTGATGAACCTATTCATGCTACCTGCCCAGCACCAAACACCTGACAGACACAGTTAGCGTCGAGCTGGTGAACACAGTGGAGCGTTCAGCAGCTAGAGACAGAGATTTCTGGTGAGGTAGAAACCAAAACACAGCAGAGAAATCGTAGCCGCTAGCCAGATATTTAAATTCTATGACCAAATGCATAAATAGGCACCTGTTAGCTACACGTCCACTAAATCAAGCTGTTTGCTCTGCACCCAGTGAATGTAAGCTTCAATAACTTAAGACATTAAATTATATTGCTGAATAGATTCTTTAAATTAAACACAAAAAGGCAAAGTGATGCTGATGCCAATGACTCCTTTATTGCTGCAGTTTACTGCTCGGCAATGTCTTGCCAACACACACTTTAATACCAATACATCCGTATTAAAATAAATAGGTATCTTGTCTCTGCGTGGATAAAATCATAGCATAAATCGTCTTATTCTGTGCAGATGTTACGAACCATAAAAGGCATCATGAGCTGCCCAGGTCTGTCCTCTCAGTGCCAGCAGTGCCCTTTGAAACGCATGGGGGACTACACCAGAGCATATGGAGACAGATCTGGTGACGCAATCATAGCTCTCTGAATATTCAACAAAGACAAGTAATTATAGCAGCAGCATGACGTGTGCATAGAGAAGGAGTACAACTGGAGAAGTGCCGGAATAGGGGAACCAAGGGTACCAAGGGAGAGAGGGTGGCATTTGTTATCGCTTTTCCTCAAGGAGTCTTAGGAATGAAAGACACCGACATGGGAATCAACAATCCTCTGTAGTTCTGTCCATCCTAGACATAGTAACCATCACGTTGCCATACCGACCACAATCCTGGCCCCGTGCATGCCCTCCCCCTCCCCCTGCCCCAAGTCATCAGTGCAGGGGTTACAGTGTGAGCACACCCCTCTGTTTCTCTGCCCTCCATCACTGTCTCTCATCTCTTACGTCGTCCTCCTCGACTCGTGTCGGACCTCATCAGAGCTGTGTGGCAGAACGAGTCTCCGCTCACATTAACCCCTCACCTCCATTAACCCGCTGCATAGGGAAAGGCAGGAGGGTAGTTAGAGAGAGAACGACGATGAGCGATGTGATTCTGCTCTCCTGAATCTGACTCTTCAACCCGTCCTGAATCCCCTTTTCTCTCTCCCCACACACAGGTGAGCGAGGACTGGAAGTACGTTGCGATGGTGATCGATCGCCTCTTCCTGTGGATCTTTGTGTTTGTGTGCGTGTCCGGCACCCTGGGCATGTTCATGCAGCCGCTTTTCCAGAATTACACAGTCAAGACCATCACCAGCTCGCCGGGCTGACCATTCCCAGGCCGAGAACACGCTGACCTGACAGCTCCCCAGACCAATCAGCACAGCAGGACAAGGGCCAGTGGTGGTGGTGGTGGTGGTGGTGGGGGGGGGGGGGGGGGGTCTGGGTTTTATTGTGTCTATTGAACTGGAAACAAGAACTGGAACTGAACAGCAATCACGCCCATTACCTTTATAGTAACGTTTTTGCAACGAACAAACTGTTTTTCTTGGAAGAAGGAAAACACCATCATACTTTTAAGTTTTTTGTCCAGATGTTTAGTGGACTGACCTGGTCCCTCCCTGCTCCCCTCTTCAGCCAGTCAGGGAGCGAGGGATGCTCTGATTTACTCCTTGTTGGACCTTACGCCAGCCTATCAACACTCTCTGCTCGACGCCGACCGCTTAATTGACACATGACATGCCCGCCTTCAACTCTGACATGACTCATCCTCGGTATTGACTGACGTCAGAGGGAGCTAATCAGAAAGCGAAGGGAGGTTCATACCAAGGTTCTTCAACATTTCTTTTATTTTTCAGTGAGCTGATTCAGTATATTTTATCATAGCATAGCGGCTTACCACAGTGTAGCATTAGGAATATATTATTAAGATTTCTCTATGTGTTAGCTCATGCAAGGGTCTGTTGCTGATAGAGAGGCTATGGTGTGTTGTATGATTGTATAGATTGAACAAGAATGTGATCAAAACTGTACTACACAGCCTGTAATGTGCACACCAACACAATATGTGTACAAGCAACAGATTGTGAAGGGAAATACATAGAGGAGACTTGAATTATTCGATTTGCTTTCGGTTGCATTATTCGATGAAAAGGATACAGTAATATATGCATGAACGGGGTTACGCTCAGAGAAGAGTTGCGCTCACTAAATAGAGGACAGCAGCAGCCAGCTGTGCCAGAGTGCACAGCTGCAGTGAGATGAGTTCAGCTCCAGAAACAAGATGGTGGATAGGAACCATGTGATGGACAGTGGAACAGGATTTCCCTCAGACCGAGTATCTACTGAAGAGCCCAGTTGGGATGGAGCAAAGATCAGTATTAGAAAAAGTAACGTAAAACAAATTTTATTGATGGAAGGAAGGAAATTCTGTCATGAAAATGAAGCTATTATGTGTATTAATCTGTAATTTCATATTTCAGTATGTAATCTTCAGAGCATATGTGTGTGTGTGTGTGTGTGTGTGTGTGTGTGTGTGTGCCCCACACCCAGATGCATTATCACATCTGTCAGATGCGATGTTCAGAAGAGCATACTGTATGCGTGTCTCCCCCTCCCTTCTGTTAATCTCTGGCAACCTCTCTCCAGTTCTCGCTCCTTTAACTGGTCTTCCAGAGACAAACACATTCCTGACATTTAGTCTAATTACAATAACGATTACCTACATTCTCCGAAGACCTTTTCATCACGACACTTTTCCTTTTAATCATGGACTGGCTGATTTGTCTTTTTTCACAATCTTTCCAGGTTCCCTGACAACCAAGCGAGAAGCAAAAAGGCCTTTTTGATCATGCAGAGAGTGCGGGTGAATAAAATGTTGAATAAATAAGAGAGAAATGACAAGAGGGCCTATGCTGAAGCACTCGTACCAGGCAATAAGTTACAGATCTACAGAGAGAAACAGGATCATCTGACCACAGCAAGCACACTCCAGAGAGCGAGGAGGAATAAAGCAGGAAAGTCACGTTGCTGTCTAATCCTCAGTCACTGTCGCTCGCTGTGGGTTTTTTACGGTCATGTGGCTGCAGTCTGCGGCTCGGATCAGTTCTGGACTGGGAGCTGTCTGTCTCTCTCTTTCTGTGTCTCGAGGATGGGATTACCCAGAGGGGGGGATCCCCAAACGATCCTGAACAAGTGTGAAAAGCCTGTCAGAGACCTGTGAAAACTGTAGCCTGCACAGCGCCACACGGACAAAGTGCTGCTGTCTGCTCCATTTCTCTCTCTTTGACCTTTCCACTTTACTTCCTTTCTTCTCACTTCCTCTCTCGTCATGCTCCACCATCTGTCACCCTTCTCCTTCCTGACTCTCAAATCTGCTCCTGTGCACACCTAACCAGTCCAATAAAGGTTGTAGGTTCAGATTAATCAAAGTATGCGTCTGTGTGTCATGTTTTTACCCTCATATTCACACACAGACAGTCGTGTTTCCATCACTTTAGAGAACATTACATTGACTTACATTCCACGTACTCTAACCATAAGCGCTACTTCCCTAATCCAAACCTTAATTGTGACGGTTATTCGTGATGGTCGTTATGGGGATGGGCATTTTGTCCCCAAAAGGGAGGCGAGTCCCCACAATGTGACCGTGTAAACAGATTTATGCCCACACAAACACACGTAACCTTCACAACTAAATGCCTGACCGCTCTTACCTAAACCTAAACCTAAGTCCTTACGGAACATTAAAGAACATAAAACAAAATCTGAACCCTCAAATAGACCTTTTGAAGGTCTGTTCCAAGGTGAGGACCGGCCAAAATGTCCTCAATCTAGAGCTCTGAAACCCCAAATGGTCCTTTAAAGATAGCTGTACAAGTATACGCGCACACACACACACACAGGTAACCTATAGTCGGTATTAATCTTTCACCGCAGGATAGAATGAAAGAAAGAAACGTTTCCTGGCTTTCTAATTTTCAGGCTGGTAACTTCCTTTGTTATGGACTCATAAACACACACACACATACCTTCACACTCCCGCAGTGCTTTGTTTTTTAGGAAGCAGGACTTTTAAACAATCATGGGTGTAGTGCCCAGCCAAGGTCACTTCAAGTTCTCATTATTCTGCTGTAAAAACAGGGTACAGCCGGTATACCTGCTCAAAAGGATGAACGTCACACCAGAACAGAGATAACTGTTGAAGACTCAACTACAGCCGTTTGTAATGCATATTTAATTAATATAATATCTCTTTGTTAGGGATTCATATCTCTAATCTACATCCATCCACTTCTGAAGTAAAGTGCTGTACCAGCGTGTGCGAAGCAAATTGAAAGTAATGCAACGCTCTTAAATTAGATTCAATTGAAGGCTATTTGCTGCCATCTGGTGCCCACCATGTGTTCTCACTCATCTTCTTTGATGCAACAAAGTACCACTAACATTGAATTGTTCGAGTAAACGGCACATTTATTAATTCCTTTGCTTGCATGTGTTATAAAATACACAAAAAGACAAAAAGAAAGAGAGATATTCACACATTCAACAATGACAGGTGTTGAAACCGACTTAAACTCTTCCGATGTTCACATTGCAATACATACAGCTGTGGAATAATTGGACATCTGCTGCTCAAGGGACAATTAGACAAACGTGTGAGTGTGTGTGTGTATTTGTGACTGTGAAGTCCATGACATGATGACCTTCTCTCCTGTCTCAGCTGTTTCCTTTCTGGAGTGTGTGGGTTTGCAGAGTGGACGTCTTTGTGCAGAGCCTCTGCACAAAGACGTCCACTCTGCCGCCCTCTGCAGCAGAGGGCGTGTTCACTACTTCTTCTGTGGCTTGTCGTTGTACTCCAGGAAGAAGTCGTTACAGGCCACAGTCAGCGCTCCGACCAGTATGATGAACTCTGTGAAATCTACCTCCCCGTCGTTGTTGGAATCCAGGTCTGCCATCACCTTATCCACTGCCTCCTTATCCTGGGCATTCTGCACGTGTGTGGATAGAAAACACAAATGTAAGCTGGCTCGGTTTTATACGCATGACACTGTGCATTTATATCCCTAAGTATCTCCTTACCCCCAGGTAGCTGCCAAGCTCTGTGGTAAGCATCTCTTTGAGCTCAGCCCTGCTCAGTGTGTATTTGTCCCCGTCATTCCCAGAGTACTTGTGGAAGGTCTGGATCATCAGCTGCATGGCGTTCTCCAGGGTGGAGGTGTTCTCTGACTTGGGCATCGACATTCTGGAGGAGGACAGAATAAGAGGAAGGGTGAGAGGAGGAGAAAGTCCATGTTAGTACTCCTGCCTGCAAGGAGCATGGAGGACAAGCCTGCTGCAACTCAACACATGTTAAAGTCTCTCGAGGTTGCTCTCTCTCTCTCTCTCTCGCACACAAATGCATGCACACACACTCTTTCTCTCTTTTTTCCTCCTGGACACATGGACAATCATAGGCTGAAAATGATGTTCTATGAGGTCTCTCTATCTAGTGACAGGATGGGGGACGGCAGAGTCGGAAACTCAAGTTTGCTCTAGCTGTTTCCTCATCAGGAGATTTTCCTCCCTGCTAGTTGTCCTGATAAGATTCTGCAACCGATTGAACAGATCCTCAATCTGTTTGTTGCTTTGCTCCAGCGAGAGGACCTCTGGGAGTCAGGACACTGACAGCAGCCGGATATGTGAGCCAGCTGATAAGACTGAAACTCTAAGCTGGTAAAACAGCCAAACCAGCGGAGGAGATGTAACCAGGACACGCTGAGGCAACCTGATCTGCCTTTTACTTTAGCCCCACCGGATGGCAGAAAACAACGGAGACAGGTGTAAGTCTTTGCCTTTCTTGGACCCACATCACCTATGAACTGTGAAGACTTTTCCGAACTGTCCATCACATCTTACATCAGTCTGACCCGCTCGACACAGTGCTCCACATTCTCATGAGTCAGCGGCATATAAAATACATATCGGAAAGACATTTTTGGCAAGCTCTGTTTAAGATAAATGAAGGTTCTATAGCTTATCACTGAGTAAACAGAGAGCTTTTCCTGTCTTTGTTGTTGATTTGCACGATTATTTTCAACAGGCCGTCCCCCCCTACAGACAGCACTGTGCATTAGCGGCGCCACTAAAACCTACTTTGAAACAGCTTTCAGAGTTGAAGTTTGTCCTCTACATCATCGCTTACCTGAGGGAAGAGTGATGGCCTGCTGGTCAGGTGCAGAGAGAGAAGGCAAGAGCGACTGATGAGGAGGATGGGAGGGACACCGTCTTAAATACATCCCTCAGTCCACTCATCCCCCCCCCCCCCCAATCCCCTCCTCCATCTCTGGTTACGCATAAGACACCTGCTGTCCTCTCTAAATGGACACATGAAAGATCCATCTGACCCCCTTCTTCGGAGACAACATATCGACAATGATATCATGAATGGAACTGGAACTACAGCATATCCATCAGCATTTCTTAAGCACAATGAGTCAAAACAAAGAACAGGTTTAGAGGGAGTGCTACGCTAAATAGAGCACCAAGAACAAGATGAATCACGTGAATACTCATCATATGAGTCTGGTTTTAAACAGCAAGGAGTGTTGTGTCGAGGTAGGATGCTTACTGTGTGTGTGTGTGTTGGGGGGCGGGGGGGGGGTTCATGCCTGATACAGCAGCCGAAGGATTAGTGTAGCACCGATGAATGGAGCCATCACACCCGGCAGCCATGCAGAGAAATCCCCAGACGAAGACTTTGCAAAACACAGGCTGATATGCGAATTCAACACACTTGAGCACTTTCACAAACGCATGAGCACCTCAAGCTCCAAAACACGCCGCATGCAAGCGCTATAATGAAGAGAGTGAGAGCCAAAGTGCATGAAAGGTAAATGAAGAGCAAAATAAATGACGGAAACACATTATGATCACGTACACTTGAATGAATGATCTCGAAGTTCATACTAAAGCCCTGCAAGATGTCATGAAATGTAAGCTTGATCTGCCGTCCTAGTGAGTGCATCTTCCTGCAGTATATTGTGTCAGTGAGTGGGGCAGCACAGTGGGTGCGTGTGTGTGTGCACCATATGTGTGTATGTATAGTGTTGCAGAGTGAAGGAGGGTGCACAATGGGAAGCGTATACTGTATGTCAGGATCTGGTTGCAACCGTTGATGCATCTAAGGCTGCTGAGTTTGACTAGTCAGGGATGTCACAGCTATATTTAGTAAGTGTTGCTGGTAGCTGTGGAAGAAGCAGGTATCGTTGCCTGTGGGACAATGTCAAACCCTCAGAGAAACCACTGGACACGTACAGTATTTTGCTGGGTTTCCCAGCTGAATTTTATTTCATTTGGAAATAAACTTGAATGCAAAAGCAACTTAATAAAGATGGAACACCAATTAAAAACGACACACGGTATAGTTGTGTTATATAAAGCATTTATTTTGAAAATACAGTAAGTATCTTTTGTATGGTATATAAAAAGACACTCCCAGCAAAGAGTCCTTCAATGTGTCCTTGAGATGGACAATGGAGATCAATATGGTGTGACTGAAGAAATGGCTGATCTGGACAGACGTTAAGAGCATTTCACAACTGGTTGATTGTATGTAAAATGATTATGGACTTAAATGAGAACAAATATTTTCTTTTTTAAACGCCAAAAAAGGCTGTTCATTTTCTGATCCACCAAACAGAAGCATCTATGAAGCATTTGCATTGGCTCCAGCCTTGCTCTCACTGACGGAGTTGGCCAGGTAGCCAATCAGAGTGAGGTATTCCTGGAAGCTGACCTTTCCATCGTGGTCCGCATCCAAACCCTGCTGCATCTCCTTAACGGCAGAGGAGCAGTTTGCATTCTGAGGGACAGACAGAATATGTTAGTTCTGTATGAAAAAAAGAAAATCATTCTAATATAATGATGATTATTTTTGTGCCGCAAAGGGTGATGTAGGACAGCAAAACATTACGCGGTTTCTTACCTCCATCATGCCGCCAAACTGTTTCTTTACCAGTTTCTGGAAGGCACCCCCTTCTAGGTCCTCCTTCCCCCTGGTAGAACTAAGAAAAGTGGTCACCACCGTCTTAATGGCTGACTCCATATCTAGAGATAGAGAGAGAGAGAGATAGAGATAGAGATAGAGATAGAGATAGAGAGAGAGAGAGAGAGAGAGAGAGAGAGAGAGAGAAGGAAAAACACGGGAGAATTGAGTGTTGGAGGTGGCAGGAAGAGATATGGCCATATCTTAGACACTCAGACGTCATGCCGTTGGGTACAGTACCCAGGAATTTTATTAATATGAAAATATATTAACTTTGGGTCTTTGGTGGATAAAAGGCTTATTTCAGTTATTGAATGCATCATTGCAGAAGAGAACACGTTATAACCTTGGAATCCTTGGGAACAACTGAATGCTGGAGAATAAACTCTTAACTCTGTTAAGTTATAATGCAGCATTTCACTGAAGTTTTGTACGTGTGATATAACTGAAAACATACTGAAATAAAACGCATGTTAAAAACCACATCGTCCTGCAAATAAGTAGTCATAACAGTGATCGGCAAAGCAAACTTGTCTGAATCGCCATTTATGCCAAAAAACGTGAAGATGAGACAAATGCAATTCTTTGGTGTTAGGCGGATCACACCTTTATTTGTATTAAATAGTATTTGCATTTTATCTGTTTGGATATTATATGATATGTTTGGATATGTCTCCTGAACACAAACATACGAGAAAGGTGATGTCAGTGTAGAAGAGGAGGAGGAGCCAGGGGAGGAAATGGACAGAGCCCGGAGGCTCTCTGAGGTTAACAGAGCGAGAGAGAGAGGGAGTGATGGAAGGTTGAGGGGGAGGAGGGGAGTCTCTGAGGTAAACACAATGGGAGCTCTGATCTCTGACGGTGGACATCTGATCCCCAGAAGCCATCGGGAGGATCCAGGTTCAGATTACGGCCTGCTGCCCGTCTGCTGCAACACACCTTCCCTCACACCGTAGGAATACTCTGCACACTGTGCTCGAGTATGAACAGAAAAACATCACATAGCTCCGATAGATCAAAGCAGGCGAAACCATCTAAGGCTCCTGTTATTGACGGGATCTCAGTCATGCGAAGCGAAATCCTCGGCCTGACAGATTTGACACAAGCAGTTTTAAGTTTGGGCTCTTTGCACTCACTGCTTATTGGACCTTGCAGGAAGGAGAGAAGCCAGATAGAAAGGCATGCTTTCATTGGATCACAATTCCATACTACAAGCGCATTCTAAACACTTTGATTATGTTGTAGACAAAAGTTACACACCGTCAGTTTCCACACTAAAACCACTTACATACTCATTGTTTTAGGGTGTTGATGATGGAGACAATAAGCCTTTTCACAGAAGACATTTTGACATGTCGCAGGTGTGAATGATAAAAGTAATGATGGCTGAGTTACATTTAGCGGCTTCACTTTCAGGGTTTTGGTGTTGTGCATGTTGTGCATGTGCTGGTTCACTGAAACACTTTAATAGAACAGAGCTTCATGTTAATAGGAACACTTTGAAAAGTCAAAATGTCTGCTGTGATGTCTTGTGTTATCTCACGATGCACTGCACAAATGAAATAGAGGAGCTGCTCACAGCTGCAATAAATGTCATAAACATGAATATGAATTGGGCATGGTGATGAAAGAGCTCCAAGAATATTGTAAAAAAAAACTAAAACATATGTATTAGAGCTTTCTGCTTCCTCCTTGTGAAGTGCAAAAGTGACAAAATGAAATGAAATCAAAACAACTCAAGTGAGTGTCCTGTTGAGGTTCCCTATTCTCTTACAATGCATCGCACGAAGGGAACGGAGGAACTACTCGTGCTAATGCTTCTTTTCTGCTTACTACCAGCAAAAGCAGCATATTACAATGATTTGTCTGTTTCCTTTATCATGGTTTGTATACTGTGTGCATTTAGTTTAATACTGTATTGGGACCACACAGCTGCAGTTTGACTGTCATCCATCATCGCAAGTATTGCATCATTTCCCGCTGTAACAAAATGGAATTGTTTTCTTGTAAAGAAAACTAGGAAAACAGTCGACTATGATAATTAGTATTTAATACATACTGTACATTATTGGTGTGCAGCATGGCATTAAGACAGATATATTGATTTAGTCTCACTGCAGAAACAGCTATGAAAATGACTGTGTGCCACTTATTTTGTCGTATGGAAATGGGAGAGGACATTATATCTATAAGACAGTGTTAAGGCCAGTGCAGCCCAATCCAGACATGAATCAGCAAGCAGAGGGCTCCCTCAAGGTTTTTGCTCCCATTTATCTTTCCGTTGTCTCAACAAACAACCTCTCCAATGCAACTGCTCTCAGAAGATTAAAGGCCTGAATAAATGCTGCAGATACTTGAGTAGAGTTGCTGATAAGCATCGCAGCAAGGCCTGGCTGCAGGGTTTGAGTATCGGAAACTATCAGGGGGTGACAGCGGTGGCCGTAGGACAGGTAACGATGGATGGTGATTGTGGTGATGTTGTTGGAGTAACTGTAGAAGGTAAATCTCCCATCTGGCATAGACGTCACACTATGCACCCGCACTGGATGACACACAAAGACGTATAGATGGACGGACAGAAAGATAGACGCACACGCGTGCACACCTTAACAATGACAACACCAATTAGGACTTCTGTTGCATTAACATAATTACTGAGTGAGTGAGTGCAGGCACCCAAACCATGGATCCTGTTTCATGTCTCCCTGCAGTGCCAACAC
This sequence comes from Melanostigma gelatinosum, assembly GCF_949748355.1. Taxonomy (NCBI): domain Eukaryota; kingdom Metazoa; phylum Chordata; class Actinopteri; order Perciformes; family Zoarcidae; genus Melanostigma; species Melanostigma gelatinosum. The sequence goes on along the minus strand of NC_136642.1, from coordinate 11,686,360 downwards.
ACGCACACAGAGGTGGACACACAACTCTATGCTATATACAATGGAGCGTCTCTCATCAGCATGCTGTTCATAATTATTTAATGTGTTACTATAATTGTCCCAACACCTTCCTAACACCCGCTACAAGACGAACAGCAGCACGGGAGCATGTGAACCAGTGTCTGTGGGTGTTTGTATCCGTACAGCACCTTATAGCGACATGCCTGACAGGCCACTATCCATTATAGCGTCCTGTCCGAGTGTAACGAGATGAACATGAAACCAAGTCGTCTTCGGTCAGAACCGGCGACATCAGGGCCACAGAATTACAAATGGCAGAGAGGAACATGTCATGGGCTTCGTTAGATAAGAGCAAGCTGTGACTGTGCTGAGTACAAATGAAGCTCTCCTTCAGCCTCTCAGCGCATGGACTCCGTTCAGATTCAGAGCCTGCAGATTATCATGACTCAAGTGTGAATGCCTGTGGGAGACTGAGTGTATTGTGCAATTTGCATCACGGGTCCCTTTCGCGGCATTTTACCGGAATTAAGTACCACACAGTGAGTCACAACACTTTGGCCCTGACACATTTTTAAAATAAGCACTCTGACCCATCGTTTCCTGAATATGTAGCCTATCCTATAAGGATTATAACCAGACAGAGTGATATTTTCCCTTTCTTTTAAAATATTTTTCAAAGCCTAAAGTTGTAAAACTATGTAATTCTAGATGTGAAAAAGGATTACAGCATCTGAAAAACGAAGTGTTTTTTTGTATTTATCTTACATATCTTACATACCTCAGACATATCTTGACAGCCCTTTAGTGATCCTTATCCACACACAGGCCTCACTAGCCGGTTTTGAATTTGGTTAAATGTTTCATGTAAATATGGTTAAAGGTTGTGAAGCTGAATTTCCAACTATATTGCTGGTTGAATCCAAGACCACTAAATTACCTCTGTTGTCTCCATAGCTGATTTTTATTTACTTTATCGGTTTCCCTTATTTTGTCATGTTGGTTAGGACACACATATTTGAATAAATATGTGTATTATACCATAGTGTATTGTGTCATTATGTCTCTCAATGTATCATAGTGTACACACAGTAACGCCCAGATTATAAAACAAATAAAGCATGATGAACGTTGAGAGTTTAGTCAGCGTTACAAGCTGGCTTAAGGCTTGACAAGTACAAACCAGTTTACGCATTAGTCAGGTGGGGCCACCCAACCCACCCAGTCATATCACCACCCCCCATTAACTGTAGCAGGCGGACACATAGAGTGTGTGTGTGTGTGTCTCAGTGTAAGTTTTTACCAGACTGACTACAGGACATTATTGTGCGCTTCCACCCGATAGTTCCTGAGCATTGATAACTCCCAGCGATCAGCGCCACCCTGGTTTGCGCCAAGTGTGACGGACTCGCCTCCTCCACGTTACCCGTCATCGCCCAGGTCGCTGTTTTTCCGGAGCGTCATTAACGAACACCAGGACGAAGCCATCCGAGTCTCGCTACCGGAGTCTTATCATAGCGTCAATAATTCAGACTGACGAGGGCCAAATCGGACCGTCGGCACAACGATCCACAGTGCGACTGTTTAACGGGGCGAAACCGGCCACGGTGCAGATGTCAAAACTAGTCGGCGCCGTGCGTAATGGAGATGTCAGGGCTTGCCCGCGTCCCACATTTGCATGTCGCCCTCAGTAATCCTGACAATCTGTAGAGCGGCCAGAAGCAGGACTGACACACAGCGAATAAATAAGTAAACGTGAGTGGAGACTCCAGTTTCTCTGGAAGTGTAAAGGGGATTGGGCTTAGATTACCAAGGAGAACATGACCCCTGTGGCCACCAAGCTTGATAATGACGAGAGAGCCGCTCGCTAATTCAGCAAAATGTACGCAGCCGAGGAAATAATTATCAATTTAGCTTATGTCCAGAAAACAGCACAATAAACTACAGAGAGACGTGGCACAAAACTAGGAATCAGAATCAACACTCACCGTTTGGACTTGGAAACAAAAGGCAAGAACCAATTTCAGCAACTGCGCTCCTTTTTTCTCACAGACCCTCCTCTTCAGTCCTGCGCTCGATAAACCAGCAACACATATCTTTTCCGTGATTTAACTTCTCACTCCAGACAACTTTTTTTCCCTTCATTGTCATAGGGCGTGTGCTTGAGAGAGAAGGAATGTGGAAAGAGGCGCAGCTTAAGCAACACAGCACTTTTTCACCAACACACAAACATCTCCGTTGTTTCAGAAAATAGAGCAAGACTTTCTCATTTGGTTTCATAGATTTTTTATAGGTTTTATTCTTGCACGTTCATCCGATTGTTTTTTTCTGACATACGTTCTCTCAACATGTAGGAACAAGCGCGCGCTCATGTTTAAGTGTGTTCAAAGCTTTCCCAACAGACAGATGTATTTAAGCCACACCCTGAAACTGTACTCACTTGTGCAAAGAATGGAAGGATAGTGTTCAGTAGAAAGTGAACTTTCGAAAAAGTTGTCAAATGAAGGCATTGGCAGGAAGATTTATATTTATCTTATTATGTTTCCAGCTTTAAACAGAAAACCCTGCTCTGCCAACAACAGACCTTCTGTTTGTGCACTGGAGGGAGATGATGAAGATCACAAGATGCGTTTTACAGTACCGGTAATTAGAAAAGCCAGTGGAGATAATGCTTGAAAACAAACAGATAGTGTTCTGTGCCAGTTGCTGGTGAGAGGATGGCGTGAGAAGAGTCACAGACAACTGGTTAAAAATAAAAAAAACAATCATAAAAAAATAAGATAAGATTTTAGGGTGTGTTCCATTTGGCTGTTTCCCAATTCTTTCAAACTGTATGGCACACAGACAAGTCAGTTACATGCATGGAACTGTGACAGAACTCAGTGTATCTGAGGACAGCACGCTATTGGCTGAACCCCCCATGCTTGCTGGCAAGATGCCCGATCAGCTGCCAGAACTCCAGGAAGTTGAGCTCTCCATCACTGTTCTTGTCCAATGAGCTCATAAGCTGGTCAATGGCAGCGGGGTCGGCAGCATTCTGCAGGAAAACAGGAAGATACTTACCACATCAGATATTTTAAAAACACAGTAGTGATACTCAGTGTGGACAAACTTGGTTGTGCTTGTGGGGCGACGAGACTGAGGCAAGCTGACACCACTGGCACATACACCAGTTAAAAAACCACCAATGCAACGTCAGCAAAGTTGGTTCGGCTGATTGTGCAATGGAACTGTCGCCACCTGGTGGCCAAACGTGGTTATTTCAACTGTTCATGCAAGGAGAAACATGGAATTTTTCCATTCTTGTATTTAGTGATGGGCCTCAGGAGCTTCTCCTTTCTGCCACTGAGCTCTGGTTTAACATGACAACACAACCACAACTGCACTAGAGTGAAATTTTGAAGTCTCTGAATGGTCTTCATGACAAATTCAATTGATTTTGTGCTCTGGATCACAGGAAGGAGTGGAAAAGACTAAAATATTCTTTACAAATACTGTTACTTGGCTCAGAAGTACTGTAAGACCACAGGCATTAAACACTCTGCCCGAGCAGAAGAACAGAAGTGGCCTTTTGAACACAAGTATGACGAACAGTTAATTATGTGGTCACAGAAAAAAGGGCCAATGTGGCATCCAGATGATACACTTCTCAATATGAATCTGCCCTCATGAGGCGGCTCTTTTGTTCAGAGCAAACTTATAATTACATGTTCCTGATTGTATCAGTTTAACTGTGGCTCTTGTCTTTCAAACACAATGAGGTACTTTATCAAAAATCTACAGATTCACAAGGCTGGTGATATTCTGTGCTTTGGTTATTCTCAAATGATCCCATGAAAAACAGCAACAGCAGCAGCAGCAAGCATTTTCCAACGTCCGATGTGACTCTCAGACACAAACCCATTTGCTCCTTCAAAAGATAAAGATATTTAGCCCTAAATACATAATCACACTCTTAATAGGGGCTAATTGATCCCCTAAAATATTTAATAGTGCATTTGTTGACTATTTTCAGGAGCACAACACATCTGGTGGCAGCAGGACGATGTGTGTGTGATCAACTCAAAATAAACACTGGTGCCACACAGAGGAATAAGCTGCATTTGGCTTTGAATATGTCGGAAACTACTGTCGATTTGATGAGAAAAATATAAACTCTCGTATTATAGTAAAAATAAATATACATAGAAGTGACTCAATAAGAGTAACGAGTAACATTCCCTCAGCATAAACCAGCAGATTTATGGCACATTCTGGACCAGAAAACCGACAAATAAAGAAAACTAAAAGCTATAAATCTTTACCTTGACAAAGTTAGGGAGCGCTGATGTGACCAGTCTGTGGAACTCATCTCTGCTCAGTGTGTCAGAGGAACCATCGCTGCCAGCATACACCTTGAACTGGGACACCAGCACACCGATAGCAGACTCCATTGTCAGTCAAGAGGGTTTAATCTTCGGGCCAAAAGGGAAAAAATGAGAAATGCTGTTGATCATAATAATAATAATAATACATTCCTCAAAATGCAGTTACTTTATGATACAGATTAAGTTCAAGTTCAGACAGAAGTAAACGGCGGATCTTATAACGAGATTTTAATCTGGCAACACAAATCAGAGACTCACCAACTCAGGAATGTGTGCGAGTAAGTTGAGTCCTGCTGGTCTTTTTGTAGCCGACTTCTCCTGGTAAAGACAAATCATTCACTCATTACTCGCCAACTATTTACAGCTTGTGTTTTCTCAACTTTGCAACCAGTAAAAATGTAAACCATGTTTCCCCAAACACCACGGATCTTTTTCCATGACGTGGTTGCATTTTCAGCATCAATCTAAGCGTGTAACTGTAGTCTCTGGTAGGATATGGGTTGCTGGATGAATCCCCTCATTCAGGAAACCCCAGACTAACAATCACAGTTGGGATGAGTGAAACATATTACAAACAGGTTAATGTTTTGCTCAGCTCGTGCCACTGCATGGACAATAGTCTCCCATTTGTCCTTTGTACGAGTGTGAAACTGTGAGCAAAAAAAGCTGCAGAGAGCAAAAAGAAAGCAGTAAATCAGATATAATTACACAGTCTGCGTTGCAAAAACCTTTGAGAACGAGGCACCTGGGTTTCACCTCAGAAAAGCCGTATTATTTAAGCCAACGCTCCGACACGATGTGCACAATTGGCATATTAGGGAGGCAATTAGTGCCGACAAGAACAATGGCTTTTTCATCCAAATATCCCCTCAACTAGTTTTCTAGTCTCAGCTGCATGACACACACACACACACACACACACACACACACCTGAAACAGCAGTCTTCTGTTCTTCTCCTCACATTCCCTCGGCCATCGTTGAGGAAGGAGAGTGCAGCTGCTGATACAAAATAAATGACTTGCAGAGGACTGAGAAATCACATAGCGGTATTAAAGCGTCAGGGTTTTCCTCGGGGCGATGCTGCTACTTGTCTTATGATGAATGTATTTGTGTCTAAGGATTTGTTGGTCTATATTTCAAGACATAATCCATACTTTTTGAATTTCTAGATGGCCTGCTGCACTCGCTCGTTCAGAGATTGGCCTTGTGAGTAGATGTGTTTTCTGCTCTAAATGTTTCATGCAAATAAGAAAGAAAAAAAAAAGTGTGGGAAAAACTCCTTAACGTCATACACGTATAGCAGCACTACTGGGTTGATGGACAGCGTCTCCTTTCACAGACATTAGGTCGTTCATTCATAATGCATTACAGAGTGTAAATCTGCATGAGACACTGCAATGTATAAGTATGGGGAGGGGGGCTCTGAACTCTGTACTTATTAAAACTGTTAATATGATTTATATAATTTCTTTTTTTACCTTTTATATATTTAGATATATCTTATTCTGCCTCTTAATCATTTTATTTAAGTATCACCTCAATGGCTCAATTTTTCCTAACTACTAACGCTAAATGCACAAGTGTAAAAAACATGATCCTGAGTCTTGAACACACAAATGATCAATAGAAATATATTTGCCATGAAAAAAGCTTCAACATTTAACCAGGTCACTACCCCGGTTTCTGGCCCAATGATTGACTGAGCACTCACTGACTTCATGGCGTGAAGTCATCGTTTCTTTCTTCTCTTCCTCCGCCACCGTCAGCCAGGTTGCTGCTCCACCCATCCAGCTTCAGGGAACGTAAAAGGAACCGCAGAAAAAAGTTTCCCAGAGGAGAAGTTAACATCCGTGTGGCAAGGGCAATGCAAGGGGAAAGACGTTGATTCACCTGCAATGGAACACACAGCAATACATCACTCATGTTGGATTGATTCGTCAGCGAATAAGTAACAGCTTCGTAAAGATTCCACCGACTTTCAACAGACATTGGTGCAACAACAGTTCAAACTACTTTAATCATCAACAAAACCAAAGATCTCACTTCTGACCGTGTAAAACTAACCGGAGCAAATTCAGAGGAAGACCTGGAACCACTGTGTCAAATATAATGAGCAGATGTTTGCAGATGAAGTGAGCGATAAAAGACAAAAGACAGTTATTTTATCACAGGCACGCACCAACTTTATTATTCTGCTCTTGTGACAGTAACAGGGCCAAATACAGACAAACTAAAAAAAAGAAAAAGCTCTCTATGCTGCCACAAAGCCACATAACATAGGAATAGGAATCATAATTCCTATGCAGCTGTAGGCCCTCGAGTTACTAAGTTAGCGTGTAAACAGACGGCAAGAAAAACATGCTTTTTTGGAAACTACGTGCCATGACTTCAGTGCCATGACCAACCAAATCAATTAAAACAAAACATTCATAATAAAACAATAATCAAGCAAATGTTTAGTGCACATGAGTTCTGTACCTGAAAGGAAACACACATGCTCAGCATGTCGATATCTTATGTGCCAACCAATTACATTTGTATAGATTTAATGCCAACCTCTGTAAAATAAGTTAATTATATATTTCTGGACAGTTTAACACATTTAAAGCAACATGTACATTCAAAACAAACTCAATGCAGAATTCTCTAAATTCACATAAAATATTCACTAAACCTTTTTCAGCAGTTCACACGACTCTATAAACTTATGATTTAAAGATAATGTGACATTACGTGCCACGCTAAAGCAATTAATACACAAAGACGGCAAACTGTAGGTACAGTGTAGACTCAGTGGACAGGTAGTCTGTGTGTGTGTGTGTGTGTGTATATATATAAGACTATACAGTATCTCTTCCTGCATCACAATGGATGCTCAACATCAGCTGCTCAGTCACAAACTGTACAGATGTGGATTCTTTTTATGGGTTGAACACTAGAAGAACGGGCCCTTGAAGGCCATTTAATGTTTGCATTACTCTTCATTCGTACTTGTAGCTTCTTATCTTCTTCTGTCTTAAATCCATCCCAAAACACTATTTAGATGACAGCACTTTCTCCATTATTAAGTTCTAGTGTGTAAAACACAGAACGACCCAAAGCAGTGACATTACATTTGAAGTTGAACTTCTCGGACAGACAGAAGGGGTAAACTGAGAAAAGCGTGACAGGATGATAAATGTAAGCGTTGGTGGTCCAATATAAAATGTTCCCTTTGAATAACCCCTCATCCGTCATGGCGGCTTATACTTCACCCGCAAAATGGCCATTTGTTTATCAATTACTCACACCGTGTTACCTTGAAGCAAACATCGCTTTCCTTTTTTCAATTCATCATGACTTCTCAGTTTTTCGATTCTTCGATCACCGTGGAGCCGTGTGAGGAGAAGAACGTCTCCTTCAAGAAGTCAAGGCAAGACGAGGTGAGTAATTGACCTTTAAAAAAGGTCATTTTGTAGGGAAAGTATTCCTTCAGGCTGCTTCTAGATCCATCAATTCTATCACTTCATCAGCCACGTCCTCGTCCGCTCTCTTTCCTCCACTCCGCATTGGATCTCTCCTCCGTCTCCACAGCTCCTGGCACTGAAAACTTCTTCATAACTTCTCTTTCAAACTCCTCCATTTCTTCCTCTATGGCACTATACTCTTCCTCGTCATCATCTCCTTCCACCATGTCTTCCAGAATGTCTCCCAAATCTTCGACGAACTCTTGAAAGCTCGTCTGGTCGTGAACAAAGACTCCGTCCCTGAAGAACTCGGCGGCTAGCTTCTTGAGCTCTTCTCTTTTGGAATCGTCCACTCCGGCCTCGGCGAGGTACGTTAGCAGGATGGCCTCGAACTCGGGGAAGGGGACGGGGAGCAGCCCCTCGGTCTGAGCGCACGTCTCCAGCGAGTCACACTGCTGTGGTGGTTTGGGGTTGTGCTGCAGGCGCCGTCTCTGCTGGACCCAGTACTCGGGCTGCTCCAGGGAGGGTCGGCCGTGAGTGTGAGGAAGCTTCCCGTCTCCCCACAGGGGCTCTTCTTTGTGGCTGTGACCCACTTTTGATTTGTGCTCTTCTTTGTGATTCTGAGAGCTCGATTTGTCCTTTTTCCAATCTCCGCTGTGTTTCTTGTCCCTCTCTCCTCCGCTCTTCCACGGTTCTTCTTTCTTTTCCCGCTGTTTCCTCTCATCTTTCATCCTCCACTCCTCATCATCTTTACCGTTTTTACTCTTCTTCTCATTCTTCCCCTTCCTCTCTTTACCGTGATTTTTGTTCTCTTCCCACTGCTTCCTGTCACCCTTTCCTTTCCCTTCCTTGCTACGATCTTTGCCGTCTTTACTCTTCCAGTCACCTTCTTTCTTCTTACCTTGCTCTTTCCAATCTTTTTTCTCCAACTTCTCTTTGCCACTTTCTTCAAAGCCATCTTTCCCCTTCTTCCATTCCTTCTCTCCCTTCCATTCCTCCCTGTGCTTCCCTCCCCGGTCTTTTCCTACCTTCCAATCCTTTTCCTCCTTACCCCGCCATTGTTTACCCTCCTTCCCGTTCTCATGACTTGCCTTTTTCCAATCTTTCTCCTCCTTCCTTCCTTTTCGCTCACTCTTTTCTATCCACTCTTTCTTCCCTTCCTTATCCTTCCATTGCTTCCCTTCGTCACCTCGGCTAGCCTTTTCTTTCTTCCCCTCTTTCTCTCTCCATTGTTTTGTCTCGTCGCCGTGTCTCTTTTCCTTAACTTCCTTATCTTTCTCCTTGTCAAACTTTCCCTGTCTCCATTCAGTTTGCCCTCCATCTTTGCGCTCCCTTTTCTCTCCTTCCTTCCATTCAGATGTATCTCTCTCTTTCCACTCCTTCTTGTCGGCCATGTCAATTGTATCCTTCTTTACATCTTTCCTCTTCTCCCTCTGATCATCCCGTGGCTTCTTGGGCTGCCTCTCTGTAGATCCAGCTGAGCCCTGCGTGCTGTTCTCTGGCTGGCCACTGGAGGGCGATGTGACGGGCTTCACAGCTGCTTGAGCTGCTTCACTGGCTGCTAAAGGAAACACACAAAGGGACTACAATTACAAACAAGTGATCGGTGAAGTGTGACTAACACAAAAGTAAGCAAGAGGAGGAAACATACTGCTCTTTCCCTAGCTGTCTAACAACTCATCCTTCTACATCCTCTACCCTCCTCCCTTTGTACCTGAGGGGAGTTTCATTTCAGTCACAGTGGATCTCAGGGTTTCTACTTCTTTCTGTAGGGCCGGGACAACATCCAGCTCTCTCTTCATCCTCTCGTTCTCTTTCTGAAGGACAGGGAGCGATGCCATCTCTTTCTTCAACCTACTGTTTTCCTTCTCCATCTCCTCCCACCGCAGTTGCTCCTTTGCTCCCTCCTCTGCCTGTAGCTGGGCTACTTTTAGCTCTTCTTGCTGTTCGTGAAAAAAGACAGGAAAAGAGAGTCCTGTGAGAATATAATAAACTCGGTGACACGTTTATGCACAGACGCACATTCATGTATAGATTTATACCGTGGACACACACACACACACACACACACACACACACACACACACACACACACACACACACACACACACACACACACACACACACACACACACACACACACACACACACACACACACACCTGAAGTTGGGCTTGTAGCACAGCAATCGGCTCGTTCCCGTTGGCTAACGTATTTAGAAGCTCTGAACTGTCAGCATCTACTGGGAGTGGAGGAACCTCGGGATGAAGCCACTCCTGTCAACAAATTGCACACAGTACAACAAAATGGCAAGATTGTAGACGACTTCTCAGAATAAGCGTAGCCAGGCTGAGGAGTCGAGAAGTGAGAGAAGAGTGCGCGTCAGACAGGAAAGAACAAAAGTCCAGAACAGCACAGTTGGTAGACGATAGCAGTGATGTTGCCAGTGTTGTGGGTGGTCTCCAGCTGAGCATATCACACTCAACAGTCATGTGGTGGTACTCAATGGACTGTAAACTAGGTACACAGACGGTATTTATAATGAATAGCAGTTAGAAAGAAAACAGAAGAGCAGAAGTGACGATGTGATGTCAGACTGACCTGTTTTCCTGGAGCCTCTGCATCTTTCAGCGCCATCGTACCATAGTCGCTCTCTGCAAATGTATTATGCAAAGCGTACGGTTCATGAGAATAAAAACACGTCAAAGGAAACAAGCAAAAGCTTTGCGTACCCAACAACAAGCAAGACTTTTATCACCGAATATGTACTCCTCGTGCGTATATAAACAAGGTTATGAACTTTATATTTATTGCTGCTCGAAAACCGTGTATCTCCAATTTTCAGTTTAAACTTTTGTTCAAATTTATAGATCCTCAAAATCAGGCATTTCACTAGAAATGATATGATGGTCCAGCTCATAATTATTAGTTTAAATTAAGGTTTTCATTCAACAATAGAAAAAAAGCCTCATTGCAAAAGTGCTTAAATCATTCTTCCACTGCATGCAGTGCTTTTAAAATATGCTTTTTAAAGAGGTGTCAGATGCAAAACACTTTTTTTTTCTGCATGCATTCAAACAAATGCTGCAGGAAAGAAAGCACTCGTTCACAAACAAGTACACACAGAACCTACCCTCATCCAGGTCCATGAAGACACCTGCAGGCAGAATACACCTCAGTCTCAGAGCACCTCGTTTAGTCGCAGTAACTCAGCATTCTTCTCTGACTAATGTCACTTTGACGTCTTAAAACTCATTAATACCGGGCAAAACAAATGGGATGTTTACCTTCTCGACAGGTCATATGGGGATGCCTACCTGAGAAAAAGATGGTGCCAAGGCCTAACAGAATGACAGCACCCAGGATGCATTTGTTCACAGAGAAGCCGCTGTTGTCGTCCTCCTGTCGTGGCAGCTGGAACTCTTCCTCCTCTTCCTCCTCTGTCCTTCCGATGCGCTCCAGAGCTGCTAGGAGAGACATCCTTCTCCTCAGCTCCGGCTCGGCCTCCTCTCCCGTCTCCTCAGTTGTCCCCTCGCCCACAAGGGAGTCTGGTGCAGTGGAGAGGAAGAGTATGAATGTTAGTATTTTTGACCATTACTTTGCAATTTACATATTTTAATTTATTCTATGGGTACCCCCCAAGGAATAACTGTTGAGAAAAGCTCATCATTAACTGTGTCGGTATCCATTACACCATTTTATTTTCTGCCATGTTTATTATTTTCAAGCCGCTGCACATTATTGGGCTTACATTTGCTCTTGCATTTACAAAGTGGATGTTAGATAGCACAGCAGCTGCGGCGCTGCCAACGGTCTGACGCCACAGTGTACTCCTCATGGGAGATAAGACTTGCTTCTTTATTGGCTTTGCTTTGCTTTGCATGACACGCTGGTTAATTTGCTCCATTGCCATTACCTTATTTTCCATTTAACTGCATAAATAAACACTGAAAATCTTGAATAAATCACCTGGAATCTGATTCAAATTTCATTTTGGAACTTTTGGCACCAAAGTTTCCAATGTGTATCACAATGTATTTTTAAAAGAGCCATGAAAAATAATAGGGCACTGGCAAGAACTCACTGACACTGAACTCTAGCTGGTAAACAAAAAAGTGCATGAAAGAATGCACAACAGAGCAGAAGAAGACTCATTTTATTTAATGCTGTAGCGAGAGAAAAAGAGCTGCAGACCAAAAGCACCACACTCCAAAAACTTTTGAGGTCCCAGTCCCTCTGAAGCCAATTTACTTCTGCAGGCTGTCATGCAGCTCAAGGCTTCTCTGTCCCATCATGCTCCCTGCCTCGTACCAACCACGGCCTCTCCAGACAACCTCCTGGCCCAGATACTGAACAACTCCATAACCAGCTGGTCCACCAAGTGCACTTCAAACACAAATGGTAAAAAAAAATAAAAAAATAAAAAGGAAAGGACACAGGCATAGCAGGAGATGGTTTTTATAAAACACATAATAAACAATGATGCTGAGGTTATTAGAATATTAATCGAATGATGAAGAGTCAAATCTTGTTGTTCATACCTGCCTGTTTCCATAAGTCAGTTGTTTTCGGAAACAGGTCTGACCCCTCCCCTTCCTGTTGTAGCTCCGCCCCGTTCAGCGGATGCAGTGTTCCTTCCTGTGTGAGACTCTCTTCTTCCTGCGTAAACTCCTCCCCTCCCAGAGTCTCTGTGCTCAGCAGCGAGGCCGAGGGCTCATCAGGGGAGGAGGGGCTTACGTGGGCGTAGGAGTCGGCAAATGAGTCGGGGTCAGGGCCCGACGGCGCCGGGCCCTCTGACTGGACGAGTGAATCACTGCCAGCGACGACGCTGTCGGAACCTTCCGACGAGGCGGGAGCAGAAGAATCAGTGACGGCGTGTTGCTCTGTGCTAGTGTCTGCACTTAACGCTGCAGTTGTTTCTTCTGATACCTGGGCAAAAGAATCAGAGCATTACAATTCCTTAATTATTGCACTGAAAGTGAAAAGGTTTAGAGCTACCTTTTAGAATTGTTAGGCAACAAGCCTAACTGAAATGCAGAAGTTCGAAACTAATTGACTTTGAGACGGATGTTTCTGCATTTTGTGCATCTGCCTTTAATAAAGAATAGAATAACCAAAAGTGTTAACTTTTAGTGTGGAAAATGGAAACTTTATGTTGAATATTATTTTATAACTCAATCAAGAAGCTGTAACCAGGTACAGTTGAAATGAGTCATACTTAGTAAGAAGGGTCATATTGTAGCTATACACACATTACACTGTAGGAAATGACGTGTCCTGCTGTCTTACCAGGTGGCCCTGCACAGGACGCTCCTCTGCAGACGCTGCACAGTTTGCAGGCTGGTTCTCCCCAGAACCTGGATCATAAAACACAGACACAGGAGGCAAGAAGGAAAACCGTTAGAGCAACAGTTTAACATACTTCCATTGTGACTCTTTGACATTTTCTCATTTTTGAGGATATTTCTATTTTCATTTGATTAATTATCAGAGAAGCCAAATGGGTGAAAGTAAGTCACAAATTAAAAACTAGAAATTACAATAGGTTTGTTTGTGAGAACTATGTTTTTTTCTGTGCCTAAATAATCTTAAAATCCTCAAATGTATTGTGACAAACACCTGCTGCAGATGTGAGGCTGTCTCCATGATGCTCTGTCCCCTCTGCCAAAGGCCTCAGGGTTTCAGCGACAGTCTCCTGGAACCAACAGACAGTCAATGGACACTACGCACAGATAACATTTGGATGTATTGCTGGAACAATCCAGGCTAATCTGAACATACAGTTCATGTATGTTTCTGAGCACCAGCAGTGACGGAGCATCCCTTTCTGAACGGCTGTATTATTACAGAAACCTACTTCATATCCAGGTGACCCAAAAGAAAATCAATTGGGACAAGCAGTGTTCTTTGCATTTTCAACGAGGCCTGTCAAAGTGACTTTTCTCAGAGTGGTGGTACCTCAGGAGTGAGGATGGTCCAGCTGTTAGCACTGCTGCCGCCAGACATGGCCCCCTAGAGGCTGTGCCTGTCTCCTGCAACACAACAGGAACATACAAAAACAGATGACATGATTCATATTTAATTAATAGAAGAAATCAAACTAAATGAATACATTGCGATCTTTATACACTGACTCAAAGCTGGCTGTGCAATTTACAAGTGGGAAGACCTGAACTTAGGTTTGTTAACTTTAACAATGCACTTTGTACTGAAGCGAGTGAGCAGGTGTGTTGTTCAGATGGCTGCCACTGGCGCACAGTTCGTGTGACGGTGTGAGTACTGCAGCTTCAAGAAATTGACATCCTCTGTTTACCCACGAGCAGGATTTGAATACATGCCTTTGCTATTCGGCCTCACCCAGTCTGCCAATAACAGGAGCTACTGTAACACATTGCGCTCTTTGTGTGAGAGTACATGAGCGTAAGTGTGCAGGAAGTCCAGGTCCCTGGGACAATTCAGTTCTTCATTAGTAGTTTGCGGGTGTTGCGGGCCTTTTAGTCACCCCGGCTTTTGACTGACTGGGGAAATGTTTTGGCACAGGACGCGGGTAACCAAGGCCGGCACCATTCTCGGGGTACAGACAGCAGAATGGGCTGTCCATTTCAAAGCTACTGGTCCGTTAATATACGTCTCCAAACCACCAAATGTCAACTGTAAATACCTATTCCGATGCATACATTACTAAGGAAAGATGCACATATGGCGCAGTCTTACCTGAATCGCCGTCTGTAGTAATGTATCTGACCAAAACAACTGTCTTTTCCAGACCAAGATCACTCAAGCAGTAACAGGCTGACATTTTAGATTTCTATCGGCTAGTCAGAAACAAGCATAGGTATTCCAGCTGCATGAAGCCTTTCCTCTCAAATAGAAGCAGCCATAACAGAGATGCATGTTTCCCAGCTTTCTTTCTTCAGTGAATGCAGAAAAGAGCTAACCACTTACATTAACACCACATTGTGTGGGTAATGACACACTTCACTCCCTAAATTCAATTCTCTCCCAGCTCCGCAATTTAGGTCTCCTAATTGAGTGGCTCCCAAGAGAAGCCGACTGAATCTAGCCTAGGGCCCGAGGAGCATTGTGGGGCGTATAGTGGAATGGCTTAAATAGATACAGACTAAATATAGCTGCCGTGAGATTGAGTAGAGACAGAACTGGGGATCATGCAGAAGATGGCCATGGGGATCACAACAGAGCCAGAAAATGTATTCTAATGACAGCATTACAATGATTATTTCAGCTGCATCACAGAGCCGGTGGAGGATTATTTCCACTGCCTTGTAGTCTGTTCTTCTCACTCCCTGATCTTTAAGAGTGATATGTGATACAACCGGTGAAGCGCTAGGTTTGATCTCAGTTATTAATACCTTTTTAAAACAAACACTTTTCTAGTTTCAAGGCAATAGCAGCCACGCTTTTATTTTTTTTCCGAGAGCAATGTATGATCAGAGCTGTAGGCCTAATCTTATTATCTTGGTCTCAGCAGGGAGAAAAAAAAAGACCAAAAAAGGTCACGAGAATAAACTGCAAGACAGGCCAGTAGGACAGCAACGTTGGGCTGTCAGCTAAGGCGCCATAAACAGCATGTTCTCTCTCTCACACACACACACACACACACACACAGCATCATCAACAAAGCAGTGTATCACACGGTTATGTAACTTAGCTTAGTTATTCAGTCTGCTTTGAGTGAAGGAGTGTGAAGCCTCGGACAGGAAATATCAAAGAAATATACAACTTTAATCAGAGTTAAATTTGGAAATATCACTTTTTTTAACGTGTTAAAGGCCAATGTGAGCAAAGCTAAGCACGTAAGGGCTTAAATGCTAACGTTAATTGTTAACATGAGCTATTAAATACAGATACTTACCACCTCAACAGTCAATCAAGCAACCAGGAAAAAGTGCGTGAAACGACGTTGTTGACGCAACGGAAGAACACACGACAACAGAAGAGACGTCGGTGCTCTGAAATAACAACACATGTACGTTACATCCACATTCGGTTAGTTGTTACCGTGGTTCGTCGCTTTAACGTTACTTCGGTCCTCACCGTCTGTCACAGATACAGCAGACACTTCTGGGGCTTCCCATCCAACTTGCAAACTTGTGAAGTGAATCCTAAACATGCGTGATCAACGCGCCTCTCCGCCAATCACAGACGGCGTTGGCTCCCTAGTCCCACCTCTCGCTCTCCAGTCCGACCAATGGTAATGCAGCATGATTGTTCTTTACTGGTAAACGTTCCAAGTTGATTGGCACGCGCAGATGATGGTGAGTATGTCAAACATACATCTTATATATGATAACACCACCGCTCCTCTGGCATTTAATGCTGGTAGTCCGCAGTCTTGGGCTGATTCCGGTAACAATATCCTCCTTTCCCATATTAGATAGTTAATGTATCCTGTTTTTGTTTAATTTAAGTCATAAATTGGACCTCTATAAAGACATGCTCCTTTGCTATCTTTGTCAAATGAAATAAAAACAAGCCTTAAAGTCTTATAAGTCAGATACAAGTTTGTTCGACACCTAAACCAAATTAAGTGCAATTTTTTTCTTTACAGTATATGTTTACTATAAGACTAACCAAAACAAAATGAACAAAAATGCAGACATAAAGGTAATATTATTTCTAGTCATTAGTTCCTTTATTCATTGCACACCAGTTTGTGTTGTACAGTGAACATCAGGGTTGCCATTCCTCAAGATCGCAGATGAGCAGGGTTGAACTCAAGAAACTTTGACCCACTCTCACGGTGAACATTTGTAGCTCCTGTAAATGTGCAAGTGTGTTTCCTGGGACCCAAGAAGAGCATCCTACAGACACTGAAAAACAGATAAAGAATATTTTAACATTGAATACTATGATGTACACCTATTCCTGATTGAAATTGCTGCTGTCTAAACTTCAACAGTTCAAAACATTAACTGCATTATATAAATTAGACAGAGTTCGCTAAGTGCTCAAGTGGTTTGTTGTCATATGAGACAAGACTCATACTTGCCAATGCTTTGCCAGCACCGCTGATCAAACACTCCATTCCCAATGAAATAAAAGCTGGTTGAAATTACACTATAGGAGCCAACGGAGAAAAAGGGAAAATCAATGTTTGACCACTCGATCTACTCTCCTTCAGTCTGTCAGTCCAGGATCTCTTTGATGCACCAGCAGCAGAGGAGGAAGTAGAGGCATTGCTTCACCGACTGGATGAAACCATAGGAGACGTTTCCGCCAAGGAAGTTCTTGCCTCTCCCCAGACCCATGGCCATGTCCCTTAGGTTCTGTCCCAGAGAGGAGGAGGGCATGGCCTGAGGAAGAGGACGCTGGGGATGCATGGCTCCGAAGAGGAAAAAAAAAAGAGGCAGAGGCAACAAGGAGGGCAGTCGATGAGAAGAAATAGAAGCTGAGGTCTGACAAATCGGATCAGACTGGGCCAGTGCGACAGCTGAGGTCTGTTTCGTATTCCTGGCACAGTTAGCTCCTCTACTTATAACCTCCTAAACAAAATTTGGCTGCCTCCATTCTCATCCTGCTTTCTCTCGACTGTTCCCTGCTTTCAAACATCTGCTGATTGATTAAAGGCCTTGTTTATCTATGCTGTGCACTGTTCCTCTCTGTTGTATAGTACCCCACACACAGACTCTCCCCAGGATCTAATATTCCCTGAATCAGCTCCCCACTGTTACACGCTCATCTGTTCCCAAACAAGAGAGTTCCAGTCGCACCAATACAACTCCCGTCGCATCTCTCTCTTTGTTCAGGACAGTACGTGACAGGCTATCACACCTTCTAGCAGCGTGCTTTGTTGTTTCATTTTCCATCAACGTTTTAGGTGTACTTTGATGGAAAAATGAAGAGGATGTTTTACAAAGCCTTTCCAACAAAGTGATAAACACAGTTACTCAAATCAAAAGACCAAACTCACAAAGAGAGATGAATGATGTACGTATTTATATATGCAATCTATATTTTCAGATACAGGTGTAAACAGAAATGTTTCCCTATAAACAAACAAACAAAACAAAAAAAAGTATTACAACAGAAACATATAAAGTAAAAATGAATATCTGTGCACGCTATTTGAAAGTAACCTTTGGCTTTCACAAATTAAAAAGTACAACATCAACAACACTATCACCAACAACTGTTTTTTTTAAAAGGATTTTCATGCAACAAAGGCAACTGTGATGAGCGATGACAGCACAAGACTGGGTCACGAATGATGCAGAGGGGCAGGTGGGTGCGTTTCAACACACACACACACACACACGGCAGATCTTAAAGCGCTGGTTTTCCCATCTCAGACCTACAAACACCTGAACAGGCTGAGTGTGAGTACCTGACTGACCCAGATGTCACTCTGGTACGAGTGTTGGTGTGCGTGCATGTTAGACCCTGAACCGGGCTCACATGTAATCTGAGGACTAGTCGACAGTAAAAAGATTCCCTCTCATATTTCAAGAGTTTGGC
Source organism: Melanostigma gelatinosum (assembly GCF_949748355.1). Lineage (NCBI taxonomy): Eukaryota > Metazoa > Chordata > Actinopteri > Perciformes > Zoarcidae > Melanostigma > Melanostigma gelatinosum. Next base: position 11,668,074 of record NC_136642.1, on the reverse strand, counting down.
CTCGATCTCTTTGACAACTCTTTAAGAAGAGCTACCTCAGCGCTGTGGTGTCTGTGCTACTTATCAATTACGCCATTAAAGATACAACTATGAGAACAAGGATCCAATACTAAGCTGACCAGTCAAAAGTGGATGTTATATACAGATGGTCAGGAAATAACCCCACCCTGAAGGTGACATCAAGTATCTGTGACTATAAGCTGTATGCAAGAATGTGCATCAGAGGAGATTGCCATCACTGGATCCGTTTGTGTGTTTATTGGAGTGTCATTTTTGCAGAGTCTTTGTTTAACTGAGAGGCTTGTGTAAGATTCTCCTGTAGTCCACTACAGTTGAATTAAGTACATAAGGTGACGAGACTGCATTGAAGAAACAAGGCACAATTAAAAAGATATAAAAAAACATCATGTACTGAGGGAGGAAGAAGAGGACAGGAGAAACAATAGCGTGAACTTCTCCCTCCCTCCCTCCCCGGATCCTCAAACGTTTTTGAAAACAGCATCAACAACATTTGGCTTAACATTAGCAATGCTCCCCCAAACCTTTAAACCTTCTTTAAAAAGGTCATTATTCCCTCAAGTGATTACAAATTAAAGCAACATCACGATACACAAAATTACCCAACCGGTTACAATGACATATTTTGCATCATTTTTTTTTGCAGAGGGAAATTCATTTCTTAGACTGTTCAACGTTTCTCATTAGCCAACGTTTAAAGGGGCCCCTCTTCAACTGCTCTCCTTCGCTTTCAGTCAGAATCCTCTGTAAAGACACAACCCTTGATTGTCAGTGCAAAACACATCCTAAGGTGTCAATGGTCAAAGTAATGTAGTTGTTCTTGTGTTTGTGGGTGACATCAACGCACAATTTACTTTAAAAATCTCCATTTTAATGATGTATTCAGGCATAACCGCATAGATTCTTCTCCCCTCTAGAACAGGCTTATTTTCATTTGCTTTCTAAAATCTAAACTTGCTCCCAATGCTGTAAGCACACTGATAATTGTCATGGCTTTCTCCGCTGTTAGCGACCGAGTTCATGTTCTTTGGCATGACAGGTGGTGCAGACCGTGTGTGTTCTAAAGGTGCATGTGTAACTGTGATTAGGGAGATACAGCTGTTTAGATCCTCAACTCAGAATGTCCAACAAGGAATGAGTCCCAAGATAACAGATGGAAATAAAAAGAGAACGTGGTCATTGGTACAGCAGTCCCCCAGTTATGCATACAGGCTTTCATCATCACCAGGTATCACTGGAGGTGGTTGAAGTTCAAAGTCCTTAGAAGGGGAGTGGTTGGGGTAGGGTGGCCCTCCTGATTTGATTGGAAGCAAACTCGTTAATGCATATTCACCATGTTTTTTTTTGGTTTTTTTCAAAGTCAGGTTTGCTGCTGAAGTGCTCCAGTGACACTTGAGGGGAGAGTTCATGCTCGAGCCTGGGTCTGTCTCGGAAACAACGAACCGTTACCATCCAGTTTGTGTTTTGCCTAACACGCTCCAGCAACAGTCTGAGGCGGGAAATCATTTCCCCGTATGAAACAACAAATGCTTAAAAGCACTGAAAATCTCATTCGTTGTCCCATTTATGCTCCTTTCTTCACGTTTCAGTTCTGCTATTTTCTTTGTACAAGATTCCATGTATTAGTAAAATGTTCTGTTTTTTTTCGTTTTTCATTATCGCATGTTAAGATGTTTTGTTTCAACAAAAAAAAGGAAAAAAAAGAAATTGCATTTGTTTTCTGCCCTTTCGGAAATTAGCAAAGGGCTCCTCCCTGGTTCACAGTAGGCTGTTGAGAAATTGCAGCAGTGCTTCTCCGTTGAGGAGTGATGCGCCTGATAGTTGTTTGGTGTCGAAGACTGCAGGTCACAGTTTGGCTTTCAGAGAGGACAGGAATATGTAGCAACAGCAGCAAGTGAGGGATTTTACAAAGAAACTGGTGATTCTTTTTCTTTTTTGGCTTTCTTTGCAATGGTGTGTGCATAATGTATTACTGCATGTGTGTTAAGGGTAGCGATGAAGTGTGTGTTATAGCATACAAAGGTGTGTTTGTCTTGTGATGAATTGCTGCAGGGGTGGGTGTATATTTAGTGGAGTAAATTCATTGGTGCGTGTGTGTGTGCGTGTGTGTGTGTGTGTGCGTGTGTGTGTGTATTGTCAGGCTCTGCGCTCTACTGGCTGTTGCAGACACACTTCACTCCCAGCTGAGACGATGGGGAGTCTGTTGTCCATGTGGTAACTGATCAGGTGACTCACACTTTCAAACCGATGGTCTTTTGTACGGACCTAAAAGACAAAAGAAAAAAAGCATTAAAGGCACGTTTGCATACAAACCTATACAGCTACATGTTAGGAAAACACTGCTTACAAAATGGCCCCTGACCATTCCTGCCTCTGCCTCCCCTTTGTAATCTCTCTATACTTATTTTCTCCTCCTCCCTCCCTGACTCACCACTCCTTCTGGGTCGACTAGTAGCAGGTGTTTGGGCTGACCCCCCTGCTGTCCCGTGAGGACGTACTGTCCGGCCGTGGTCCCAGACTCTCGGACCAGAAAGTCTCCGTCGCGGGTCAGCAGCCTCTCTGCTTCCCTGCGATTTAAGCTACCGTGGAACCAGGCCTCGCACAGTAGCTGCTGCACCAGAGGGGGCGCTGCCGTCACAGAGACTCCCAGGGCGTCGTCAAATGGCTCTTAAGAAATAAACACACATACATTTGTAATATTGCAGTCCTCTGTAGAAACCGTCACATGCATGTCCATATAGCAAACATTGTCTTATTTCCATTTAGAACCCAAATGACTGGACCTTGCCCAAGCGAACCACATTATTTGACAGTCGCATGCTAAACACTGATAGTGGACTGCGTCTTTAATGCGAAAAGCTTTACGCAGTCAACCAATCTTGTTACATAAAATGTCCCTGTAACGGACAAAGGCATTCTAGTTCCCTTATCTTCCTCCAAGACTGAGATCTGTGGGCAGCTCCACTCTTCAATTAGCCCGTCTGTACAGCACACACTACTCCGCTCTTCTCCCGAGTCAACAATTAACCCTTACACCCGCCACATGGTAAAACAACTGCACGTTTGTGTTACCAGTAATTCTGGTCATTTTGATTACAATGCACACATCTTGTCATTTGTAAAAAATGATTTTGTCGACCTCCACTGTTCAGTCCAGTTCAGCAGTCCATTTCAACTTGATTTCTAAAGTTACTCCCAACACAACATGGGTGGACTGGCTAAAGGCACTTACTCATGTCAAAAGCATCTCTGTGAGCATTTCCATTAGCTGCAACTGGGAGGCGGGGTTTGTCCACATTGACGTATGAAGGGTCATCAAACAGTTCCCTTCCGCCTTCTTTGGCACCCACTAGAAGAAGAAGAAGAAAGAATAAAAACGGGAAAAAAGACCAGTGACCGTGGCACATTTCCTCATCAGCCATGCACATTACATGTCCTTTTAACAAGACACGACAAGATAAAAACAAAGCAAAAAAGACAGACAGGACAGACAGAGACTCACCTGGTAGAGGCGGCAGAGGCTGCTTGTGAATGTCATTCTGGCCTGGCTGTCCATAAGGCTGCAAACACAGAGGCATATAAACAAATAATGAGTCACAGCCACATGTGGGCATACATCTTGTATCCATACATAAATAGATTCCTATTAAAAGGGTTACAAAAGGTTAAATGGTGATTTATCGATCACAAACCACGCAACTGTGATTGCCTTTTAGTGCCCTAGGCTCAGAGCTAGGCAAGTCTGACACTTTCTGTACTTACTGAATTCCTTTCAAGTGTATCTTCTCTTAACTGCAGTGGGAGTGGTGCTCAGATGTGTTGAAGCATGCGTACGAGTATCTTATCTCCCCCTGTTGTGTTTATGTGCAGTTTTCTCACCAGCGTGGCACCTGGGCGGGTCCTCATGTCAATCAGTCCACCAGGGGGAGGCTGTTTTCCAGGGAAGTTATTATAGTAAGGGACGTCAGGAGGTGGAGCGGCCTCATCATCTTCTTCTTCCTCCCATGCAGAGCCGTCAAACGGAGCCATTCTGAGAGAAAACAGCAGATGCAGATTATGGGCGACGAAATACAAACACAAGCTCACATTGAGGGACATTTTTCACATTTACCTGTCATGAGGAGTGACCAGTTTGGGGGGGTTCTTTAGGTACTGTTTGAAGCGCAGTTCAAAGGCCTGACCGATGGTGCTGATGACTTCCTGCGCCAAACCCTCTGAACACTCCAGGATATGGCACGCTGAAGGAGAGGCGGCACAAACGACTAATGAGGAAGCTGTAGCAACATGTATTCGAATGAAATATGTACTCCGTTTGTCGAACTGCAAGCAAAGTATCAAATTGTTCACGCTTGTGCATTGTCAGCAACAGTACATTCATGTACATGTGCCTTGCTAGAGGACACATTGGCAGTCATTTCTTTAAAGAAAGAATCCATGCCATTCACCTTACCTACCAGTTTGCCCTAAAATGACAGGATTACATAGAAAACACGAGGAATGTTTAAAGTGGTGTTGGGTGTTGGTAGAACCGTAATGCAGATGAACACATTATTTTCAATATATATCGTTTTGTTGCTCCTGAGAACAGTGTTTGTTGTCCTTTGTATTTGCCATCATTGCATGGACAATTATATATTTAGCACATAAGCAACACTAAAGCAGACTGTGCCAAACAATTAAAAACAGTCCTGGTACTTGCTGTGCCTATTTGCTGGTAAATGTACCGTTATCTTCCTTCACTCTGCTCACTGGGTCTGTAATGTCTCCAGTGGGCTGTGTGCAAAATTCAAACGGAGAGTAAGAAATAAATAGAGCCATATCATCGATTTAATAGGATTCATTTATTCATGACAATTTATGTCATAAAATGACTCGTTTGGATTCAATAATTTACAGTCATTGCTGAAAGTGCAATGTCAACATCTGTATTGCTGTCCAATGAGACAGAGTGAAGAGAGAAAATGTGCAACTCATGTACTGAAGTGACTATTTTGCCAGATGCTGCCTGAGGAAAGGTGTCATTTTTCTGTTTCTTCTCACCTCTCTGGTTGACTGGGTCTTTGGCCACATATGCTACGTACTCAGCTGTATCCTGAGGGAGACGGGGTAAAACAGTCAGGGGAGGAGGGGAAGGGGAAAAATTGATTGGAAGACAAAGTGAAGGGCAGGTTTAGGATAGAAAGGTTGAAAAGAACAAGAAGAAAGAGATAAAGCAAAAGCTGCAGTCATAACAGAAGCTAAAAAAGCATTCAGCTGGAAGAGAAGAGACAGGAAGTAACAAGATCAAGCTCCAAAGAGAGAGAGAGAGACTGCAGACCAGCGAGACAGTAATGGAGTGAGTGGCATTCATAGGAATAGACAATGACAGAAGACAGGAAGGAAGGATATGCAGGCTGAAGAAAGATGGAAAAAGGCCAGAGTGAGATTGAGCTGAGCGAGTGACTCACTGGGTCTCCTCCAGAGGCGAAGGAGATGGACTGCATGTGATGATTGGCGATTATCTGTGGAGAAAAAGAACGAGAGAGAGAGAGGGAGGAGAGAGAGACAGAAGGAGAGCACGTGGGTGACTGAAGTATGTGGGAAGTGAGATGAAAGCATGTGAACGGAGAGACAAATGTGGAGTCATTACTGAGAAAAGTGCTTCTTCCCTCCATTGAGAGGCATCAACTGCAACAGAGAGTGGGACTGTGGATGGAACACCTTTTTAACAGTCAGCAATAACCGCCCATGTTGGATCAATAACAACATCAACACGAGCTAATGCGCCGTGCACAATGTGCGCTCAATATCCGCGGCTTTATTTGTGAATGGACATATTTGTACGATACGTTTCTTTGTGCTACGTGTTAATGAGGGCGCGCTGCACTGCTGTACGCCATCTCCCAGAATAAATAAACATCTTTCAGCAGTTATTAACTCATAAACGGAGGATCACATCCTGCCCCGCGGCGATGCAGGAGTAGAGACGATGGTTAGGAGTGATTTGCGCTGCGTCCAGAATAAATGAGGCAAACAAAGTGGAGAAGCTCGAAATGTATCTTGGTATCCCCAAAAGGTCACAACACACGAAGATAATACCTTGAGTTAGGTTGTGGTTCATTAAGATATATGTCAAAGTCCAGTTAAATATATATTTCATATAACAATAGTCATTTCTTAATTATTTTAATTATTATTTTACATAATTTAGGTCCAACCTTCTGTGAAATCTCAGCTAATTGAAAATCTCATGATATCATTAATTACGGCGTGAAAGCAGTCTGAATAATTTACATGCATCTTTTAAAACGTATCCTCGGAAATTATCATAAAAATAACTCCGGGCAGGTAATTCCGGTTTGTGGATAAAATGATAACGAACAATATCAATGCAGTTTACATACAAGAAGAAGCTTTGAAAAAAAATTGCCATTCTGAAGTTGACCTTTAAAAAAGTAAGTCTGTATAATCCTTCAATCCACATGAAGTCCCTCAGGCAGAGAGATCCTCATCTTTACTCTGCTTCAGTCAACTGCAGAGGCCAAGTGCACTCCGGATACCAAACATACCTCTGGCCACAACAGAGCTCCATCAATCAGATGCATCTTTGACTCACAGTCAAATCTCTGGCGATCAGGGACAAATCTACGTCTGCGACGGAGATTTTGAGGAAGAATTCGCACAAAAGCAGCTCCAAGAGTGAGCTGGTTTCAGTCTTACCTGTTTGCAGTCGGCGGCCAGCAGGTTGAGGCTGCTGGTCGAGATGGTGAGGCTGATTGTCATGCCGGCAAACTGCAGGTTACTCTTCCCCAGGATGGATGTCATACTGCGAGAGCAGGGCTGCGAAGGACAGTGATGCGGTCCGTGAGTAAAAAACAAACAAGGTGCACAAACACAAAACGACAGGCCTTTTCTTTCTTTGAACTTAACAAGGCGCAGTAGTCCATTGAGTCCTCCCTGCCGGTGCGTGAGCCTGGGGGCGTATGTGTGGACAGGCCTGTGTGTGTGTGTGTGGAAGTGGAAGAACAGCTGCAATTGTGAACGTGATCCTGTCTCCGAGGCCAACTGTGACCAATGGAGAGCAGAAAGGACAGCTCACATACTGAAGGCTGGGCCAAGAGCATCAGGCAGACCACGCCAGCACTATTGTGCCAGCCCGTTTATCCCGATCCTCCTCCTGTTCTCATGGCTTTCATCCATATCTGCTCCAGAATATTTGGCGTACGCTGTGAGAAAAACAGCATCAGGGCAGGACGCCCGTGCTCAGCCACACCGACCTCAGTCCAGCCAAACCAGAGGGACTGCACTGCTTTTTAGCTATTCTAGTTTACATCCTTTAACTGTGTTTTGTCTGGTGCGCCAGACATTCCTTGCTCAAATCAGACTACGGCAACAGGCCGCTGGATTTAGCCACCTGTTTTATAGACTGTTTGGGTGGATGTTTGGCGTTTTATAGGAATACTGTACACAGACACACGCAGTCTAGACTGTCGGCTGTGTCTGCAATGCTTCTTTGGCTTGACAATGGCTCCTCGCAAACGACTACTCCACCTCTCCAGCCTCCCTTGTGACAAGAGGGCGGGAAAAGGGAGACCAGAGAGTGATTGGTAATTACCTGCGAGTAGCCCACCAACCACAGAAGTGTACAATCATCCTAAATCAAGATGTGTGTGTGTGTGTGTGTGTGTGTAAGAGGGCGAGTGTGTGACTGAATAGCCAACTGACCACAGAGTGGACAATCAAGTTAAATCTAGCTCTTATGCAGAGAACCTTTCCCCACTGCTGCCCACTTAAGCCATATAAATAAATAATGGCGTGTAAGGGTGTGTGCTCGTGTACATGCTGTGTACCTTTCTCCTGCGCTGGGCTCCTTTGGCGCCGGGCACGGCCTCGCACACCACAGAGATTGCCTCCCTGAAACATTGACAACATGCAAGTGTTGTAATAGCACATATCATTAACCCTCACACCTTCCCTGAATCACAATTTATGTGGATTAAATGGGATCTGGTGGCGGGTGATTGAATTTGTCGTCCCTAAACTGTGCTCGTCTTTGCCATGGAGACAAACATCACTACGGAAACCAGAAGGAAACCGCCAGGATTCCAGAACATTCTAATTTAGGTGCTGGGAGAGCTGCAGACACACACACACACACACACACACACACACACACACAAGGGAGAAACAAGCAAGCAAGGAAAAGGGAGCAGCAGCGGCACAGAAATAAAAGGTAAGCAGACAAAAATACATGAGGTGAGCGATGTTCCTGTAAATCTGAGCACACGTCCTCCATCTCACCCCCCCCCCCCCACATGAACACAAACGCGAGATTAAACGAGAGAAATGTCAAGCCAGCAACACATGAGCTGTGTGCAATCTCACCTGGTGACCTGAGTTCTGGTGTTGAAGTCCAGCGCCCGCATTGACTGTAGCACCTCCACGCACCCCATGTACTGCACAGGAAACAGGAAGGCAACACATTAGCGTCCAGACATTTCCTGCATCACGGTCACATTGGACAGATGGAACACAACAGAGGAAGAAAGCAAAGGCAGTTCTTTACACATTTCGAGGAGGGTGTATGTAAGCGAAGAAACTGTCTGGAAAGAAAGAAGTGTGCCAATCACTTACGCGCACACTGTAGGAAACACCGGTGGTGCTGACCACACTGTCGGAGTGCAGCCAGCCGCGGGTGGGCTTGTTGACAAAGGAGCCATGGCGCGTCCACTCATCTCCTCCCAGCTGCCCTCCTTCCACGCGGGCCTTCCTGGCCGACGCTTCCGCCCGGGCCTTCCTGGACGCCCCTCCCAGCCGGTTCATGTCCTGCAGAGGAGGTCGAGGAGGGGGAGAAGGAGCGGTTAAAGGGGGGATTGGGTGATGAAGCGGAGGGGAGGAGCTGGAGCTGCTCCGGTTGTCCCCGTAGAACTCGACCGGAGGGCGAGGCTGCTGCGGCCTGCTTGAGGCCTTGAGTCCTGGGAGGAGAGTGGCAGAGACACCCAGGCGAAGGGACCCCATCCTGGGGAAGAAGGAGCAGAGGGTGGTGGGGCTGTTCTCAGCCGGGCGGGGAGAAGACGGGGGCAAGATAGGAGTGAGAGACGAGGAGGAGAGAGAAGAAGGTAAACCAGGGGAGGGAGTGAGCAGGGTGGCAGGACTGGAAGGAGGGAACGATGATGGATTGGAGTTTGTTTCATCAGTTGAGCTCAGCGACTCACTCCGAAAGTGGGTGTACTTGGTTTTTGGGACGAGTTCCATAATGAATCTACAGTGTCAGTTTTTGTATCCGCAGGAGTCCGAAACTAGTGATTCAATCAAAGTCTCTTTGTCTCAGTATTCAAAGTTTCTCTCTAAAAGGACACACAACCATCTGTCTGTGTCTCTCGGCGTAAGAGCTGCATCCATCTGTCTGGTTGTCTGTCCTCCACTCACTACCAGGCCACCGAAACCAAACTGCTTTAAAAACGGCTTCATCCACAGTGAAAGCAGAATGACAAAAAGCGCCAAGGAAAAGTGGCGTGTCCCAGTTAATGGCAGAAAGTTTTGTTTTTAGTGCACCAGGGCAGATCATGTTGTCCTCCGTTCACTTTTTAAATCTGCACCAATGTTCATTGTGTTCCCAGGGACTGATGATGAAATGGCGTTAGCTCGCCACAAACCGTTCATTTTGCCATCGTGTAAAACAATATCTGAGAGTTTTCTTGTCCCAACTTAACAGCGAGGGCCAGTTATCCAGCTGTCGGCAGCACCATGGAGAAGCAACACAAGTGATTGTCTCTCAACGCCCCCCCCCCTCCCCCGCCATGTGTCTCACTGCACTGAGGGGTGCGCTCTTGTACGTGATGTCTTTACATGCGTGTGAGGAAGTCTAAACCTTCCCTGCCCACAATGCTTCTTAGATTATCTGTGTGTGTGTGTGTGTGTGTGTGTGTGAAGCGGCTCCCCTTTGGCAGCTCTATCCTGCTTGACGTGTGCCCATAAAAATCCGATCAGCAGCCAACGAGGGGATCGCAACGGGGCTGCACGCACGAACACGGCAGCAACACACACACACACACACACACACACACACAATGCACAGCTCTAATTGGTCGATCCTACAGCGAGCACCTGCAGAGCTCAATGAAGCCCAGAACTGCTGAAGAAGAGAGAGAGCTTACTGATGTATGGCTAGTATCCAACGCAGCACGCTTTCCTTAACACCTATTTCCTCAAATCTGTTACTCCCTCTCTCTCTTCCGCCAAATGATTTCATGTCCTCTCTGAATGGCTCTCGCCCTCCCCGCGTCTCCTTCTTCCTCGTCTTCTCTCCTCTTCCAGATTACTTCTGGTACTTTCTCTGCACTCTTTCCTCCCTTGTCTCTGTCGCCTCTCTTCTCCTGGAAGCCCTCTCTCTTCTGCCACACGATGTACTCTGCCAATCTCTGTCTCTCCAGCGCCTCCGCCCTCTCCCGCACCACCACTTCCTCTCTCCTCTTCCAGATGATCTCTCCCTCCCCCCCTCCCTCGTATGCCCGCCCGTTCTCCAGGCTGTCCTGTTTAACACTCCCCTTTATCGAATGTATTAATGGTGAACCCCGTCTGTCTGCCTCGCTAACGTCAAGGGATGGCTAGAGGCTAGGCATGGTATATAGACACCAGTCGAAATCAGAAAGAAAAGAAGTTAGCACTTAAGACTGGGCCGTGTTGGGCCCGTTCCTGGCAGAAGTTCCTGATATGGCTAAAACAAGCGAGGCTGCCTTGGTTCAAGTGTGTTTCCTAAAACTGGCCACCTCGGTTAAGATGTTTTTTTATTTTCTATTTCTGGAGCACCATTAGATAGTGATCGGTAGAGTCTGAGATGTTGTCTGGTGCAGTGACACACACACACACTGCAGTAGCACGGTGGTGATGTAACACCGGAGAATGTAGGTCACTGGCTGATGACGACTACCGGTGGGCTTGTGATGGTAATGAGACCTGATTTGTCGGTTTTGAACTCCAAACCCAGGGTTCCCTGAACGGTGCCGGAGTTGAACGTGAACTCATTCACCCAGCTGGGAAGGCTCTATTAAAACTGCACTTTGTTGTTACGCTGATCTCTCTACGCACCTCTCTTCTCACCCTGCTACTTTATTACTGCGCCGGTTCAAACAACAAGCCCAGATTGTAGTCAGTTACCTGAGAGAAGAGCGTTGACTCAGCGCCATATTTATATGATATTTATATGAACAGGCCAAGTGTTATACTTTGGAACCGCTTCCTTCCTTATCTAAGGCAGTGCTTATCAAGCAGCAGGTTAGCGCTCAGTTCTATTACACACTACTGAACAGACGCCACGCACCGTTTCATGTTCTGCATAGTCCAACCCAGAAGGCTAACAACAGTCCGTGTAGAGTAACAGTCTCTCGCAGCGTCCCAAAGTAGCACAAACCGCCTCAGTAGGAGGCGAGGCTACACCTACAGTCCTGCAGCAAGCCGGCCGGCACACTCATCTTATTTACAACCTCTTGACCTTTACTTCCTCAAAAGGAGATCCAGGTTTACTTTTCCTAGACCACTTACACAGCGTCGTAAATTTTCTTTTGCACCATGTTTCAGCGACGCCAAGCAAGGTGGTTGATTTTTCTGCACACGAACGGTTCAGAAGTCAACTGTGTCTGAAGTACAGCAAGCCAGCTTGTCGTGGGCGCTGGACGCATAGCAAAGGAACAGTCGCCTAAACCAGTCTAGCACCACAGAGGGACCGTCCAGCAATTCTAGCTAGTCGTCCGTCTGGTCTTGGCCAAAAAGCACCATGGAGGATCCAGTCATACTCACACACTGCCAGACAGGCTCTGGGATGATCTTCAGAAAAGCTGGACAGAAGTATGGCTGGAAAAGTCACAAAGAGACACCCGGTAATTGGACAATCAAAGAGCATGCAGGACAAAGAAAACAGTCCGTCACACCCCGAATAAAACCACAAGCTAGACTTGAGAAGGAATTAGCATTTTTTTTTAAAAGGCAAAAGATCCAACAGAAGTGGACATTAGAGAGGACTGTCCAGGTGTGTTCGTGCACAGAACACAGTGTAGCTCAGGTGACTGCAGAGGAAATGACCCTCTACATGAGGAGAAACCCTCAGTCAGCCACACACAGACAGAAAAACGGAACAGAGTGTCACAAACATAGCACTCCTAATGATCGGTGATTAGGGGCCAAGGGGCCCCGAGCAGCTGAACAGAGCGATAGGTACAAGAGAAACCAGTGGGAGGATCTAATTCATCCAGTCAGTCCTGATAATGGCCCCATCAGCATTGACTGATGAAGATGGTTGCCGGTGATAAAAGGTGAGATCAGGACAAGCGGGGCTGCGCCGACTCGCACAAGACTACACAGCGTGGGGAGTGGGAGACAGGTGACCTGAAACAACCCTGATTCTCGGAGTCTGGCGAGCTCCGCGTAGACAAAGACCGTCTAGAGAACAACGCTGTCTACAGAGGAAAGTCTAAAAACTGCACACAATCACGTACATTAACAAGTCTACCGCCTCTTATCTACTAAATATGTACAGTTAACGAATGAAACAGCACCGTTTCTTTAAAAGACAAAGAAAAAAAACTGAACTTTACATCTTGTTCCGTCTGCAGCTGCTGCCCGTTGCTACGGCAACAGACATTAAAAAAAAGAGATGCCTGCGGAGGATAAACACTGAGAAGTCCTGACAACTGCAGAAATCGTCAGACAAAGAGATAACGGCTTTGTCGAATCACGTGACAGCAATTAGTTTGCTGCATCAAAGGCTCCACATTCGGTTTTTTTTTTTTTTTTTTTTTAATCAGACAACTGCAGGAAAAACTAAAGACGAGCAGAAAGATCAATTAGGTTTCAGACAACGATCAAAGTTTGACCGGCGTCGCGCCAGCAATAAAACCCAATCAACGTTGACATCCCACGTCGGCTGCATGCACCGACTCCGGCTAGGGAATGTCAAACTGGACTTCTGATGTTATTTCAAAAAGTACAATAAATCACTTTTCTAACAACAGTATAAACAACAACAACAACAACTACATTTACTTCTAAAAGACAACACTGATGTTTAGAAAACTTGCAGAAAAACCTGAATATTCTGTGCAGCAGCTAACAAAGATCATTATTGTTTCCCATCCTGCAGAATACGCACATAAAGAATACAAAATCAGAAGTCACAGAGATAATCTATATCTACAATAAACAAAAAAAAAGTTATTTCAATTGTTCTGTATAAAGTGAGTCTAAATCAATTTCCCCAAGACTTTTTTTTATATGAATGGCAAAGCATAAATAGTTCCTGTTGTGGATTAAAAAGCATACAGTTGATAATCCATGGTGGGTCATCTAAAGCTGGGCTCCATATTCACATGAGAACACATTAATGTTTAAACAGCCTCAGACTGTCCGGTCCTCCGTCCTCTCTCTCCGTCCGTCCGCTCCCTGAAAAACGTGCTTCTCCTCTGATCCGCTCTTCCGCTCGATCAATTCACAAAGTCACTGCCGGCAGCTCCTCTCCATCTATCCTCTCCTCCGTTTGGCTGCCTCCTCTTCTCTTTACTTCCCTCCTCCCTCCTCCCTCCCTCTCTCTCTCTCAGCAGATGGTGAAATGGCAGTGTTGCCAGGCTGGACAATGGCACTCCTTCATTGTGCTCCTCTTCTCCCCTCACGTCTGTCTCTCATTCCCACTTTCACCTCTGTCTGTTAGAGGGACGGGCACGCCGTCTCCCCTCCCCTCCTCCCAGTCTGGGTGGGTGATATTCTCTCTCTCTCTCTCTCTCTCTCTCCACCTCCTTCCCGTTTCCTCCCCTTCCCCCAAACCTCTCTGCAGCCTCACTCATTGTGTACATGTGTATGCACGCTCCTGCACATTAATGCACACACTCCATGGGGAGATGGGGATAGGGAGGGGGTGTTTGTGTGTGTGCATATGTGTGGAGGGGGGGGGGGGGGGTTGTCAATGTCGGCTATTCAAGTCTCCTCCCTTATTCATATTTTGTAACCTGAGAAACAGAGTGAAAGTGGGAAAGAGAGAGAGGATGGAGACAGGCAGAGGACGAGGGTTCACCCTCTGAGCAGAGAGTGACATGAGGTCAGTCTCTATAACCTTGATGAAAGTGGACAAATTTTTTTAAAAAAGAGAAAGAAAATAGATTTTCAGTCACGGTGTAAACATTCCCTACTGGCTGTTACTACACGACTAGAGCTCTCCAGGGGAAAAGGACAGGTTATTACCAGGCGAGCACGACGACAACAACCGAGCGACTCTGAACTGGCAAACAGAAAGCAGAGAGCCCACTGATCGGTCCCCACATTCAAGCGCCTCTGATGCGACGGCAGCGTTACGGAGAGAAGACACCACCCATAGAGTGACACAGGAACACAGCAGAGTCCTCAAATGACACTCCGGCACACAGCCGCTGCAGTACTACGTTCTGACCACTGCACCGGCATCATGCAGTCGAGTGGTGCACTCAGGGGGGATAGTGAAGACGACCCCCTCAGCCCGGAGAGCCTGCATCCATGCCTGTAACCAGTGAAGTGCACGACACACTGTGGCTTAGGGTTGTTTTATTTAGGGATTTCATATATTTTGGTACGTAAAGGATTAAAGTGCTATCCTGAAGTTATATATTTTTTTAAATACTCACTCAGCTCATGGTTTATTGGGTACATCCTTCCTATTAAAAGTGATGCAGTCCAATGCAATAATTCTACCTTCCTGAAGGATATACATTTCTGTATTTTTATTTACACACACACGGCTGCTCGATGATACAGCGTGTGTGACTTGAGTTTGAAACTGTTGAAGAACACTGTTTTCTACCGTTGCTGAGAAACCAATCTGAATGGGTCACACAGAGATCCCCTTCTTCACAAAACTACACAATTGAATAAAGTCAAATAAAAAAAAAAACTGAAAACAGAAATGTAGGGAAAGTCTCGAGAAGACTGTATTTCATGATGTATTGAAAATTAATTATAAAAACTGACATGTTTTAAATGTCTAGAAAACTAATTTAGAGCATTTCTGCTGTAATCATGCAGCCCTAAATGTACATGTCATTAAGTTAAACACCCATATTTAACACCTCTTGAACATAATTGGGCCAAATTGGGAGTTTTGGCCTGTCTTTTTGATATTACATATAGTGGGGAGAAGACACAACCCCTTTGCCACTGTGTCACACGGTGCTTTTAGATTGCCAGGTTGTATCATTTGAATGTCTTACCATGTATTCCATTGGCCAACACAGGCTGCCTGTGGGTCTGTAACCCTAAAAACACCAAACTGCACATCAGCATACTGTACAGACGAAAAAACTGAAGGAGCCAATCACGGCACGCTCCAACGCCGCCCTTGCAGATACTTGACTCCCAGCATGCTTTGCTCCCAGGATCAGCTGTGGAGAAGGGTCACGGGACCTCCTTGATACAAACGGCCCCGTTGGTTAAGCACACAGAGACAACGTCGACGTGAGACAGAGACAGAGAGCGAGCGAGAGAAAGAGAGGCAATAATCCAGCATGCGTGTCGAAACACACTCTGTGGAATGAAAGGAATTAACTGAAAGGACCACATGTGGAGGATGTTTGTGTCTCGGCTTGTTCAGTGTGTGTTTTGTTTCTAGTAGATGGAATAACTGTGAAGCTGCAGCAAGTCCGTAGACGAAACAGTCAGAGACGGCCGAGACAGAACTCTGGATCCAACGCACACGCTGCAGGGCCATGTCTGCTCTTATTGTGTGTGTGTGTGTGTGTGTGTGTGTGTGATCTGATTTAACCCGCCTCACTCACCCCCTTAGGTACACTAGGCCAACAAATTTGTAAACGGGCCTCGTAGTCACTGACCTTCTCCCTTCTGGACTACCGCCAGCCTGAGACGCTGTCCAACATCAGTTCACATTATGGAGACAAGAAAGACAATAATGATGACGATGAGCACAGAGGGAGAGACGGGGGGGGGGGCGTAACTGACAAGAGAGAGCCTCTCTGATTGGAAAAGACGTGCAAACACACACACACACGTACATACAGCTCAGATTTTGAAGAATTAGGGGTGAGGGTGAGCATTAGATTAGACAGGCATTCAGCAGGAGGCCTTTCTGCTGGTTTCACAGCTCACTACGCACACAGCAAACATGTGAGCTTGCTATTTTGGGTTGTGCCAACCCCCCCCCCCCTCCACCACCGCCACCGCCTCTAACCACACTCCCACATCTCTATCTCCTTCCATCATTCCCTTCCTGCTGCCACTCTCGGCCTCCCTCCACATACAACTTCCCCTTTTTGCCACAGTTTATTTGTCATAAACCACATTGTTTCTCCACGAAAGCTCCCAGTCGAACACAAACGCTTGTCTGAGTGCCAAACGTGTCAATAAAGCATCGAGTACTGAAACCGTAAAGTAACAAACGTTGGAATAGAATGCTTCACCGGGTCTTGTTGACATCTTCTCTGATTAGTTATAATGCTGCCAATTTTATCCTAAAGTTGAGGGTTGGAATTAATGTTGCCCAAAGCGAGATATAAAAAACTACAGGTTTAGTATGGATACAAAAAACTCGAGCATATTTATATTTTACATCACATTGATACGTTTTTGTCCGGAGCGAAGTACAACTGAGGTTCCATCTTCGACCTGGCCGGTATTGTGTCGGCAACGGTATCGAAACACGTCAACCAGACCCGGTGTGGTGGTACTTCCACATTAACTACTAACCAGGCTTTCCTTTACCGGGTGGAGGTGAACGTTATCACAAATCAAAGCTGAAGGGAAACAGTTTCTGTTTCTATGTAACACTAAAGCTCGAAAAAAGTCCCTGGTCTGCAAACATAAACATAAAGAAAGTAATTCTTCCATCGTACATACTAACACCATTTAGATTGTGTTATCTAATTCAAATACATCTTGCAGTATCCCAGCTTTCCAACCCTTTCAGCAAAACATGTTTCCAAGTCCCTGTTTTTTCAGCCGCTCAAACAACAGTTGGTTTTAATTGCTGCTTTGTCTTGTAGTACATTGTACCTACGATATTTAAATAAAGTGCTCTCAGTATTTGCAGAGCAGTAAAATAATTCAGTGATCATAATCTTACTGGTGATGTGTTAATCTCTGAAATTAGTATAGGGAACAATCTAAAGCATAACACTGAGATTACATCTCGACCGGGGGCAGACAAGGAAATCAGAATCCAGTCGGCTCCAGACCTGATATTGACCGAAGCCTAAAGTGACCTTTCTTGGCAGAGGTACAACTTCAGTCTCACACCCAACGCATTACCTAAGGCTAGACAGAGGGGGAGGAGCCCTGATCTGGATCTACATCACACGACTTATAAACTGTGTCTCAAAGTTAATCATAAACCAATCAAAGCCAGCCAATCCAAAGAAATACCCTCAACTGTCATGACAGTGTTGGCTTAAGGTCTGCTTTTTTTTTTGTGTGTGTGTGTGATTTACAACCGATCTACACTCACTTCTCATTTCTTAACAGGACAGGATTGACTGCGGTTAGAGCGCTGAGCATGGTGCACTCCACCGACCAGTGCAGGAGGAAACACAGCTGAGGCTCAGTCCCATTGTGTCGAGGTAGAGACGGACAACCACATGCTACGACCTCAAAAACAAACTCCTACAGCTTGTTTCCAGAACACACACACACACAACACACACACGTCCTGTCAACAGCCTCTACATGTTTAAAGCAGTTTAATACCTCGCCACTGTGTTTTTATCAATGGCCAAGTATCACAAGACTAATTTAAGGCAAATATCAGCGCGAACATTCACATCTTACAAAAAAAAAAAAGACTATATGCGTGTGTCTGAGGGTGAGTGTATGGCTATGTGCCCAAGCACACGCACACGCACACACACACACACACACAGACCTGTCAAAGTGAAGCTGCAACAATCACAAGTGTCACGCTGTGCCGTCAATCAGGGCGAAGGCTTTCACCTCCGACTGATACGGTTTGAGCAGGATTGGACAGATCCAATTTTAATCAAGTGGCTTTGGATTGTGCCAATGTAATGTTGTGATAGAGTGGCCGAGATGCTCCGCTTTGACTGACGGGTTGTGTCTCGGACCGTCCTTCCCGTTTGTGTTGTTTTCGTGTGTGTGTGTGTGTGTGCGCGTGTAAGTGCACACGTGTCTCGTTTGTCTGGCTCCTGACATGCGTCTGGCCTGAATCTACCATTTTTCGGGGATCAGCTGTTGATTGGACCTTCTCTTCTCCTCCGTTTCATCAGCGGAGATAACTTCCACCATATGACATCATGTCAGGGGGCTGCCGGTCTGAGCGGTGTGGCTGACCCTGATAAGAGCACTGAGCAGCCCACTGCTTTCAGTCGCCTCAATCATCCCCCGTACCCTTGAGTCCGTTTCCATAATAGTCTGCCTGTCCTTCACTCGTTCATGGTGAACCTTAAGTCACAGCGACCCCGTTTCAACACATCGGAGGTGTGTTTTGATGATCAGTCTCCATGGATATGCTCGACACAGAAGGAATAGAGGAGCAAAAAAAAAGTGTAAGATTGCTCTTTAATTGTGAACAGATCTGTGTGTGTGTGTGCACTGATAGGCTATTAGGCCTATAGCTTATCTCGCTGACAATTTACAGCAACTTGGAGAGATTTAGTTCGACTCTGACCCTTTTTTATAGACTTGTTTTAAAGTTGCAACGATTATTTACATTATCAATTGATCTGCCAATTACTTTCTCAATCATTTTGTGTGTATAAAATGAGAGAATCGAGAAAAATCTGAATATTTCAAAAGGTGACTTGTTCAAAAGACTTGTTTTGTCTGATCAAAAGTCCAAGATGCAAAAAATATTCAGCTAGCTATTATATGAAACAAAGAAAAGCAGGAAATATTTACATTGGAGAAGAAGGAACCAGCAAGTGTTGGCTTCAAACAGTTGATTGATTATCGAATGAATGCCAATCAACTTTCTATCATCAAGGAATCATTTCAGCTCAGACTCAATTTTGAGGATATTTCTGTGTACAACCAAAAGGCTCGTTTGTGAGCTTTTCTCTATTCATTTACTAAAGTCATCGGCTTGAGGTCGCTCAGTTGACAGTCTCATTGCCTATTTTAAAACTAACTACAGTTTATCAGTGATTGTGCTGCTGTGTTTCTGCGATGTTTCTACTGGCAGCTACTGAGACTTCAAGCTCAAATGACGAAACCTGAAAACTCGTCTGACAGCGCGAGGATATTTATGATCATGATAAACGATTTTTTTGATTTTGTTTTTTGTTACAGTAACCCGTCAGGCTACACTGTATCGTCTTAATATCTCCATTTCAGAACAGTGCTTCCCTGCAGGCACCATAAAGGAAAGCGAACTAGTTCCTCAAACTTTTCACATGCACAATAACTGCAGTACACTGACGCACAGCACGCGACAGATCTGAAAACCATGCCCCAACACAAAAGTGTGGTCAACTTTAACGAGCAACTTACCAGCTCTCTTCCTCCCTTTCCCTCGAGTTGCCCCTCCTGCCCACCAAGCCGTCGCTGCTCAAACTTCGGCCTAATTTCATCGACCGGGACAAAAGGTCGGTGGTTTTGTCCGCCGCGCGCTTCAGTTTTCATGAACTTTCATAAGAGATTAGTCTAAACTTCTTCTTTCCTCTCTCTTTCCTTCCTTCCCTTCCTCCTCCCCCTGCCTCCCCCCTCCACGGTCACGACAGAAGCTACTTCCGCGAACAAATGGCAACGTCATCTGACCGCGGATCTACTGAGTGTGTGTGTGTTTGTGTGTTTGTACGTGTGCGTGCGTGCGTGTGTCTGTTATGCACCTGGCCGAATGATTCAGTGTAGATTGCGCAAAAGTAGAAACCCCCAGATCGTGCGCCAAAAGCATTAACGCGCAAGTTTCCTGAAATAAATATCACATGCATATATGTTTTGGTCCGCAAGTTACTACAAGACTCCAATTGCCTGTAATAATACAAAATCAAATAAAGATACACTGTATTATCATCATCAACCTTATTTGTTTATCTGTAATAGCAGCCCTGAAGTATTCATTTAATATTGCACATATGGTAGTCCTACGTGCATTACAATATTAGGCATACACACTCAGTTGCCAGGTTATTACCTAGCTGAAACTAATTCGGTCTAATATAACAGTTCTGCAGTAAATCATCCCTTCATGAAGGTTACATAGTTCGGTTTTAGTTGAAACTGTTTTAGAGAGTTGTTGATTCAACTGATACGTTTGTGGGATTTAGTTTGTGATGGTGTTGCATCACACAGTTATGTAACCTTCCTCACTGTTTTAAATGGGGTGGACAAAATGAATAGTTGAACAATTTTATCCTTCTGTGTTTCAAACAAAGCTTGCTTGTTTCAGTCACGAGATCCTTAGTCTCCTCATTGCCATGAGCACTGTTTTGATGGAGTTTTGATTTTCATATAAGTTGTTTAAAGTTACTCTGTGCAAGCTGTGTACACAGTAAAATGACCAACAGGTAAACATGTCCATGAGCAAAACATTTGACTTAGCTCATGCAGACCAGCTCACATGCACCCAGGATAGATATTTATAGATGCACAATAGGCCCTTTGTTACTAAAACATTTGACATGTCACAGTAAGGACAGCGCAGGTATGAAATAATAAATGATGGCTGAATTCCTACTCTACATGTTGGCTCCCTGTCACACTGTTACGGCTTACTGGGACACTGGAACAGACAGAGCCATTGTTAACTCTAATAGTCACACCTGTGCGTTTGATTTTCAAAATGCATTATCTGTCAGATAAGCCTCTCTAAAACAAGTACACAATAGATGTAAATGTATTATAGGCCTATATATTGACATTTCTCATAATTTTCACTTATATCAGAATTTTGTCTTAATGCAGATTTATTATTTCATTATTTTGACTTATCATGAGTATGTTTCATGATCATTTTATCTTTGTTTTTCTATTTTATTTTCCTATAGCAGAAAAGGGCTTCCATATACTTTTCTTTGCAGACTTACCATAACATTAAATGGTTGCTTGAAATGACTGTTTGGTAGTATCCGGTGAGTGGGCATAAATGCAGTGCTTGTGCAGTATGCTTTGCATGATTGATGCACCCACAGAAGTTCAATGTGCTCCTTTTTTTATTCCTTACATATAATGTAACTTAAACCACCTGTGTATTCTCAAGCAAATAAAGCAATGTGGAATACAAGCAATTCACCTTCCACTTTGTTTCAATAGAGCCGCGGAGCCAGACTCGCTGTTCATGTACATGCCAACATGCGCCACCTCTAGACGAGAAACACTACAGCATGACATTAGGACGGTGGAGGAGGGTCAATCATCGGATCTCGTCTCCTCCAGCCAGCAGAGGCAGGCGAGCTACAGTGACGTTCATTGCTTATGTCTTGGGCAGCAGAGAAGAAGACAGGAAGGTCTTCGTAGATTTTATTACTCTGCTATACGCCAGCCATGGTAAAGATGGTGCAAAGCGAAAACTTGCACATATACGAGTTGTCGGTACTGTTCTGATCAGCCTATTATTTGTTACTTTGTTCAAAGGACACATACTGCTCATTCTGCGACCATCGGGATATTTACTTCTGCGTAGATAAAGGCTGACCGTTAAGACAGAATTCCGCGAACCTGATTGGCTGTCGGACCTCTCTGGATCCCGTTCTTATCTGTGATTGGACGGTTTACGGAAATGGGTTTGAGTGACGTGTACCCTCAATGTACCCACGAACGGTTGGATAAGCAACGAGGTCATATGCGACTCAGGAGTAAGTTTCCTCAGTTTGGTTTCCAAAATTATAGAAACAATAGATTGTGTTCCTTCACAGTGTGTGGCAGTGGAGAGAAATCGGCTGTATAGACGGATTATAATTACCATGAACGTATACTTGAATGCTAACGTTTGCTTGAAGCTAGTGACGCAAACAACGGATTAAGTAACCCAACGATCGCAAGGAGACTTACGTACGTTAGCTTTGTTACCTTACGCTTTATTGACAATAAAGCATCATGTATGGTAGTTTTTTTATTTCTTATGAATGTGCATGAGGTTAACTTCACTACTTTGTCACGCGATAGACTGTGCAGCTAAGTGAAGATGACAGTATGCTCCTGTAACTCCTATAAATCCTTCACATAGAATACAGAGGGATACAGAGGGATAGATACAACTACCGGCATTGAATGTTCACGTGACCTGCGTTGACTGCTGAACTCAACTGTCCATTACGCCTTTGATCCTTGATCCAGCTTTCTCATTTAATTAGTTATCTTGGCAAGTCTTCACTGCATTTCCATGCCAGCCAATTAGTAAATCACATCTGCTTCAGACTACTTGTAGACAGACCAAATTTGCAATGTCAGCAGTTTACAGCTTGGCTATCCCGTATGAAGGTGTATCACCGTCGGTGTCACTGATGCATGTGTGGCCATTTGGGTCTAACTATACACTATTGAAAGTACAGTGAACAGACTCATTAATAAGAATTTGAATACTTTTCTCAGGGATACCTTTATTATAATAGTATCCCAGTGCAATATCTTACATGCAACTCATCAGTACTTTAATCTGTTGACATATGTCAAAAGACAACTAATATAAATTCTTTTTTAGTTGTTGCACTGTCTGTGCTGCCGAAATCCACAAATCGCTCATGGTTTCTTCTAATTTTCCACTTCTTTCTGTCTCTAATTTGCTCTTTCTCATGTCTCTTCCAAGATACTCCCTGGTAGGAAACAAGTTATGAAGGAGAAGAAGGCCTGAACTGTATTGAAACAATTAAGGGTACTCTATATGGATGCTTCATGTTGACGTAAGATTCAAAATGAACTTATAGTATGAGTCGTCACAAAAGCAATAAAAGTATATATTTAAAACACACTTATCGAAAGTGAACAAAGCATACCTGCATAAAGAGGAGAATGAAGAGTGAGCACTTTTTCCTTTGTCTTCTAGCCTTGTTTTTCCCAAACTGAGTCGAGCAGTGGTGCGTGTGAGGAAACTGGCGGTGCATCTCTCTAAAGCAACCATGTCCACAAACAACCCGGGCTCCAGTCCGTCCTTTGCAGCCAACGGGGATGCTCCCACTGCAGCCATTCTCATCATCGGAGATGAGATACTCAAGGTGATTGTACTTGTTGTGCGACTACGCTGTATTTGTATGATTGACAGCATCCCACAGAGAATCCTTGAACGTCTGTGGACTTGAGAAAATCGAAATAAACCCCTCACTGTTCTTCTGCTAAATCTGCGCGCTTGACTGCGTGATTATACATTCTAACGTGACACCCTCATTCATCAGTATGCCTCAGCTGCCTGCACCGCTACGCAGTCCGGGATCCACATTGTATATCGCCAGGAAAACCTTGTGATGGTTATTTGATGTGGCAGCAGTGCTCTGCCTTCAAACGACAAGTTCGCCGCTACTGTTTGACGTGACGTGACGCGATCGTGATTTAAACATGAAGTCTTTGTCCAATGTCATGTCTGAAAACATGCTCGCTGTGACTGAGCGCTTTTCTTTCCCGTCTTTCGTCTCACAGGGTCACACACTGGACACAAACAGTGCCTTTCTGACACGAGCGCTAAGAAAGCTCGGGGTGTCCGTGCTGCGCATAACTGTCATACCCGACGTGCAGGAGGTCATCGCCAAAGAGGTGGCCCTGCTCTCCCCTCAGTACACACACCTCATCACCTCAGGGGGCATAGGCCCCACCCACGACGACGTCACCTTTGAGAGTGTCGCCATGGCGTTCCAAGAGGAGTTGCACTCCCACCCTGAGCTCGCCCGGTTGGTTGAGGAGTTTTTCGGGGTGGCCGATAAGGACAGTGCCGCCATGAAGCTGGCCATGGTGCCTCGCTCGGCCCATCTCAACTATGGAACCGACCCTCAGACTGGACAACTGCTCCGCTACCCGGTGGTGAGTGACGGCAGCACGGAGGCGGATGAGCTCCTTCATCGAGCTACAATCGTTATTAAACAGTAAAGTAGATATAAATGATCAGTACCCTCCACCTACTGACTGCCTGCATCCTTTTGTTAAAGCTGACGTCTCATTTCCTTTGCAGTCGGCTTTCGGGGCAAACATTTGTTTAGCTGACACAACTTTCCGGACTCGCAGTCACACACACTGGGGGTTATTTTGGAAGACAGATTGCAACATCAACTGCTTAGCAGAGACTGCAGGAGTGAAAAGTTGGCAAAATGACATTGAACATTTGCAGAAAACTGGCAGTGTCAGGAATACACGCCTGCAAGTATTTGTGCTCCGGTTAGCTGAGATTCAAACGTCACTAAACACAGGCGGGCAGGTCAGTATACGTTCTCTCGGTATATGACGTGTGATCTTCTCCCAGGTCAGCGTGCGGAACGTGTATAGCTTTCCTGGGGTCCCGTCTCTGATGGAGAGGGCCTTCAGTGGGCTGGAGCACATCTTTGCTGCTTCAGGGACCACTTTTCACACCCGTGAGGTAACACCATGGCCAAACCTATCATTTAGAAATCCACTTGAATACGGAGTTTTTATGACCCGATATCTTTGCGTTTAGGTGTTTGTGGATGCAGACGAAGCAGATATCGCCCCCGTGCTGACAAAACTGCAGGCTGCTTGGGGTCGGAAGGTGGCGCTTGGCTCCTACCCCGACTGGTTGAGCAACTATCACAGAGTCCGGCTGGTCCTGGACTCGGATAGCCAGGAGGAGGTGGACAAAGCCCGGGCACAGCTGCTGGACGAGCTGCCGAAGGGAAGCGTGGTGCCCTTAGTCACTGACTCGGTGTCCATCGCCACTGCTGAGGTGTACAGACTGGCCAACAGCGGTGAGGGGTGGGGAGAGAGAGGGCAGATGGGGGGGAGTTAAACAAAGTCAACTTAATATAAAGTGGATATTGCAGAGAACTCTTTATCTTTACACGGGTATTGGGACCAATAAAGGAAGCAAAATGATTAAAGTAATTATCGTAAAATCATAGTGAGTTGTAAAAAGAAAGAAGAATATAACTGGCATGAGACTCACTGATCAGAGAATGGCATAAAAGATATGTGTTCTCTGAATTCGTCATAAGAATGAGTGGTTATTTATATTGTAGCTGTCCACACTCGCTGTAAAACATCCGCCTGCTGTTGCTTTCATGCCCCGCAGGCACACCGTTGGGTGAGAAAGTTATGTCGGCGCTGAAAACGATAGAGGCTGCACTGGATCAGTATTCGACGGAGGAAGTCTGCATCGGCTTCAACGGAGGCAAAGACTGCACAGCGCTGCTCCATCTCTACTACGCAGCGCTGAAACGGTAACGGGGGAGGGGGGGGGGGGGGGGGAGAGTGAGATAATTAGCGGAAGGGCTGAATTAAACGGGACAAAAACAAATGACCTGAGGGAAGAGAGTCAAATTTAAAAAACATAATGATACCACGACTGAACAGCGGGGCATCACTGTAGAAAGTAAAAGAAGAAGAAGAAAGCGAGCAGCAGCTAGACTGAGACGGACTACTGTTTGGACATTTCTTGACCTGTATTGGATAGATAGGGAGATAGTGATAATGGTAAACATCTAATCTTATTCTGTGTCCAGCTTATCTTCTTTTTTTTTTCTCTCCTCCTGTCTCAGACGGTACCCAGATGGTAAAGACAAGGTGAAAGCCCTCTATATCCGCATCGTCTCTCCATTCTCAGAAATGGAGAGATTCCTTCAGGACACGATAAAGAGGTGAACCACCACTCCACCATATAGCACACTGTCAACAAACACATTTCAGTATTTTAATTCATTCCTTTTATCTTGTCAAAAACAACTCATTAAATGGGGGTTGTTTCTCCCGCAGATATGACTTGGAGATATTCTCCGTGGAGGGCAGTATACGGCAGGCGCTTAGCGAGGTGCAGGAGAGGAGGCCGGAGCTGAAAGCTGTCCTAATGGGAACCAGGAGGAGTGACCCCTACTCGCACACACTCGCGGCCATGTGTCCCACTGACCCCGGCTGGCCAGACTACATGAGAGTCAACCCATTACTGGTGAGACACACACAAGTTACATGGTTGAAGTGTTTCATTAAGTCTTTGTATTTCTCCCTTATTGTCTTGTTCCTGTCGCTGGTGTCACGGAGCACAAAGTCGTGTCATGTAAGAATTCACTTTAAAAACAAAATCAACCAATTCTGCTGGGTGAAAATGACATGCAGCCTTATTCTTAAGAGCACTTGTAGACATTCATTTCAAATAAATAAGAACCAATAGCAGTGCTTCAGTGTCCCCACATTTGCTGCGGAAAAACTGCTTTATGAGTGGTGATACAAATCAGTTTTCACTGCTCCAGCCAGGCAATCTCCCCTTGTTACACTTGATGGACCTTGACTGAAGTTTCAGAGTGCAGATCTACAGCGTGTGAACTAAATATCAGAGCACCTGCACAGTTTAATGCAATTCAACAGCCCCGCAGTAATGACTATAAAAGATGATATGAATGTTTTTGCACCCCTCTCTCTTACACACAAACACTCGGTACACCTGTTCAATATCAAGCTGTCCAATATCACCCCGAAACAAATTGGTGATTGAATTCAACACCAAATATTTCAACATCAAAAGCTTCTCATAATAGAAGTTATTGCAGGTTTTTTATGACACCGCGCGAGTCCATCTGATGTAGGCAGCAACGTCTGATGTTGTCGCTCTTTCATCCGCTCAAGTTAACTGAAGAATAGATGTCGATAGATGTTTATTTTGGGTTTAATAATGGATTTAGAAATGGCAAATGCTTTTGGACCGGCTGTTAACGATCATGCTGTGACAGCAGCAATAGTACAAACGATGCGTGCAGGAGAAGCTCACCAGTTGATCTCATTACACGGTCATTTATGTTGCCCTTCATCACATTAGCGCATCTCAAGGGGATCCTCATTTGAACTAATTGTGAATCAATCACGAACCAATCACATTTGATGTCTTGCAACACTCTACAGGACTGGACGTATCATGACATCTGGTCGTTCTTGAGGACGTTATATGTTCCCTACTGTATCCTCTATGATAAAGGGTAAGAATACATTCAAAGTTTTAACCCTTTCTTTCTCCGTTATTCACAACATCACAGTGCAGAATTCTTGGTCTTAAACGTCTCTCGTCAACCTGCAGGTACACCTCACTTGGCAGTATGGACAACACCTGTCGAAACACTTCCCTCCAGATGGTGGATGGGAGGGGGGTGACGCGGTACAAGGCGGCCTACCTCCTGGACAACGGAGAGGAGGAGCGAAACTCCCGTGCCTGATGCGGTCTCACTTCTCACCGTGTCACCTGTTGCTGAGCCAGCCTGGTTTTCCACCCCCTTTGCACACATGAAAACACGGCCGTTTTTTTTTTTTAATCAAGTCGTCATGCGAATGTTTGCCAAATATCTGCAGAATGAGATTGTAAAGGAAGTCTGTGTGCGTGAGTATTTGTTTATACATGTGACTTTCAGCTTCAGTAATGTCTCTCTCTCTCTGTGCTGTTGAATAAAACATCAATCCGTGCCATCCTCATCCATTGTCATGTTACTATTTTTTTCAGTCTCGCATACAGATGGAAGCATGCAGGACTTTAAATATTGCTCTTGATTTATCTTAGTCATGAATCTATTTGTCTTATTTCTAAATCCAGTAAAAACAAAGGACCTCTATCAAACTGCTGGTGAATAATGTGAAGCGGTTTCCTGTGAAGGTGAGACAAACAGGTTTTGGAGACTCGGCCTGCAGCAGCGCGCACAGACGACTGAAGGTCAACCGACAGACTCGTATTGACTCATCTGTGTCTCACTGAATATCCATATTTTGCAGACTGCCGCTTATTTAACTGAGCATCTCGTCACCGGAAAACCTCCACCCTGATGTTGCAGTTCTCTTTGAGCACCTCAAGGGCGCGTTGTTCTCACTTTTCCCCCCTCCATTTCGCACACGAGCTTACAATGAATTACCTTCTCTGTTTCCAGACATGATTGAATCCAGGCTCATCGATCCCCTCTCTCTCTCTCTCGCTCTCTCTTTTTCTCCCCCCCGCCTGGAGATTAGTCAACGCAGCGCAGTGGGGATCGATACCGGCCGATCTAATAAAGCGGGTGGTTTACAGGCCCACCGCGGGGTAGCGCACGCTGTTACACCAGCAATTACCACCTCCAGCCCCCCCCCCCCCCCCCCCCCTACCTTATCTGTCCGGGCTTCACGGCTTGCTTGATTTATTAACTGTAATAAAAGAGGCAATGAGCAGAGGCTTCATAATCGCGGATATGTAATGGTGTGTGTTCTGGTTTTGTGGTAAAAACTGGAATACACTGGAATGGTCTGGAATATTTGTGTGGAAGAAAATGATACGAAGTGTGGCTGAGGTGGGTTCCCTCATTTTAGCTGTTTAACCTACGTCTTTTAGACATTTAATAAATTAATGAATACATTTTTTTTAAAGTATTTTATTTGAAAATGTGCGTTATATATAATACAAATGTAATTATATAAACAATTGTTTGTATTAAAAATGTATGTAATAAAAGTGATTAAAAACATGCCAATATTATAGAATTAGATATATTCCATTGACGTTTCTTGGATCTTTGGTTGTTGCCATCAAGTAGTCATGATGACTCAGCTTACCTGCAAAAAAAATACAAATACAAATACAACCTTGAATGACAGTAAACAAGTGTTTTTCACAAATCAACAGACCATAGCATACACTATTGTCCAGGGTTTCAACTAACAAGAACATGTATTGTTAGTGGAGTGGACAGAAATCCCACCAGCAGTCTTTGATTTATTTGATAGGTGTGATTCAACAGTTCCACATAAGTTTGGCCCAACATAACTCCATGGCTGGGAAAAGAATCATGGAGGAGTTGGATGAGGATTGCTTGTGCCTAGAATGCATCAGGTTGTTGTTATGTGAGGTATGTGAGGTACTTGTCCTGAAATCCCACCTCCCGGTTCTGGTTATCAAATCAAACTTCTGAGTTCTGTCTCCAGTGCCGCACATCTTTCAGGAGGTGCGCAGCGCGTCTCTCTGCGAGCTTCTTCAACCATCTTTGTGCAAGGTACAGATGTTCAACCTTACAATTGCTAGTCTTTCTAAATGATGTCATTAAATTGTAAGTATAAAATATTTTGTTTGAGATAGAATGTGCATAAAGCACTTACCCCATTAGACCATACTAAATGTGCATTCAACATAATGCACTGTGGGTAAACATTGCTTATATTATATAGTTAGAGGATTTTCTGCATTTTTTAATATTTAATGATGTTTTTAAGTATAGCCAATAAATCCTGGTCTATATAAGAGCGATAGGCAATGGAATGATGCTCAGTGGTATGTTGTATACTTGACTATATTCAAGAGGGAGCAAATGCACTTTTCAGTCCACTACATGTCCACGATTTTCCACATTAAAAAAACACATGATTATCTCATAAAACACATATACTATAAACACATTATGGTTCCCAACCTTTAGCTTGTGACCGCTCATCATATTTCAGTTAGCAGTTCTACTCAAAGAGCGATGTCCCCACTTAACTGCTCATATGGTTTAATAAAAACAAAAATCAGTTCAATGTCCAAAGTTTAATGTCAAACAGCTACAACGTACTGCAGTAAAATATCTGAATTCACTTCCACCTCTACATTTGCTATCACTATTCATTTTGACATTTGTATATCTCTCTAAAGTTGATTTGCTTTGTCCTTTTGTTCCATTGTCTTCCACAGTTCCATCTTCATCCTCTTTCAGTTGACACTCCATCACTCTCACTTTCCTGTTTCATCCTTCATGTCTGTTTGGGCTTCACTACTGTATTCAGCCACTCTCTAGTTGTCACACCACTTCCTTCCTTTCTGCCGTTCTTGTGCACTCGACCTCTGGATTCATGTTCAGTTCTTCTTATGCATTCCAAGATGATGTTTTGATTTTGAAGAAAAACACGTCTTGGGGTGACAAAGTGGGAGGATATGGGTATTGACTCGGGCCCTAAAAGTATCTGGACTAAAATACTCTTGTTGTGTGTTTGGTCATCAAATGCATGTTTATGAATATCTTATTTTTTTAATTTCACACTGCTGTGCTTTTGAAACAGGGTCTGTTTGAATTCTACACAAACAAAACACTGCTGAAATTCCGATACAGCAACTTTTGTGTAATTTGAGACGAAGTGGAGCAAGCAGGAATAAAAAAAGAAAAGCTCGATTTCTTTTTCCTCCTGTGCATATGTAAACTTAATTGGCTCTCCAAAGAGAGATTGTCGGTCGGCTGGTGGAAGTATGCCACTAAAGGTGTCAGGATCCAGGATCCCTGTCTGACCTGACGCCTCCCATGGCCGCACCCTTGAGTGTGCACAGCTGAGGACACTCCAGCCGATCACCTCCTGCTGCCTGACACACCAGACTCAGGGCCCACTAATGAGTCTCCTGTCACTACATAAGCTCTGGCCCTGCAGTCTGGGGTTGTCAGGTCGTACCGTTTTTCACCCGCGTCCTCTGCCCTCCTTGCGTGTACGGATTACACTCCGCCGCTCTGCCCTCCTTGTGTTACACGGACTACTCTCGCCGTCAAGCTGCCAGCCCTCCGGTGTCGAGCCACGGGCCTCACACCGTCGATCTGCCACTCGGGTGTCGGACCACGGGCTCCACACCTTCACACAGTCTCAATAAAACCTGTTAATAGTAACTTCTGTCTCCTGTGGTCTTGCGTTTGGGTCCTACCTGTGATCTCTCACATAACAGAACGACCTGACCATAATGGACCCAGCAACCACAGGAGCAGCTACACTGTACGGCCCTAACAGGCTGCTGGAGGAGGTGAGAAGTGTCACTGCTGCGATTTCTCGGATTGGCTGTTTCGTGCAGGAACTAGCCCGGACAGTCAGGTCTCCACCAGTTCCAGCACCCGCACTATTCCCGCCTGTCCTCGCTCCGCCGGTCTGGGAATCCCCCGTGCCAGCTCCGGATCCCTATGACGGAACACTGGGGAAGTGCCAGGGCTTCCTGTTGCTTTGCCGACGAGTGTTTGACCGTCAGCCTCAGACGTTTGCCTCGGACGGGTCCAAGGTGTCCTACGTGGTTGGATTATTACGGGAAGGGCTTTGGACTGGGCTGCGAGAACATTAAGTTTTGATCGGCGTAATACTGTGGGTTATGTGGACTTCGTGACTGCTCTGATGAGAGTTTTTGACCCTCTGGGGGACTCTGATTATATGGCCAAGCACCTTCTCAGCCGGAGACGGAGCCAAGCAAGTGTAGCGGAACACTCTGTGGCCCGGCCGACTCCGGCTCCCCGTATTCGGCCGGCATTGCAGCCAGCTCCTGTTCCTGCCACCTCTTCGCCAGCTCCGGTTCCTACCGCCTCTGCGGCACAGCTTTCCCCAGTCCCGGCCGCCGCCGTCTCCGTACCGCAGCGACCTCTAGTCCCGGCCGCTGCCGTCCCAGAGCAGCAGCGACCTCCAGTCCCGGCCGCCGCCGTCGCCGTACCGCAGTGACCTCCAGTCCTGGCCGCTGCCGTCCCAGAGCAGCAGCGACCTCCAGTTCCGGCCGCCGCCGTCTCCGTACCGCGGCGACCTCCAGTCCCGGCCGCCGCCGTCTCCGTACCGCGGCGACCTCCAGTCCCGGCCGCCGCCGTCTCCATACCGCGGCGACCTCCAGTCCCGGCCGCTGCCATCCCAGAGCAGCAGCGACCTCCAGTCCCGGCCGCCGTCTCTGTACCGCGGCGACCTCCCGTCCCGGCCGCTGCCGTCCCAGAGCAGCAGCGACCTCCAGTCCCGGCTGTCGTCTCGGAGCCGCAGCTATCCCCTGACCTCGCGGCCTCAGAGCCAGAGCCGCTCCCAGTCCCGGCCGCTGCCGCCTCTACGCCAGCTCCAGTTCCTGCCGCCTCTACGCTCCAGCCCGCTCCAGTTCCTGCCGCCTCAGCGCCGCAGCCAGCTCCAGTTCCTGCCGCCTCAGCGCCAGCTCCAGTTCCTGCCGCCTCTACGCCGCAGCCCGCTCCAGTTCCTGCCACCGCAGCGCCGCAGCCCGCTCCAGTTCCTGCCGCCTCTACGCCGCAGCCCGCTCCAGTTCCTGCCGCCGCAGCCCGCTCCAGTTCCTGCCGCCGCAGCGCCAGCTCCAGTTCCTGCCGCCGCAGAGCCCGCTGCCGTCTCTGAGCAGCAGCGACCTCCTGTGCCCGCTGGGCAGCAGAGACCTCCCGTGCCCGCTGCCGTCACGGGGCAGCAGAGACCTCCAGTACCTGCCGGAGCCCTTCTGCCCGCCCGGCCGTCCGCCGGAGCACCTGTGGCCGAGGCTCTTCTGCAGCCCCGTGGCCGGTCAGAACCAGTTTTTCTCACACCGTCGATCTGCCACTCGGGTGTCGGACCACGGGCTCCACACCTTCACACAGTCTCAATAAAACCTGTTAATAGTAACTTCTGTCTCCTGTGGTCTTGCGTTTGGGTCCTACCTGTGAACTCCCACATAACAAAAGGTGATGTGAGGATAAGAAGAACTGAGGTGATCTGTTATTTCCTTCAAATCTCTCAGGTGGGACTCTTCGGTAAAACAGAATCCACAGAGTTTAACTGTGTGTGATATGATCTCAGCATGACTTGGTATCTGACTTTGTACAAAAACATGCAACAAGCGTTGATATTGGAGTGAACCATACCTTTCAGATGCCTGCCCTGGTGACTGTGATGCTTTCCTCTGAAGGAATATCTTCCTAATCCAATTCCTCATCAGCTCCTGCAGTGTAACACGAGACTTGAAGCAGCATGAGACAGCAATTGAGGCGATGTCCTCGGAGGGACGCTGAACACAGAGGATGAATAGACACGGCGTTGTCAGAAAGCATCAGGAGAGAAGGGAGACCTTTGAGTCTATGCAAATTACCAACCCGTCAGCATGTAAAGCCAACCGACCAGAACACAGGAAATAGGATGTTCAGTATCAAAGTGTCTCACACATTAAAAGTGGATGGAAGGGAGGAAGAGGAAGGAGGCTGCTTTGCTCGGCTGCCACGTGAAGTGTGACTGACTTTAACTCGTCTGTGTCTGGTTTTGGTGTCTTCAAATAAAAGCCAGTCTCATAATCCTGAGTTTGTCAGAGCTCGCGGTCCGGTACACGGCACCAAGACCCCCTGCTTGCTACCGCACACATGGTATGCATTTAGAAATGCCTTACGCGCAGCGAGCTTGCTTTAATGTAAAGGACCAGGGTCTGTGAAACTTCAACCGGCAAGCTGACAACGGCTCAGCTCAACTCAACTGGAGCTCATTTGCACTCAACAGCCATTATTTCAAACATGGTGCTGGAAAGATGAGATGTTTAACACGAGAAAGGCCCGGCGAATGTCAACTGAGTCTTGTTGTTAAAGATTATAGTACTGCATCAATAAAGTCAGACTTTTTCTGAAGCCAATGTAATGTATGCATCAATGTAAGTATCCAAAATCAGGCATGGGAATAAACTTTCCACAGATGATATCTTGGTCATCCCTAAAAAGTTGCAATGCTTTTCAGCATTGGGTCATGTACAAAATGTGAAATGAATGGATCTGAACGAGAGCACATTCACAAAAGACGTGTTAGTCGTTTTATCTGTTGACAAGTGCTCTTGCATGGAGCTCGGCACCATAACAGTTCATACGTATGTGTTTTTCCTTCCTTCGTTCGTCGTTCTGGAAATTAAATAGCACACCGATTCATCAAGGCTGCAAAATGATTCAATGATAATCCTCAGAGGCTTTCACAGCCCAACGTCTCACATGCAATACACGGAGCAACACATGGAACCTGAGTGGGGAACATGTGTTGCCTCTTTTTTTATCTTCCAACAGAACTCTTATTGTAAATGATGCAGTGAATCACTTTGTATGAATATAATCAAATGTAGCGTTAAAAACAACTGTTTTGTCCAAAGCTGTATGTGTGGTGATGTGGCATTTTCAGGAGTGAATGTGTTGTTTCAATTGACTCATTTATTTCAAATTATTTCAGGCGACATTTTGAATCTCCAAGTTGATAAATGATTTGAAATATGTGATTGTCTTTTTTTTTGTACGAAGTTTTGTGCCATCTAGTGTCATTATCACAGTCAAAGTTTTTAAACTAGTAAAGTTATAATAAATATTTAGCTTACTTCAGCTTTAAAGCTTCAGCGTTTCTGCATCTGTGTCATGACTAAAAACACAGTCGAGTTCTCGAATCAAGGCAATATTTTCTATAATTGTGGTTGCACAGCAACTATTACTGTTTTACTTCTGTATATATATATATATATCTGTATGTATATATATATCTGTATGTATATATATATATATATATATATATATATATATAGCATGGTATATGATCAGCAGGGCCATTGAAATTATTCCTAGATGTGTCACTGGGAAAACAAGTGAAGTGAAACCTCCATGAATAAATAAAAGGGCTGTTCTTAAACTGGATTTTACTCGCAAGGAGTTTATATGGAGGGTCTGCTTCACAGATTTACTGTCGCGTGTTAAGTCGGTCTTTTACTCTCCACTGCATGAAGGGTCTAATATTCACCCGGGGATAAAATATATGTACTGTCTGTACTGATTATTAAGTATTGAAAAAGTTGACGCAATATTTGCAAGAGATGTTGAGCGACATTTGGCTGATTGGGGGAGACTTTAACAAAGTCCTCGATCTTGAAAGTGTAACTTTTGCAGGAATGCACACACAGCTCAGATGTTATACCTTGAGGAGAAGACAACACAGAAATGCTGCTTATTGATAGGGGAGCGATGGCACCCAACAGAGAATACCAGGACAAGACCTTTTTTCCCTGTTCTCACAGCTTCTGCTTGTTCATGCTAGAAGATGCTTTATGCCCAGAGCTGTTTGAGAGGATCAGGCGATTTCAAACTGGGATTCAGTCACATTTCCTGATGCAAAAAGGTTTTGGAAGTTGGCAGAAATGACAAGTAAACATTAGAATAGTCAGCTGGAAAGATTAGTGGGTTTTGGCACCCTTGAAATCTCTAACTGGCTCTGCTAGTCAATAAATTGTATCGCCCTCTCTCTGTGAAGAGGAAACAGCAAAAGTAGTAAAATACCATCAAAAATAAATACAGGATCTTAACAAGATTTAGCTTGTCTAGAATAACATATTTAAGGTACATTTTTAGGGCAGACTGCATAATATTATTAACAAACCTTGGATGTTTTCGTTAAAATATACATGAGGAATGCCTCCAAGGAGAGAATGTCCAGACAAAGCCAGTCTGGCCTTGTATCGCTTCACCTCCCAGAGGATTATGGATGCTGTGACTTCAATAGAATACAAATAAAAAGCCAACACATGTTTTCTTAAGGACCACGTGATCTTATTACGTTTTCAGAAGGACACTTCCTGCAACAGGGCTGCCCTCTCACCTCAGTTCACCTTGATTGTATGTGAAATACACACAGGTCAGGATTCACGAGGATGATGAACGCCACCGATCAAGGTGTTGAGAAACGCGTAACTGTGAAAACATCCTTCCAAAATTCGAGAAAAGGTTCTAGACACGTGTCCAAGACTCCTCACTAAACCTGAACGCTAAAACAAAAAGAAAAACATGTTACCCTGCAAGGATTTAAAACCAATACAAGATAGATGGATTGATAGATTGATAACAAATACAGCAAAAATATATCTTCAAATGTATTTCAGCAGGTACATTTTCTGCGGTAAAATGCATTCAAGTATTTAATAACAATTTCTCGTAACCCTTAAAATATATTGACCTGTGAGTGCGCCCATAAAAATGTCTTTATTCAAGTAATTACAATGTAACTGTATAGGCATCGTTTGCGTCTGTTAATAGCCAGAGTTTTGTATCTCTGAAGATGTAATCCACACAGGCAATCCGAGCCTTAAATATTCAGCCGATGTCCGATTAAATATAGGCCGACTTGTGGCAAAAGAACCTGCTGTGTAGAAATGTGATGCAGTGTAATTACAGTGCCATTGGGGGAAAAGGAGAGCTGCAATATGGATATGCAACAAGGACTGTTTTTTATTTTTTTAGTCAGATAGTTAAAAACTAAATTTGTCATCCCAGAAGTTGGGGTGACTGGGATCATAAACAGAGCGCCTCTGAGGAAGCTTTGACGTGGGATTTTCATGATCTTCTAAATTTATATAATATGGCAACATCTGTCCATAATTGCAACATTTATTTTGGAGAGCGAGTTCAGTTCCTAGCTTTAGCAGATTGATGCACAGCAGACATGTTTAAAAACAACATTGTCCACTTCAAATACATTCAGAAATTATTAGAAACGTTTGGGATGATTGTTCAAGCTTTTTCCTGTCTGGAATCAAAGATAAAACATAAGAAAACTCAATATCACACTGTTACATTAAAGTGTTGGTTTGTGCATGCTTCTGCTGGAATGAACAGCCGTACAGTTTGTACACACATAAAATGGAAGTGGACAGAGGCTTCCTTTCACGGCAGTCTGAAAGTATCGCCCTGCTGACTACTTCATCATTCACAATGGAAACAGAAGGAAAACATAAGCTTTGGGAATGTCTTCGCGAAGGTCAAAGCCAGCTCATAACATGCCTCAACAGTGACAAACATGTCATCAGAAGAGATCATAAACCATGAAATAGAAGCATTAGCCATATTATCCAGGAAATTGCCTCTCTGGCTTCACAAGAGGCTCTACATTACAGCAGACATAAATGGAAATACATTTACAGCTTATCTGGATGTACACTTCTATATTTACAAAACAAAAACACCACCTCTTGCCCTGTATTCCCCCTCACTGAAAATAAATAGTTACTGTTTTAAGGTTGATT
Organism: Melanostigma gelatinosum; assembly: GCF_949748355.1. NCBI lineage: Eukaryota > Metazoa > Chordata > Actinopteri > Perciformes > Zoarcidae > Melanostigma > Melanostigma gelatinosum. Next base: position 11,631,272 of record NC_136642.1, on the reverse strand, counting down.
TATTGCAACGATGCTTCAGGGTCTTAATACCGGGAGTCTATGGGAGTCGTATCAGGCTTTGGCTGCCTAGAGATAAAAACTCAGCTCAATATTCCCCTAAGTTACTCACATTACATTGGCCTCTTGCACCACAAGGTCATTTCAAGTCCCTGAAGTCTCTTTATCGAAAATACACATGTATTATACTTGACGTGTGTGTTCCGCAAATAGTCGTGTTTGTGTGTGTGTGTGTTCACAGAGACGCGCAGTTGCATAAAACAATCAATACTTCTAAAAGGTTAATTGACAAATCGACTCAAAGCGTTTAAATGCAATCATATTTATTTTTGTTGTCGCATACAAAAAAAAAGGCTCAGATTGCAGTTGGCTCTTCACAGAAGAAGCTACATTCTTCACTAAAATGTGAAAGCAGAACACGTTACACACACGTAAAGAAATGAAAAACTAATTCAGAGTTGTACATGATTGTAAAAGCCGACATCTTTGAAATGATTCTTTATCTTTTTCACTCATTTAGGAAATAAACCGAAGAAAAAGATGACTTTAAGAAATAGCATGACTGGTGTGAGTTACAGCATACAGAAGTGCGAACAATGGAGTATTTATTTTTAAGATAGAATAAATTGTTTAATAAATGAAACAATTAAACTATAGCTTTTCAGAGCTCAAGTCACTCAAATTGTGGGGAAATTATGCAACCATAAATATATAAACTTAATTTCAATAAGAAATACACCTACATTATCTCGAATTTCAATTAAAAAAAAAAAAAATCAAAAAAAAAATCAATGAATTGTTAATTCATTGATTAATAGATGATATTTTCTTTATCTGTGTCATTTTGAGCAATTTCTTTTAAAAATGTTTGGCAACAATCATATTGAATTTGTGAAACTACACTGTAGCAGAGCAAATTGAAAATACCAGTAAATGCATATCCAGAATATAAGTCATTGTGTATGTCAGATTTTTGCACTTAAATTTCAGAGATCAGTTCCTACTAAAACGTTGAATTATGTTGTCAATACATCTCATTTTGTAGAATATATTAACTATACAGTAAAACCTAAAACCAAGGATCCTGTGTAAAAAAACAACAACAAAAGGAACAAAAAGCATGTGTGCATATCTGCACACCTGGTTGCTCACCAATCAGCCTCCTCAGTGGTCCGCAGTGTGTTCAGTGGAGCGAGGCTCTCCATTTACCCATAAACCCCTCTGTTCTGTGCTTTATTCTGAGGCAGAACAACAGGGGGGTCCGATCAGAGAGGACAAACTCTGTCCCAGGTCCCATTATTACGATACAGCACTAGTGTCTAACTTGTGTCCAGTTCATGGCCATCCCAGTCCAACTCCAGTTCAACCAGTTTGATCCCAGTAGGGGGCGCAGCAGCCCTGCTTGATGATTCCAGAATATTGCCCAATTGCTCCTAAAACACCTTTATTTCCCAAATCTAATTAGTTAAAAACAGTTTTTAAACAAGTCTATCTTAATGAGATGCAACTGAAACAGTTCAAATGTGTCTGCAATTTATGCATCACCATGTAGAGAAATAAAGCAGACTGACCTCCAACCTGAACCGCTCAGTGGCTTCTGTTTACGTGGCCACTTTTTAACACGACGCAGGCTCTCAAAAAGAAGCAAATAGTCAGAGTCATTGGTCTCCTGGCTTCAGAGTGGGCTCTGAGTCTTATGACTCTGTGTGTACTCTTCTGTGTTACCGCTTACACAAATGGCGCGAGACAAAGAAGAACAAGAAATGAATCACTGTGATTCAGCACGTCGGCCCCTGAGTAACATTCTGGAGAAGAAACGGATTATTTTTGGAATTTCAAAAGGTAAACCAGTCACAAGGTAATACGAGTCATTTGCAGTAGCTTAGCAATGGATTGCATTGTGTACTTGATGGGCGAGTAACAAAAAAAATCTCCCAGTCTGGGGCAGAACGGGTGCGAGGTCAGCGGTGAGGACGGATGAGGAAGTCAGGTCGTCAGCAATAAGAGGACGAGGAGGAGTGGAGGTGAAGCCGTCCTCAGGGAGGAGCCGCTGCTTTCACGTACAGTTCCTGGAAGAGAGAAGGAACCGTTATGAATGAAACAGTGTATCCGACGTTTGGCCTGCACCATTTTCCAACAGCTTGGGCTAGCCGCTTTAATTGCAACTTATGAAAATGATAAGGTCACAACATATAAAGACATTGTAGACAATGGTATGCCTCCTAACTTTGTGACAAGTTATAGAAGGTCCTTGGTTTCTAGGTTTGGCGTAGCCGTAGAACAACTTTGGGATGAAGTGGCGCACAGAGTGCGAGTCCTATTGCTCTGCATCAACAACGCTCTTGTGGCTGAAAGGTTCCAATATCTTCCCAGACGAGAGAAGGAGGAGCCTTTTCCATTTGACTAATTTGCATGACTGATTCATTGAAGTAGACTTGTATGTAGGTTGTCACTGTCATGTTTTCTTACAGACGATGTGCCGTGTTCTTGCTATAATCAAGTCATGCAAGTGAACCACATGGGCAGAGAAAACATCACGGAGACGCCTGCATTTACAAATAGATTGGGTTTGAAATGTTTCATCTCACCTCGTGTTTGTTTTGAACCCTCTGATGCTGTAGGGGAGAGAGAGAGCGAGAGAGAGAGAGAGAGAGAGCACAGAGAGAAGATTTAGATAAAGTTGAGGCAAAGAAACAAGATGCTGATTCGTCATTTTTGTGTGCTTAACTTTCTCAACAAAGCTACTGCTTTCTGGAACAAAAAGGAGCAAGAAACAGACAAATGACCACGGGAAGGTATTTACCATTACTCAAAGCCTTACGCCATGAAAAATGAGTACTGACTGGCTGCGCAACCCTAAATATGTCCCCTATGCAAATTCTCTTAAAGGTCGGATAAAAAAAGCGCTTGAGAAGCATGGTAACAGGAAAAGATAGTGTTATGTAAATTTGTTGGAGTAAGAATGATGGAGATTATACAGAGGGGATACAGGAAATGAAAAAGGGGGGGAAAAAACACGACAATTCAAAATGACAGAGCGAAGCCAAGAAGTGGACAGAAGATGAAAGAGAGCAGAGGAGATCCGAGTGAGAAAGTATGGCGGAAAAAAGAGAAGAAGGCTGGAAAGATTGAAACAAGGTCAGACAGAGAGAAAAGGGAGGGAGAGAAAGAGACGGGATAAGGGGGTGTTTGTGTCTGGACGTCACTTTCTCAGCAGGGGGCGGACTAAAAGGAAATAATGGAGGGAAGGATGAGTGGAATGAAGGGACAGGGAGGGGTGGGAGAGCTGGTGAAGAGAAGAGGAATAGGAAAAGAAATACAGGTGGCGAGAATAAAAAGCCGATAGAAAAAGGAACCGGCGTCTAACGCAGTGCGAGAGAAAGGTCAGGGAACAGGGAAGAGGCTGCACAATTGCAGCCGTTATTAAATCGATACGGCCTTGAACCCATCTGTGACAGTGCAACCTCAAAGACTCAAACACACGTGAAGACAAAGTGTGTATTGATGTCTCCAGGAAAACTACCAGCTATTCACATCCCACTGCGACTGACGGATTATGGGAGAGGAAATGGGACACTCTGCGCTCATCTGCTCTCCACCCACACAGAGGGAGAAAGGGTTTATTAATGAGGACTTAGTGTCGAAACATTGTGTTTGTCTGGAATAGCCATCCCATCCCTACAGGTCTCTGTAGCAACATGTCGCTCCGACAGACATGAGACACTAAATTACTCCCAGGTCCCGAACAACTAACGACCGTCTAGGGGTTAACGAAGCATTAAATAGCATGCTGGGTCGGGGCCTCTGACTGAGCCGGTGTGTGTGTGTGTGTGTCTGTGTGTGTGTGTGTGTGTGTGTGTGTGTGTGGATGTAACTGTGAGTGTTTGTAGGGAGGAAATCAAAGCAAACAGAAAAGAGAAATAGTCAGACATTTCGGGCTTTAAATAGCACTGGAATACTAAATCAGATAATAAAAATCATCATTATTATGTTCATTTTTAATCAACCCATGTTTTAATGCAATTTAACAACTCAAGAATATTTATTAGTTAGCTGATCTGCAGTGCATGTATGATTTTAATAATTAAAAAAAAAGAAGAAATTCACAAAATAATATGTAATTTAGAAGAAAAACCTGGTTTTATAACCTCAACTCCTTGTCTTTAGTGAGTTTTTTATTGTGGATATTTTGGATGCGACAAACTAAGCAACAACAAAAGGATCACATTAAGAAAATAATAAATATGTTTTAAAATCAAACTTATAATTTACTTGGGAAGAGGAAAAACACTTCACTGAAAAGCATGAATAAGTGTGTGTGTGTGTGTGTGTGTGTGTGGCGCCACACCGCATTTGGAAACTAAAATGTTAAATGCCTTGCGTTTACCCGGCTGTATGTGATATGCGTGTTTTGATCGGTCTATAATCACATCATTTGCACAAAAAAACCGAACACTGAGGACCACGACTTTGCGTCAATCTCATAATTTCACTCCGGGTGAGCTCCGCCACAAAATGGCGTCCATGGTGGCGTGACTGCAAGAACAGTGCCGCCTCTGCACTGCAGTCAGAAACATGCAGCATGTGTAACTGTACATGCACAACCATGGCTAAGTGTGCGTGTGTGTGCGCGTGTGTGTCAGTGCAGTGTGTGTGTGTGTGTTGTGTGTGTCAGTGCAGTGTGTGTGTGTGTGTCAGTGCAGTGTGTGTGTGTGTGTTGTGTGTGTCAGTGCAGTGTGTGTGTGTCAGTGCAGTGTGTGTATGTCTCCAGTCGGCAGAACGCCCCTGCAGAGACAGACACTGTTCCACCATCCCACCTCTCCTCTTACGCCGCCATTTTACACACGCAGCAGCTAATGCTAACCAACCCTGACCGTTAGCACTTTACTAAAAATAAAAGAAAAGATGTGATCGGCGGAAAAATACGCGAATGAAAAACGGGAATTGACGAAAGCGGCTAAAGTTAAACTTTGAGTGTCGAGTTTAGCGTCCGAGAGAGCTTGGCTGGGCAAGCGGTGTGTGTGTGTGTGTGTGTGCGCGAGTGTTCGTATTGTGTCCTTGTGTGTATCGAGTTCAGAGGGTACAAAGGTATTTGGGAGAGAGGGGAGGGGGTAAAGGAGGACAGCGATGTAAGAAATAAAAAATAAAAAACTAGCAGAAAAAAAAGGGAAAGAAAATGGGGAAAATGGTGAAGCCCTGCAAATTGAAATGAATGCAATGGACTGCTCACAGCGGGACGACGACAGAAAAGAGAGGAGAGAGAACGGGAATCAATTAGAGAGAGAGGGATGTTGGTCTGTAATGGTTTCTCACAGTAGGACGGCGAGAAAAGAGAAAGGAAGAGAGGCAGCGCGACAAGGTGAAGAAGAGGGATAAACAACAGGAGGAGTTTTAGGGAGACGTTGCAGCAAGAAAAAGGTAAGTATGGAGTGAGAGGCGAAGCGAGTCGGAGATGCAATAGATGGCTGCAGGGCGGCAAAGACTTTACAAGACACCAGTCTGCTGACGACGATTCAGAGCCTTGTTTTTCTGACGCAACACGGGCTCAAGCACCTTTCGGCAAAAGCACTTTCTCTGGCATGACTCGTGACAGCGTTGTGTTGAAATAAACATCATCGCACACATCGCTACGCCAAAAAACATAACCAACACCTCCAAAGCCAAAGTCATGCTCTGTACTGCCGCGAGGAACAACCAGGATGAGGAAACATGAGAGACACACACACACACACACACACGGGATGTCATTAGGAGCTCCCTGCACCACTGAATCTGTCCTGCCTGGTTTGTTGTGTTCTTGGGTTAAATTAAGGAGATAAACACACACATGCACACACTGGAGAGGAGACCGAGGGACAGGCGAGTGGGAGCTGACCTTGGAGCAATGACAGCGTACCTGACGGACCCTCTCACTGTCATCACTCTGTCCTTCAGACCAGTGTGAGGCAGGCGTGTAGGTGTGTGTCTGTACTCTCTGATAATTAATTCAAACACCCACAACAGGGCATACCCACGTGGAAATACCGTTTCATCACATGCTTTTTAGAAGAAGAAAAAAAGTTTGGGGCGACAAGGAGGGGGGGGAGGGAGGTGCACGGGTTGAAGTTTAGATACGAGATAAGATGTAGCTGAAGGACGAGAGGCCCCCCCCCACACACACACACACACACACACACACTGAAACCATGCTACCTGTCAGATAAAAGGGAACCTGAGCAGGAAGCAACCAGAGGGTATGTAAGGTGTTACCACAGGGAACAACACAACAACAGCTGTGGTAAACCGCCACTAATGGACAGTCAAAGAGAAAGTGAGAGAGAGAGAGACCCTCTGACTCTCCTCAATCTCCACTCTCATCCATCTCGTTCGCTCTTCTCTCTCCGGCCTCATGTATTCTCATCCCAACGCACTCGGCGCACAGCATGCACGCGACATAGATGGAGCGAAGCGAGGACAGGGGAGTCGGCGAATAACTGTGTGGTAGATACGGAGATACAACAAAGAGACAGAGAAAGGTGGAGGAGGAATTGGGTGGGGGCGGGGCGGAGTCAGACGGGGAGGGAGGGAGGAGGAAGTGTGAGAGACTGCCATGGATGGTGCCTAGATTAGTTTTGCTCCAGTAGCGAAAGATCATAAAAAAACAAGGAAGGGAGGAGAGCGCTGAGGAGACAGAGAGAAGGGGAGGATTAGTGCCACTTCAGGAATGACAGAAGACTAGAAAGAAAGAGCGGGAGGAGTGGAAGACACCGAGAGGGAGATCCTGACATTTAGTCGGGATTAGTTTTGGTGAAGGAACAGGATGAGAGGGAGAAAAAAAAAAAGAGAACAGGAAACAGTAGATGGAAGTAATGAATCTTTCTTGGTGGAAGCCTTTCTAATGTAAAGTAATCGGCTTCAACGGTAAAGTCAAGTGTGTGTGCATGTGTCTCCCCGCATGCGTAGTCCAGGTGATTCCAAATATTTAGGTTATTTCTGGCTCATACAGGCTGATCTGGGAATACTGTCAGAAGGTCAGAAGACGACATTTGCATTTCCTCACTGAACAACTATCTGTGGTATTTCTAATTAATGACAGCAGGATAATTAACATTTAAAAAAAAAGTCATCGGCCTTCACTCTGGTAATAACGCAGCAAATTACTCCCCGTCTCGCGCCGGAACAGAGATGGCATTTAAGAATTCATTCGAGACGGATGGGGCTCTTTTTATACTGGTTTTTAATATTTTTCTCTTTTACACAAAAGTGACATGAATTTAATCAAGGCGGTGTGGTTGGGAGGTATTCGTTAGACGACGTGTAGAAATTAAGTGAATGGGTCTCCCACACACGCAGACACGCACAAACCTGCGTCCAGCTCTCCTGGACAAAGTGTGTGTTAGTTCAGCCTGGGACAGCACGACAAGCCCCCTGCAGCTAGCACTGGGATGGGAACTGGGACAGACTTCTCAGACCAGCGTATGAGGGGGCACGCACACACACACACACACACACACACACACACACACAGACAAATGGTCATACACGCCACCAACTGTACAGGGATTCCCACAGCGACTGGGCAACATTCCCAACCGGAATGGGCAGCTCACTGGACTGGAAGACTAACGTTACTCTAGGCACGCTCTGGATTAGATCAACTCTGGGAATTTCACACTGGGACAGAGCGATGGAGAGTGGGGGAGACCAGGAGGAGGGCTGGGAGAAGAGAGAAAAAAAACCCTCAATCCAATTAGTTTTAAAAGCCAACGTGGAGTGGAGAGTGGGCTAAATCTAATTTTACAATGTTAAAGATAATACAAGATTCTGAAGGGTAAAGATGAATTTAGTTTCCTCGAGAATGAGAGCATTGCAGTTCTTCAGAGAGAGAGAGAGAGAGAAGGAATAGTAGTGGGGGTGAGGAGCAGTCTAAATATCATGCCCTGGTAGTAGAGAAGAGAGGCAGAGAGAGGAGTCTCCTGGTTTACAAAGAGGGAGCATGAAAGGAAGAGCAGATGAAGAGGAGGGTAGTGTACTCACGGGGCTCGCAGCACACGGTGACACGCAGCGTCATACATGGCAGAGGAGGGCCTTCATCTGCAGGTAGAGCTGGAGGAGGGAGGGAGGGAGATTTTAATATGCTGCTTACCTATTAAACCCGACAAACGGTGAGTCAAAAATGCCAACGTGTCAAATAACGTGTTAAAGAGAGAAATTCAGATATGCTGGGTAAAAATCTTCCCATCAAATCTAGTCTTTGAGAACTGTCTCGGTACTTTTGAAGAATACTTATGATAAGAAAAGCTAAAGAGCAGAGAGTATGTTTTCCTGTTTCTACCATATCAATACCTCAATACAAAAGAATCACACCATCTTCCTCTCACAGGGACACGATCTGCACAACCAACAATAAAAGACAGTGCCGAGAGTGCAAGCATAAAAAAATGTAACCGCTTCGATGTCAACACTGATCACGGCTCTCAAGGGAAGATTGGCAGACATCAGCTGTATTACCTGTCAGTGTAGTGTTGCTTTTACAAAAACAATTCTGTCTGGAAACTGCAGCTAAATGGCTTTACGTTTGAATTATTCACAAACAGCTGCTAACTCTACAGGGACCCACCACACAAGCTGAGTGTATGATCACTAACAGTCTGTCCTACTTTGTATCAGTAATTTCAACGTGTAAGACACAGCACAGACTGGCAGTGAGGCTGCTATAAAGCACTACGTACTGTGGATCGGAGGCTCACAGACTAAACAGCGTCACCATTTTGACGGCAAATGCGTCAAATTTAGAAGAAAAAAAAAATACTGCAAATAATGAAGCGCAAGCAAAGACAGGAGCACTTTCACCAAAGTACAACAGAAAGTACTAGCAAATATAGAAATTCTGCAAGTCGTACGCAACACATCCCAAGTTGCCCAGTTTGACACGAGAAGGCCGTCTGCTGAAAGTTCACCTAAAATCTCAGTTCAACACGTACGCGAACCAGCAGGATTTCGTGACATCACAACTAGTTTGAATCAATCACGGTCTAGCATGCAACTTACACAAGCGTGATGTGAGAACTTGAAACCTCCAGTGCACAACAGGTGGCTACCCTCCGGGTCTGAAGAGTGACGCCAATGCGGGAGTGCCTTTAACTTTCTAATAACCAGCAGGGGGCGACTCCTCTGGTCGCAAGAAGAAGTCTGATTGTGTCGTGGAAATGACTTCTCACTTGATTTGTTACCTCAGCACACGTTGTAAACTGGAGCTGATGGGCTCAATCGCTAGTTTCAAGTCTTCTTCAAGAAAACATGGTGTTCATTTAGGAAATGATGGTCCCATTTAGCGTAAAACAGACCATAAAGCTGGGTATGCGCTACGGTGGGGCTACCTCGTGACTGAAAGGTCGGTTCCACTGCGTTGTCTGGTCTTGGTGTTCGTCATACAACCCTTTCAAAGTGCGTTTTCACTTCTTTAAAGTTAATCGTTACCTTTTTGATCGAACTATGCCATATTCAGGACTCTGTTGTACTTAGCTCCACCCTCTCGTCTCACTTCTGGTTCCAAAAATCCAATATTTATTTTGGCGTCAACGTCATTGCATAATTTCGTGCCTTTGACTAATTACTACTGCATTCTTCAGTTTTAGGCGTCCCCTGGAAACTATCCCCCTAGAATGGTTCCATGCTCGGCGCTGCGGATCATCAGAGGATGTTGAGGCGTTTCCTGTTTTCTAGGGAATACAAATGGAGAACCAGCAGTTGTTGGTCAGCAGGTCAGGCAGAGACCCAGAGACGGTGGGTTGACAGTGTCTGTGGGAGCCGTAGAGAGGGGCCGAGCCCAGCTCAGACTGAGCCAACTAATGCCATTAGTGTTTCTAATACTATTGTACTGTTCTCCCAGGCTAATGCCATTATAGTGTCTCCAGTGCTGCGGGCCCATTCAGCACACAGAGCCCAGAGCCAGACATTTGGACCAAGTTTACGCCTTATCTTTGATGTGGACAAAACACACAATTGCTGTGAGTCCAATGTGGCCCGACCAGGGGGGGGGGGGGGGGGGGGGGGGGGACAGCCATTGTTGCTTGTCTGTGAACGGGCCTGAACAACCACAATAGCTCAGTGTGTGTACATATATACATGTGTGTGTGTGTGTGTGTGTGTGTGTGTGGAAGCACTCTCTCATGCACTCACAATGCTCCATTGTCCCTTGAACCGCAACAGTAATTTATGTAAAGATTCTCTCTCTCTTCGTCTCATCCATCCCTTTTCTCCGTCTCTTTTGTTGCTCTCCCTTTTCTCTCTCCTATGTGGATTCCTCTCATCCGGACCCCCCTGTCCCTCTCCCCCCCCCCCGTCCCGTACTGTCAGACTGTGTCCATCTTTTGCCCTCTCTCTCTCTCTCCCTCTGTCACTCCTCCACGCTTGTCTACCTCCGTCTGCCTGCCTTTCCCCCCACCCTCCTCACTGTCGTCCCGTATTGATCTCCATTTCTTCCTCCTACACTGTTCGGCCCCTGCGTCTCTTTGTTGTCACCCTTCCATACCATGCGTTCACTTGACTCTTTCATTCTCTGCCTTGTTTCATGTCCTACTCCTTTTGGTTGGACTGACACCAGAATTTGTAAGAAAACAGTCAACTGATTTTACAGCCACCTTTTAAAATCTCCCGTCTTTCCCTCCCTTTTCTCCCTCCTGTAGTTTGAGATAAGTGAGTGAGGGGAGAGGAGCACAGGGGAGTGTAATGGGGAAAGAAGATACTATCACTAAAATTGTTTAACAGCAAACAGGTTTAAGAAAACATCTGATTATTGTCACGCAGCGTGAATTTATGGTAAACATTAATGCTATAAGCTGCAGTTTGCAGACGCTCAAAGCCTCGTGAAACACACTCAGTCTTTGAATTCTTCCAACATCTCGGGCTTCCTGTGCTCCACACTTCCTCCAACACAGGCGTCAGAGTCTAATAATGAAATGTTAAAATCGTATCACTTTTTGAGAATAGAAATAGAAATTTGGTTACATCTAGCGCTGATGTTGCAGATTGCAACGAACTGAAACTTCTCCCGTGTGACAAATGTGAAGAAGAATTACGGTGGCCGACACGAAAACGTGAAATCGTGAATAGTGCTATCTAGAGCCAGTGTTTGGTTTGTCCTTTCTGGGCTACTGTAGAAACATGGCAGCCGGTTCCGTGAAGAGGACCCGCTCCATATGTAGATAGACGGATGATTCTACGGTAACAAAAACACGGTTTCCAGGTGATTGTACACTAAAGAAAACATACTTCATTATATTCATGTCTGGCAATAGATCACCCTAAAGGCTACACACAGTTCCTTTCATGAGGAATACTTAAGATCCTAATCCAAGTTTTCAGCTTCCTAGTTGAAAGGATACGACACTTTTCTTTGCCTTATTTTGTCTCCTGTTGCACAAAACAAGACTCTTGAATATGTCATCTTTGGTTTTTTAGGAAATTGTGATGGACAATTTCTTTTCCAATTTTTGATATTTGATAGATAATTAATTCCTTTTATAGTCCACATAATTATTTTGCAGCCCTTACCAACCGAAACGAGTCCTGATCACACCAGAAAATCCAGAAACTTATTTTTTTGTCAGCTTTTGTATGGACACACATCCTCTACTCACAGCTGTAGTAGTAGTGGCGCCCTGGCAGGAACTCAAACCCCAGCGAGAAGGGGGTGAATCTTTGGATCTTCTCAGTAAAGCACACTGGTCCAAACGCAGCATGGGGGGTGTTACACTCCCACCTCTTGATGGCCCCTCTGGTCTCCACACAGCCCTGGAAAGAGGCCTCTCCCACCAGGTAGAGGGCCAGCGTCTCCGGCTGCCCGGGGCCCTGGGTCCACTTGTCGGGGTAGTGTGGGCAAATAATGTCGAGGTAATCATTCAGATTCACCTGGATGGACAGATCTCCTTCCGTTAACCTGGAAGGAAGAACGACAACGACATTAATATTTCACTTAATGATTATAGAGTACAGAGTAATACATGACTGAAGGGGGAAGGAGAGGTGGTGATTAGAGAGAGAGAGATTCCATAACTCGTGCCCGAAGGAACGTGGATAGTTATAGCAGATGGACAGTTCATCAATATTACACATAACGATTACAGAGTGATAAAGCAAAGTTGTGCAGAATGTTTTACAATTCGATGTATATCAATGATACGAGTGCATTTTACTTCCAGACCAGCAAGGGAGCGGTGTTGAGCGAGTAAAACAATCCTTCATATGCTAATTGAGACCACTGAGGGGAGTGTAAAATAAACTTAAACACTCTCGCACTGCACAGCACAAATATACACAGGCGTGTGCACAAACCTATGTGCACAACCACGTCTTCTGTCAAGGTTGACTGGCTTTAGGCATAACAACAACTCTGGACAAGACAGCATCATTAGAACAGAAGAGCTGCATAATGCATGCTCCTTTAGACTGTAGTTTCTGACTTCCTGTCAGCTGCAGTATGAAGAGCTACCCGTGGACGAGCTAATATGGGGGAAGAGAAGATGTGAGAAAGACTGAGGGAAACCCATGTAGGACAAATTCAACAGGAGGAAATCACAAGACTGTGTATGAATCATAACGGCATGAAAAGACAAAGCAGAAACAAATGAGAGAAATGTGTGACAAATGAAGGGATGTGAGTGATGAAGTGACATGAGACCCAGAGGAAGACAGATGGAGAGACTGATGACAACAGAGCTGTTGAGACAGGTCAGAGAGACGGAACACACCAAAAATGAAGAACGATAAAACAAGGGGACAATTGGATGAACAGGTGAAAAAAAAGAAAAGTGACGTAAAGAGAAAAGAAAGTGAAGCGTTTTAATTAGCGACCCCAGAGAGTGCAGACACACAGAGAGGAGAACAACGGAGTGGAAGAAAGAGAGGCGACGGACTTTAATTGGGCTCCTCTTCGCATGGAGTGCAGGAGGAAAGAATGAGGGGCAGAATTTGGCTTGGGCAGAAGGTTCAGGTCCATCAGTGGGAGTCTTTTTAGAGGGGTGACAGAGCGGAGGAGAGAGGAAGGGAGTGCTGGGAGTCAGTGAACGAGAACATGGGAGAAAAAAAAAAAAGAAATGGGGAGGGGATGAAGGCGGTGGACTGCAGAGTAATCTTAAGCTAAGTAGGCGGACCCAAAGAGAAGAGACCCAAAGAACAAAATGAGAAGAGGAATGGATGCAGAAAGGAGGAGGAGACAGATGACAAAACAGTAAAATGAAACAGATAAGACATGACAGGAAGCAGGAGACTGAGATGGTCCAGCAAGTCAGCGGAGGCTGTCAAAGATGGATGGAGCAGTGAGGGGAGAAATGACGAGGGACCATCAGAGAGAAACGGGGTGTTATGGCACGGCTAAAAATGTAATAGATATCCAAGTTTTTCTGTTAACCTCGAAGCTGAACGTGGGAGCCATGCTGCATATGTCTGAGTGAGATAATGGAGCAGACAAGTGAGTGTATCGTGGGGATGCAGGTGAGACTCTGGAGGCAGGTCTCACCAAAAGCTGCTTCCTGCTCAATAGCTAGCGCACAGAATTGGCGATCCATCAACACGACAGGACACCATCGATCTGGATCCCTCGCTCAGGACACACACACACTCTCCGCTGATCAATACCCCCTCTGTGTGTGTGTGTGTGTGTGCGGCCTCGTCCCGATAGCTCTATTACCTGTGTGTGCTAATTACAGCCGAACAAAGGAACTTGATTGTCTGGTTAAGGGAACACAAAAGCAGATAAGCTAGTGTAAGTGCGCGCGCACGCACACACACACACACACACACACACGCACACACACACGCACACACGTTTACTCTTCGTACTACCTGTGGTGCTTTCTGAGGCTTCATTGAGGCAGAGAAATGTTTACTTCGGTGCACCAGCTGTGGAAGTGCGCGCGTATTGGCAATGTGTATGTAATAATAGACATGTATGTCAACATGCTGCATTCCCTGTTATACATGTCATTCACCTGGAATTTCATCTGCACTGCCCGCCCCCACCACCACCTGATCTGCATTCCTCTTCACCTCCTTCCTCTCCTCCATCTCTTCCCTTTCCCCACTTTGGATGTCGTGCACTCTTCCCCCATTACTTCAGAGGCTGCATCTCACCCTGCTCTCCCTCCTATTTCTGACTCCTCTCTATCCAACGTCACCCCCTCTTCCTCCAACCTTGGCCTGCGCCATATGCACGCCAGCAATTACAGAGACGGTGTGCTCTACTGATGTCAAACTGTCAGCCCTCTTTCGATCCTCTTCCCTTCCTTCCTCCCGGTTCCCTCTCTCTCTTGCCCTGGTAGGCTTGGGTACGCCCTAATTACACCCAGCATCCTCCCCTCCTGCCAGCCACCATGCAGCAGAGTGGTGACAGCACAGGGGCATCATGGGAGCACCAAAGGGCTGTGGGTGCAGTGCTGGAGCAGCCTATCACCGGGAGAATCCTCTGGCAGCGGAGGAGAGGATTGGTTTGGTTTGGAGCAAAAGGGAAGAGGGCAAAGACACAGGGTGGCACTCACACACTTGTGTATTTAAGCACATGTGGGCGTGAATGTGCACACACGCACAGACATGAAAGTACTTTAGGAGAATAAAACATGCTCCATCCCTCATGCCAGAGGGTGATCGGTGACACCCTTCTGAGGACTGGTGCAAGCTCTTGGTTGATAAAGAAAACTCACAGAGCGGCCGAATCAAACACAACATGCTGGGCGCTTCAATGGAGAACTTGAAAAGGCGAACATTTAACCCTTTTATAATTGCAGGAACTCGTATTTAAAATTCAAAAACCAATGGCCTCCCAAAGTGTGCCCATGTTGAGGAGTGTGTGTGCTGCTATAATGAAATGCAGGGGGTTGACTGTGGCAGAGACCTTTGATCCTTTAATATGAGAGAATAATTAAAAGGCGCAACAATCCCACAACACGGCTTCAGGAATACAGAGCAGATACTCCATCACGCAGAGCAGCTGCGTACTATGCATACTGAAGACACGTGGGCACTTAACGCATGTACTGCACATAAACATGGTGGGTACTAACATTCCATGACAATGAAAAATGAATGTATACTGTAGATACTGTAGCTTTAATAAACACTTTCTCGCTCGTGATGGACCGATAACGAGCCCACAGTAAAAGCGTGTTGGTTCCCTGTAGTGACGACGGAAGAGCGAAAGGCTTGGTGGAGCCTCAGTTCTTCCGCGGCCGATCCCAGCGGGGCGATGGCTGACTCGGCTCACGACGCTGACTGGGCACAGCACGCTGTGGTCACTGGGCCTCGGCGGGGCACAGCGTGACGCAGCTTCAGCCTCTATGCTGGCTGCAGTTATACTTCTGGAGAAGCGGGAGGACGGCTTTGGGAAATGGTGTTTTTGTTGATTTCAGCTTTGGGTGGGATTTATGAGGCGATGGCAGACGAGTAGCCGTCAGGCGAGTCATTAGTCGCAATGAATAAAACAACGTCGACTTTGACATTCTGATTCTGGGTGTCACGGTTGTGTTTTGTAAAATCTATGAATTCAAAAGGAATTGCTGCGATCGGTGGATTTGCTTTGCTGAGACAAAGTAAATCAGTTTAATTCCGGTGAATTTTGACACAAAATGTTGCACTGCTGACCAACTTCAACCTGTATTCATAGATAATGCTGCAGGAATGAGTGCTACAGCAAAAATGAAAGTCAATTTTTTTGTTTTAATGGGTTTTTGGTTTGATTCCAAACATAAGGTCTGTGGTTAACACAAACAAGACATTTTAATGAGTAAAATACAACAGTAGAGTCACCACTTTTGAAGCTTTTACGTTGCTGCTGTGCCACTTTCTGGTGGCATCCGGTAACTAAATCATAAAGAATTGCGTGCAAACATATCTCAACACAAGTCTGACTAGAGAGGGACTGTAGAAACATGTACACATCTAAACACCAATACATCTGGATGAATAAAACCAGACATTGCTGTACTGCTGGGGAGTAATTGATGGAACGTATGACAGACGTTTATGACAAAAAGAGCCCAAAGACAGTACAGGAGGAAAGAGGTAACAAGGCAGAACTAACGAGAGAACTTTCGGTCTTGATGTCTCCAAAGCCTCAGTGACCTCCTGCTCCACAGGCTTTCCTTTCTTCAGAGGAAGAAAGGAAAGGAACCGTACACCTGCAGAGCTTCAGCCACGATTCAGACGAGAGAGAGAGAGCTCATCGACGTGCTACTGCACCATTTCCAAGAATGTTGTGTTTACCATTTCCTCTCTCTTGCTTGATCTCTCTCTGTGTGGCTGTAAAACAGAGCAGAATCAGGACAACCCCCCCCTACCCACCCATACCCTCTATGAGCTGTGCCCCCCCCCACACCCACACAAAGCCATGCTGTGTCCACAGCCTAAACACCAATGTTGTGTCTAACCTGGTGCTTACTCCCCTCAACACGCACAAACAAGGACTTCACCCCCCCACCTCTGACCATCTGGGTCCCCCCCCCACCGTCCCAGCTGGCAGAAAAATCCCCCCCCTCCAACCTCAACGCTCTGCAGACCCCGCCTCTCAGTGTCATCGAACTGTGGCCAAAGAAGGCGATCAACCGCTCCTCACGAGAGGAAAGAGGGACTTAAGGGGAACAAGCTGTTGCTCTCCACTCTTTCCTGTTTAGTGTGAGTGTGTGAGTGCGCGTTTCCTTCAAGGTCAGCAGGAAGTACATATCCCTGCCACACCAGACCATTTGCTTTACTTTCTATGACTCCTAATCTCCAAATGTGGACGGTATGTGAACTTCCTTCCTATTTTTTCCCCTCTTTCGTCTCCATCCTCTTAAGTGTGTGCTTTTTCTTTACGTGAAAGTTCTGAGCACACACACATTATAATAACGTGCATTAAGATCTTGCTGGCTTCTGCTTAACACATGCCTAGGGGGAGCTCTGTGCCATTAGACACTAGACCCTCATAAGGGCAGAAGGATAAGAGCACAAGTGAACAAACACATTGCAAAGCATCGTCTATCAATACGAATTTGGCACATAAGCGTTGGCGACTATGGCTGTCGGTGTACGTGTGTAGCCCGGTTGAAGTGATTGGTTGCACCTTTCTTGCCCTGCAGGCTCCATGAAATGACCAGGAGGCACCGGGCATTCAAACTGTGTGGATCAGCAGGTTGCCTCACGTCCCCACAAACACGCACACCTGCTGCTTCAGGCCCTGAGGGACTCTCAGCCTCAGGTAAAGACAGACCCTATTTTCTGCCTGTTAGGGCATAGGTCCTCCTCTGTGTGTGTGTGTGTGTGTGTGTGTGTGTGTGTGTGTGTGTGTCCATTTTGTGGGACTCAGCAGCACAACAGGATGTATGGCTACGGCCATCAGAGCTGAGGAAAATTGCACGATTTGGGCCCACAGGACCCATCAGTATGGAAACCAATCCATCGGAACCATTTTGATACGGCTGCAGGTCTACGGAAACCATCGCCCCCCCTTTGTGGCGGAGCTCTGTCATGCATAGGCAGCGCTCACCATGTGTGGTCCGAGTCCGATCCTAAAATAAGCTTTCCAGCGACTTTTCTCGGGAGGTATGAAATTACTGTCCACAATATAAATGGACGAGAGTGCAGTCTCGCAGTCTACGGCTCGATTTTCTTTTTCGCCGTTTGACCAAAAAAACACTGGAATTGTTGCCTCGCGGGGCCCACCAGCACGGCAGCAGCTGTAAGTGTTCTGACTTGACTCTCTCACCTGCTCTGCGTGGAGGCGGCCACTCTCGTAAGAGGAGTGTGAAGGGGGGGAAAAGGGCACAAGGAGGAGCGTTTGAGCTCTCAAGCCGAGAAGAGCGACGAGGAAAGCGCACAGCAAAAGAAATAAGCGCGGGCGAGAGCGGAGTGCGCATACGGCGAAGGGGTAAATAAGGTCAGATGTGCCGTTGCCAGGACAACAACCAATCCGGAGCCGGGATTGGTGCCAAACCAAGGCCCCACCCCTCCATCCTTCGCTCCATTCGTCTTTTTTCCTGCATCCCTCTGTCAGACAGCCTAAAACCTCAGAGTAATGAGTGCTCTCCATGTTTCTGCAGTCTAAATGGAGCTGCAGTGTAAATACAGGGCTGATCTGTACAGGTGCCAGGCTCGGATACATGAACCTGAATAGAGCTAGTACCTCACCGCTCAGACACTGACGGACGGGGCGAGGGCGACAGTGACAGCGATGATGGGTGGACACAAAAAGCCATGATTCAAACTGCTTCTGAAATCTATCAAAAGCGTATTGCTACAAAGTGGCAGCTGGGCTGATCCACTGCGTCGACATCATTTATCTCAGGTTTGTGTGCCAACTTTGCCGTAGTGTCAGAGCAGATGAGTCGAGCTAAATAAAGGGTGTTGTCAAATTAATGTTAACTTTGACGTAAATAACACTTGCACAAAAGGTCGGTCACATTGGGTTCACGCCAGCGGGGCAGGTGAATCCTATCGATTCGAAAAAATGATTTGGCAACCGGCTTTAGACTGTAGATGTCAATCACACAGCGCATCTGCAGGTTTAAAGTGGTCGATGGACGGAGAAACTCGTACAGCTTCTTAAATATGAAGATTTGAATCCTCTCTTCTTTTTTTTTTTACATCATTATAGATTAAAAAATCTTTGGGATTTCAGATGATAAATGTTAAATGAATGATATTGTAAAAACTTGAGCTCTGGGACATTTTACACACCAAAGAATTAAATCAGATTAATCGCTAATAAAACGAATCATAGTTGCAACCTTAAGTTGGCTTTTGGTCCCGTGTTCGGTGCCGCTCGTCTGTCTTTGCCTGCGTCTGTATGTCGTCTTGAATTTTGAGTTTTTGTTTCCCCGTCAAATCACTTTTTTTTTCTTGTTGGGTAAAATATGATGAAGTCTTTGTAGCAGTGTTTGTAATCATGATGTATCAGTAAAGTGCCGTTTCAATGAGACACATAATACACGGTTTTTAATACACTTCTTTTAAAAAGTTATTTGATGTTCTTATCGCTTAGCTCTCGTCTACAACCTCATCTATTATATTAACTATACTTAACTACACTTACGTCTCAGGTCTCTCAGCAAGGCCCACCTGTGTAAGTGGGTTAAGGAAGACATGCGAGCAACACCCATTAACACACAAACACACACACACACACACACACACTCGATACACTCTTCACTACAGTGCTCGCAAAGCAAATACACTCAGCCAATAAATCAGACTTGGCTTTGAGAATCCATCATTTACTAAGTGGGTCACACTTCTGATGCCGTAGACACTCTTTCCTCTCCATTCTCGCACTCTGTTAGTCTCTCTCCATGACGTGAAGGTCAGTGCTGGATAGGCAACATACGAGTCATCCCAGGTGTGCGTTCCCCCTCGCCTTCCCTCTGTGTCGGATTATTTTGCTGGTCGTTAGTGAAGGAGTGGCCAATTGGAGGGCTGGAGCAGTCAGTCAGTCAGTCAGTCAGTCAGTCAGTCAGTCAGTCAGTCAGTCAGTCAGTCAGTCAGTCAGTCAGTCAGTCAGTCAGTCAGTCAGTCAGTCAGTCAGTCAGTCAGTCAGTCAGTCAGTCAGTCAGTCAGTCAGTCAGTCAGTCAGTCAGTCAGTCAGTCAGTCAGTCAGTCACAGTTAAGACACACAAGGAAAGCTGCCCTAATACAACCAACAGGCCTGAATAATTTAAACAGAGGGAAGGAGAGGAAAGGAGAAGATGGAGAAAAAGAGATTGGAGAGGCACTAGAGCAGAGGAGTAACTGGAGTACGCTGGCCGCTTTCCGTCCCTCTGACTCCTGGTGAACTTATTTCAAAACTTCTATCCTTGGTCTCACTCCCATCGGCTTTCTCTCACCCCATCTTCAGCAGGGCTCATTTCCTCCCCGTCAGCAAATCCTACACCTTCTCACGTCCCGTCTTCCCTCCGTTGCTTCTTCCACCACCATTTCACCCACTTCGCCCTCCCTCCCTCCTCTGTCGTTTTCTCTGTTTATCTAAGCACTTTCACGGTCACTGCTTTGGAATCCCAGGAGTCTAAACTGGCCCCCTCTCCCTCCCTCGCAGCCGATCCATGCTTCTCTCTCCCTCGCCATCTTTCTCCGTCACAACGGTTAAGATTCATATCGCTCAATGCATCGGGGGAATGGAAGGTCCCCCTCAAGGCAGCCAGCTTTGTCCTGTTCTAGTCACGCACAGCCACACACCCGCCCGCCTGCCTGCCCCCTGCCCTCACACACATTAACACATATTCACACCAGAGATGGGACACTGATGTCTAGTACCAATCAGCTGGGGAAAAAAAGTGACTAGAAATAAAACTATTGAGACATTTTCACAATATCCATCCATTTGACGAAAAGGCTCCTGAATGTGTGGCATTTATAAACTCAACACGGCATATTTAGCTCCAGTACATTAGCTTATCCATTGCTTTGCAGTGTGTGAAATTAAATTCATCCTTTTAGCATTTGGGCTGATATAACTGGATGCCAGTCTCTGCCTCAAGGCCGGACGCCCCTGAATTTCTTAGAAAGGCCAGTTGAGTTCCACAACACTGATGAAGGGTTTAGACACAATAAGAGGGAAGTGGGGGGGGGGGGCTGGATTTAGGAGCTCAGGGGAAGGAAGTGGTGAGGGTCAAGAGGAGAGGCGGTCTGACATCGTGCTAACGACAGCCTGAAGCTGGAGTGGGATTAACCGATTAATTTGGGATTAAAAATGACTGGTCTCTAATGAACCACAATGAGCCGAAGTTGATTGACAGGCAGTAGTGTACAGTGCAGGAGTGTGTGGGTGAGTGTTTTTTCATCATACGAACCACAAAGTCCACTGTAAATCCACTACAAAGGAGCAAATACCACACAAAAAAAAGAAAACACACGTTTATATTCATATATCTACTCCCGCTGAAGAACAAAACCGCGCCGAACTATTTTCCGTTCTGAAAGAAAATCCATCAGGAAACTTCTTCAAATGAATAAAAGTAGTGAGTAAGGGATTTTCTGACTGTCATGAGGCATTTGTCACCGGGTGTCTTTTGGGAGAACATGCAGATTAATTCCACAATCATAAACACGCAGCTTCGGCTCCAGTGTTTTGAGAAGCGCGCGGCGTACAAGAACTCCATTTCCAGCTGAATAGGAGAGCAATGAGATTCATGAGTTCCTCTGCTACAAGACCACAGCTATGGGGATTTGGGACAAGGCTATTTCCCCTCTTCCATTCAGCACAACATTACCACTACTCCGGATGCTCTCGGACTGTGAATTACAGCCATCTGATCATTTCTGATGAATACAACAAAGCATACTTTTGGACAGGGACAGATAGAAATTCATCAAAAAATGAGTTTGCATTAAAATAAAATATGTAAAAAATTAACTAACAAAATGTAATAAATTTAGTCCCAAAGAAAGGTAGGTGTAGTGTTTGTACAGTACTGACTCGGCTCTCTTAGTATCCCACAAAAGCAACAACACATGCACCATGCTGCACTCAGCTGCAGGTTGATCGAAGAACTAATTCTGGAGAAAATAAAAAGCCCACATTCCTTGAACTTATAAATAAAAGATTTGATTGGAACAAAATGTTAAGGAAATAAAAACAAAAGAGGAGGAAGGGCAGAAAGAGAACAAGGAAGCAGAGAGAAAAAAATAGTCAGTATCAAGAGACAGGAGATCAAGCTGCGCATGACTGCACACCCAGAGATCATGTGGTACTAGTTATTGCTACAAAAATAACACATCCAAATATGCTGGCACGCACAGACACACACACACACACCATATCTCATCTTAAAACAAGCCTCCAAAAATCTGGGCACAGGCATGTTTGAATAAGCATATGAAACCACATTCCATTCATATTTTTGTCCTTACTCAGGTAAAGAGACTCTACTGTAATTTCACAACATGCACACCATACACAATATACTTAGTCAACACGCACACACACACACACACACACACACACACCAGAGTTGCTCCTCATGCCTGCTTGCGACAGTGATAGTAATTCCTGCTGACATCCTTTCTTCCCTCTCTCCCTCTCACCTCATCCCTCCATCCCTGGGGGCCTTCCCGAGCTGTTTTGGGAGTTGAAATCTGTTGACTCTTTTCCTACCACCCTCTCCTTAACGCAGTCACCATGCCTCGCTCCCGCCACTGCAGGTCTAATGTTTTTATAATCTCTGGGGGCCAACGAGAAAAAGGAAGCGGAGAGGGACTGTGTATATTCATATGTGGTGCGCGTGTGTGTGTGTGTGCGTGCCAGCCCACAAAGAAAGAGAAGAGGAATGTGTGTGTGTGTTTCACATCACTGGGGGCTGGAAAGTAGGCTGTGGTGCCATACTTCTGGGAGGCAATGGCAAAAATAATTAGTTTCTGTTCCACCATGGAAAAGTCTCCCATCACAAAGCGGATGCAAAATATCTTCACATATGTCGTGTGATCCACCTCCTCTGGAAATCACAAAGCGCAGGATGAAAGCTGTTTTTTTAGGGACTGGGAATATAGCGGACAAAAAGTGTTACTTGAAGCGCTTTCTACGAGAAGGTAATTCTGATAAGCAGAATCATAAATCATAACTAGGTATACACAAACGTTATACACCCCCTAAATACACACACACACACACACACACGTATTTTTATCTAAGTGTCTTTGTTAGATAAAGTGTAAATGAGCGGTGCTCTCGAGCAGGTTCATCAGTCCATAAAGTTTGTTCTGGTGGCTTCTGGCTGCACACCGTCTCAGTCCAGACACGCCGTACTGACGCCAGCACATGGCAACTGATGTGCTCGCTCACATGACAGGAGCTAAACACCAATCAATGGATGAAATGTACAGAACAGGAGAATTTTTGTGTTGGTGTGTATGTATTCTCTGCTTTTTCCTATCAAAGGATGTTTCCATTTCCTCCAGTGAGTACAGGACTGAAACTGAATTTGTATGATTAATACAAAAATAAAAACATTATTATTATACATTGTATAACAAAAATAAAAGTTAGAGCTACTTCTTCTTACATTGGACCAACGATGAAAAAAGAACAGTTCAGGTTCCTTGAGTTGTTAGCTAAACCCAGTGACATACTGCATCCGTTAAGGCTTACAGATATGCGTCTTAAACACAATCCAAAATTGTACAAGGACGCCACTCACGTGGACACCCTAGAACTGTGTCTCCAAATCTGTGGCGTGTAAGACGGGCAATCCGATTTTTTTTTTTAAAGATTCATGACAATATCCTTGAGTTTTTCTTAAAATTGGAGAAAACGGATGTTCTTTCCTTCCTGGCTGCTAACGACAGGACTCGCACTGGGAGAGCCGTATCAATATTGTTCATACGTTCGTATAAATCACAAGTGCAACTGTGCGAACATGGTGTTTGGTCGCAAGCTTCATCAGGTTTTGTTGAGTAACAGAGATATTCACATCCAAAAACATGGACTTGGTCCAAGTCCTACTGCGATAAAGGAAAACGACTGCACTGGTGAACACAGTAAAAAGCTTTAGGAGCAACTTAAGCAGCTTTGAAGACTTGAGGTATGAGTATGATGGCAAACATGTCTCATGTCCTCCTGGCAGCGAGGACCTTGTATGGTACAATAATCCAGGCTCCTGCTACAGCCTTTTGCTCTGCCCGGGTCAATACTAATTCAATTTCTGTCTCTGGGAATTCCCAGGTTGCCTCTTGGCAGAATTTCTGAGCTGAGTGGAGAGCATTGTGTGAGGTTATATGTAGTTGAGAGTGTGCGTTTGCCGGTCTGTGCGTGCACATACGTGTGTGTGTGTGTGTGTGTGTGCGCGTGTGAGAATTTATTGGCTAAACAACCAGCAGACTCTATCGTGTTTCCCACATTTTTAGTTTACACGCTACAATTTAATTGCTGTTTTGTATGTAAAAAAAAATACCGGGTTGGCCCGACACCCACAACAATGCCAGCTCTTTGTGCACCATGAATGAATGCGCTCCCGCTTGGCGCTCACCAACAACCCTTAACCACCACAACCACCCTCTTCTCACACACACACACACACACACACTCACACACACACACACGGCAGCCATTTTGTGCCAAAGCCAGGCTGTGCTGTGCCAATCGAGCGGCAGACAACACTGAACCTCATTTCATTCCACAGCTGTTTTCCACGCCACTTGGACACATTTGCACAATCCAACTTATTACAGCTTAATGCAACCTAATATTGATGTATGTGTGTACACAGAGAAACAGGGCAGTGTGTGCGTGTTGGGGGGGGGGGGGGGGGGGAGAAGGGAGAAATTGGGAAAGAGATTGGTCCATATGCAGTCTGGTGATAATGCGAGGAGCCGGCGATAATATCTGCGTGTTAAATTGGTATCGATTGACTAAATATCCTGACCAGGAGGAGAGCGCGGCCGTCCTTTCATGCTTGTGCACCGTGTCTGCTCCGACGGCTCCAAGCTGCACTGTGACTATCTGATCCATTTTAACACAGACATCCTCTCCGCTAGGCCTCTGCAGAAACCTCATTTTCAACACAGTGTGCTTGAATCTTCCTGCACACGTGTGTGTGTGTGTGTGTGTGTGTGTGTGCGCATCTCTGCTTTCAATTCAGTTGCAAAGATTATTTTTCTTGTGAAACTTTTATGTTGGTTTCACTCTTGGGTATAATATAACACTAAACAGCCAAATGCAAGATTACCGATTTCACACAGATATACGCACAGATAGCAGTCACCTATATCTGTAAAGTAACACCTGTAATACTTCACAAAATCAGGCCTTGCGACACTTCAGCACATTCTGCATGCCCCACCTTTTAAAAAAAAAAGCCAAGCATCCAAAGGCAATAACACGCCTTTTCCCTGTAACATTTCACTCACACCCAACATCGACTAACGAGTGGAAACTAAACAATGACCTATTTAGACGAGAGGCCGGCACAGCGGTTGGTAAATGTTCCCACAGACTCACACCGCCGGCCGGAATTTAGAGTTTTTCCAGTCAAAGCCACTTTCACTACTTGCTGTGAGCGGAAGAGAAATCTCAGAAAATATAAAAGCATGAATCACGAAAACGTCACGTGTGTTTTAATAGGGCTGGGCATCCTGGTGCATTGCCGGGGTTTGTTTTCCCCAGAACTGAAAGTTATCACACTCCATCTCTTCTCGAGGAAACTAAAAGTGCCCTTTTACGCAAACCAGCAGGTCAGTGCCAAATGTGCACACACACACACACACACGCACACCTCTCACGTGCCACTGACATGAACTTCAACTGACAACAATGTCGTCCAATGTCAATTCACAGGCGTACACATCACGAAAAATCACGGCCTCGCATTGTTTGCCGACAGAGATGAAGAAGCTCGAGTGTACACACCCACAGTTTACCTCCAGATAACACACTCAACACCACAAACAAACAAGCCAAAGCACATTTACAGGAGACGGATAAGGTACACAATCTCTGGATCTACACAGACCACAGCACAGCAGCCAGGGAGACTATCGGCATTGACGCAGAGAAGGAGGGAGACACCGATACAGTTAGATGACAGATGAGGAGAGAGAGAGAGAGAGAGAGGTGGGAGAGAGCGATTGCTTTGTTAGCAGGACGGGGAATAAAGCGGTAATTACCTCACTGTGGGTTTGTTGATTATAGTTCAGCCGGGTTCTCCGTGTTAATCATTTACCAGGGGAAGACAGAGATTAGTACGGCGACAGACGCAGTGAGGAGAGATAGCAGGTAGTATGAGGAACACACACACACACACACAGGACACATTGGCGGGTGATGAAATAATACAAAACAAAAATAAAAATAAAAAATCAGTCTCGGAGTGCAATCATCTCTTCTGACAAGACATGTTTACAAACACTGTCTGCTTTCACTTTACTCTACACTGCATAAGTGTGTGTGTGTGTGTGTGTGTGTGTGTGTGAGAAGGGATGGCATGCAGAATGTGATTCATTTACTTTGGTATTTAAACTAGATCATTCATAAGTGCACACAAAGGGAAATGATGCATAAACAGAGCAGAGATTACACGGAAGACTTATGAGGGCTGCTTTCAATAAAGATACAGGAAACCAATACAAATATTCATCTCCTCACACACCGTTTAAACACGCTTCAGTGGCTTGGAGCTCGCCCTGAGCTTTTTCTCAGAAGAGGGGAGAGAGAGCGACACAGACAGAGTTCAGAGGGCTCTGGTGTCGCTGTAAATGTCCAAACTTGTGAGCGAGTTCCAATGTGAGCGAGAGACAAGGAAACGGGTAAGATAAATTGTTTACAACAGTCCTATTGTTCAGCATCTCTTTTTTTGTAAAAGGCCAAAAAAAACGTATCTCTAATTGACACCCAGATAATCCGCCACTCTGCAAAGAAAAGGAGTCTGGAAGCTGCGATCAGAGGAACGGTTGGAACAAGTTGGCCTCCTACCATGTCGGAGAAGAGGGAAAGCAATAGCAGAGGTGCAAGCATAGACCGAGGGTAAGTGAGGACAGGGGAATGGAGTCGCTGATTTTAAAAGTTCAGGTTCGGGTGACATTTATTCTTGTTACAGATGTGTAAGCAACCCGTATATGGATGATAAAAGCTTGTTTCAAGCAATCGCTTGCAAAAACAAAAACAGGGAATTCAAGCCTTAAAGTTGTGTTGCTCTGTGTAAACTAGCTGACAGATCTTGAGTGAATGTATGAGGAAGAATGTGGCACAAGAAGCAGACACTGTTGTATCAGCAAGAAGGCTGGTCAACTTATTTTGCCCCAACAGGTTTTAAAGCACACCGCGGCTCAGAGGAGGGGGCTGAATATAACCAATAAACTCGTCTGAGCTTGCTACTCAGGAGAGCGCCGAGCTATACCGTCAGCACACAC
Organism: Melanostigma gelatinosum; assembly: GCF_949748355.1. Classification (NCBI taxonomy): domain Eukaryota; kingdom Metazoa; phylum Chordata; class Actinopteri; order Perciformes; family Zoarcidae; genus Melanostigma; species Melanostigma gelatinosum. The sequence goes on along the minus strand of NC_136642.1, from coordinate 11,604,437 downwards.
TCAAGCCTGGAGCGCCACGGTTATAATGTTTTACTAACCTCCAACTGCTCCAGGAAGTAAAAATAATTTCTCCTCGAATAAGGAACTATCGCTCTGAGAGAAACACCGTTATAAAACCGAGAACGATCGTAAAAGCTGTTCATAAAATCATAAAAAGGGGCAATCGACCCTCTTGAGCCACATAACGAGACAGACCAGGGCATCTTGATTCCACGATGTTCGACGCTGACCCTGCAGTCACTCTCTCGCTCCCATTGCAAAGCTCCATTTTTCAATCTGGAAGGTGCTAAATGTGTGCCAGTTAAAGTGCTTCAGCGAGCCTTTGTTACAGCCATATTAGCCAGCGAAGAGCAGAGCAACAAGGCCCTTCAGTCTCCACTTGACTGCCCCCGCTTCATTAAAACCATAAATCGAGATGTCGAAAAAGAAAAGGTGATGGCCAGAGAATGTCTTCTGTCATCTGTATTAAAGATGCGCCGGCTTGGTCTCCAGCTCCGTTATGTTATATACGAGCTGAGCCTTTAATGGCAGCTCGCTCCTCTTTTCTCCGTTTGTCAGAGATGGCAGGAACAATGGATTTCCTACATCTGCAACATTTGCCAAGAAGGTTGAACAACCGGAGAACACAGAACAGTCTGCTAATATGCTCCAATAAATTTTAAATATGATATATGAACCTACATTAACTGATTTAGCAAAACACAACATCGACATATTAGCGTAGCTGTGGTGTTAGCAGCAAACAGATCAATGTCGCTTTGAACAATGGTGAGGCTGAATCTAAACCGTAAAGTTGCTGGCTCTGTTGTTGATGTGGAAATACTGATTGGAGCAGCTTTTAAAAAAATGAAATTGCGAAACTTAAAACTATGACAACATTGTGGACAAATAAACAGAAAGCCAAATGTGGTGATTTGTGATCTAGAGTGCCATGGGCATCACTGGAACCCCTGGACTCTGCAGTGCGGCATCATGCTTAAAAAAAAAAAAAGCATCGCTCTCCTGTCCCTGTGCTTTCTCCCCCCCCCCCCCCCCCCCCCCCCCCGCCAGGCTACATTTACAGGTTTCAGGACAACCTGGCTGGCTGGCTGGCTGCTAATCGAAATACGGTATGGGAAAATGACTGAGGCTCAACTAATCACACCGCCAATATCCATCACTGGGCAGGAGGGAGTAGTGAGCGATAAAGGGGGTGAAGGAGGAGGAAGGATGGGGTGCAGACCAAAAAAAAATGAAAAGGAGAGCTGGATGTAACAAGGGAGGTAATGAAGAGTGAGGAGAGAAGAGAGCAGAGGAATGAAAAAAGAGTCCTCGTGGTGAACCCAGGGGATTCTGGACCGGGTGCAACATCTCGGCTCTGCTGATAGCTTTGTGATTGGGTGGTGTTGCTGATGAGAGTGATTCTCTGCCACAGTGGGTTACCCTCTGCCATGATGCTGATGGCATTGTGATTGTGTGGTGTTGCAGCCAACTGTGTGGCTCTGCCACAGACTGTGACCATTCATCCCTGAATCGCAGGGGGAACAAGAAGGTGCTTGCTAATCCTCGGCGTTCCTCCCCACCACAATTCTGTTGGATCCCAATTACAGGACTGGGTTTTACCCGCTTGGACACACCGGATACAACCTCGGCTGACTCCAGGATGAGTCCTGCAGATCTGACAAAGGAGCCCTCGGGGAAATGATCCGTCCCAGGAGTCATATCTCTGTACGTTTGTGCATCCATAAATGCAAAATGCAAGACAAAAAACAGTCATTGACAAGAGTGGTCTCGGTGGCCAACGGCTTATGAACTAAAAAAAAAGGTAATTCATCTGAAACAGTGTTTGGGGAATCAGGCCCGGCGGAGAGCGAGAGTCTCTAAATAAGCAAGTGAGAGGCTGTGTTGTTTTGGGCAGTAGCTCTACTGGCCCAGCAGGTCTCCCACCCAAACCCTTCAATTAGCCAGACTGGAACACCTGGATCAGCAGGTGAGCATAACTCTGCTTCACTTATGGCCCCAATCAACTCTCTTACTGACACACACACCTACCTTCCCATTATCCAACTACATATTCGCTTATGCACAGCAGCACTTTAGACTTTTAATATGCACCCGTGTCCTCAGAATGCTATCTAGGACACTATTTAGAACACTTATGAGATGCCCTTACTTCTGGCTTTCTATAAGTGGAATAATAACCAACTCCAAAGGCCAGTGGACAGGTGAAAGCCGGTGTTAGAGTGTAGTCATTATGATAAAGATAGCTGCGGAAAAAGGTGAAATCAGGCCACTCAGTGTAACACCTGACAAGGCCTAGCTTTTGGGCGAGGGCAGGCTTCAGGTAATCATACCTGCTCTGCACTCTTCATCAAGTCAGAGGACGTGAAGGCGCATAGCAGAGGTTCTGCAAACCAGTAAACGTCTGACTCACTGAGTAGGAATTACTGTGGCCGTTGTGCAACAGCGTGGCTGCGCAGGTTCAAACCAGCTACGCAAAAGGAACCACATTCTCTTGCGCTCCTTAATTAGAGCCGCTAAAAACAACAGACTTTTCTCATTTCAGTCCCGGAGGTGAGCATCATTTAGCGCACAGTTTTCCTCACCTTGCATTTGTAGAATTCCAATACACGACGTGCCTTTTGGCCACGGCAGCGGAGATTAAGTTAAAGAAGAAAATCGTGGCTTTCCACGCAGGCAGCGCTCCCGGTGTCCCCATCCTGAGCGCCGCGCGGGGCGCGGAGAGGCTCTGCACCGGCTGGGAGTGGCGTGCAAATCAGGTGAGGAGCTCGGTGGAAATAAAAAAATTAAATAAAAAACTTTCCCCAGCAGCTTCACCAACTCATCAACAAACGTCTAAGTCATGCGCTGCTGCAGTTGCCGCATGATGCATTAAAGCAAACTGATTAAAGTCACTCAAAAAACCCCAGAACAGGTTAAATCACAGGCTGCAGAGTGGGAGGTGTGAACTTCCACAGGGAAAAGTTCTCCTTGACAGTTTCTCCGAGTTGATCCGCATGGTGGTTATGAACTCTTGATCTCTTCCTGAAAAGTAATAAAATATACCTAACCTGAGTGTAAAGGTTAGAGTTTCGAGTCGTCACGAGACAGGATATCAATTGGAAATGCCAGCTGGTTTGGCAGCAACAGGCTGAGCAGCGTCGAAAGGGCGGATCCGCTGAGCTGAGGGCGGTGCCGGCGAAACTTCGGACCAATCAGTGGACCAGGGTGTGGCGGCACTGTGAGCAGTGCAGTGGTTAAATGCTTGAGAGGTGCGCCGACTGGTGTGGGGAGACAGTCTGTCACTGTTCCACTTTTCCAGGGAAGCCTGGGACCCTCTGTCCTCTCCGCTCCCCCTTGACATGATTTACCTGGAGCCGGATTACCAAAACGTATTTCAATTTATGCCATGCAAGATGCTCCAACACACAATTTAGATTCATTGAGCAACAGCAGGGTGTTTGCCCATAAGCACTCCTGCAGTGAGGTGCCTTTGAGCAGCTGGTTCACAGATTTCAACAAGCACACTTCCTTCTTCATTCTCTTCATTTATTTAGCTTATAGGCTAGTTGGGCTACTTTATATCTCCAAGTAAGACAACGTTACATGGTCAAATGGTGCATTCAGGGACCCAACATACAAGTTAATCAAACAGTGGTCTTCTGCAAGATCCACATTTAGGTCCACTGCACTTGGTTGCATGAGGTGTGTGTGTGTGTGTGTGTGTGTGTGTGTTGATAGTATTAATTCCCTGGTTGTTGTCAGACGCCCCAGGGGAGGTTGTAGTGACAGTAATCACTACGCCTCCATGGGCGAAAGCCACTGGTGGTCCTCTCTAATTATCTGATTCTCTTAAGTGTGTGTGTGCGAGATTACTATTGTTCCAGCACGATCACTCATCCGGACAATGTTACATTGGTAGCAATTGTGTTAATAGCGGCTGCAACTGCACGTTTGGCTATTTCCCTTCTGCAGGACGCCCCCTCCTTCTCGTGTTTTCTCTGTCTTTTATCCTGTGTGTGTGTGTGTGTGTGTGTGTGTGTGTGTGTGTGTGGTTCATAGTGTAAATGTGCGTCTGGCACTAGGACTCATTAGCTCACTTCCTGGAGGTCCTGATCATTAATTTCCCATGATGCCTCAGTGCTCCTGTGTGGCTAATTTGTCCCTAGTGAGCAAGCACTCCCTCAGCAAACGTGGAGCGGACCGCAGAGGAGTAACTTCCTCCACAGGGTCTCTCTCTCTCTCTCTCTCTCTCTCTCTCTCTCTCTCTCTCTCTCTCTCTCTCTCTCTCTCTCTCTCTCTCTCTCTCTCTCTCTGATTGATCTACAGGACCAGACAGACCCTATAATTTTGCCAGAGGTTAATAGTACTTTGTGAAAATTCATTTCATTCTCCCACTTTCTCACTGAAAAACTTTCTAACTTTGTCTTCAGAACATAACAGCTTAAGTATTCAGTGGCCCTGAAGCTAATTCTTCTGTCTCCGTCTATAAATTGACCCGTTTCCCCCCTCTACTCAGATTGGATTTGGAGATGGTCTCGTCTGCCTCATGGGAGCGCCAATTGAAATCTACAGTTATGATGCACTAAATTAAGAGCCGCGTTGATTGCAAAGCTGATGGATTTCATTTTGCACATGTGCTAATGGCCGTTTTAACTAAACAAGCAGAAACAGAAATCTTAGAACCAAATTTACAGCTTCTCTTCACCCTCAAGCCATCTCTCTCTTCCTCCTCTTTAATATTTGTTTCAACTCCTGTGTGTCTGCTATTCATCATTATCAGCACTCCAAAATATTTTTTCTTCAATCTCTATCCATCATCCTAATCTTCCCTCTCATTGATCTTCTCATTACTGGTCAAATATGTTTTCCCCCACATCTCCTGGCACAGTTTATCTCAGCAACCATTTTCTGTCCTCAACCCCGATATCACTTGTTCATCAAATATTCCCATGAACAGAATAACTATTTCTCTATTGCATTGGTTGTCAATGATTTAAGTTCTGATTTAAGTTCTGATCTATGTGGGTGTTTGATCAGATTTGATTGACAGCTTATCAATTTAAGAAAACAGAGACGTGTCAACACGTATGTCACATTACATATTTCCATCTGAACTCTTTCCACTTCAGACTTGTGAGAAACGCACAGACACAAACACAGAACATTTCTTTCTTGTGAAACAACCGTAACCGTTCTTTGGGTGTTTACGTAAGACCACATACCTCGAGACTCTGATGAAGAAAATATGTTTTAAAACCCACTCGGATCAAGCTAAAGATGATTCATGAATATGTCAACTTGTTATAGTTTTCTGCATATTTTGTGTTATGAAATCATCTGAACAATGTTCAGCTGGTATTTTCCCCCCGATGTGCATAGTCAGGTGTTGGGCCTCCCAAACCTCAATGGTTTGAGGAATAAACACTATTCTGCCAAAAGATATTTCCTCAATCAGTGTTTGGTTGATGAGAGCGTTTTCAAATGGGTTGAGATCTGGTGACCGCAAAGGCCACAGCATATGATGAATATATTTTCCCTTTCTGGAAGCATGTGCATGGGTGGCTCATTTAGCAAGGTTTGTCACCCATTTGTGAAACTGATTTTCCACGATATAATTACTTATTGTTTCATGACGTATGACAAAGGCATTTTCAGAATTCAAGGAGAATATTCCTTTAAGTCCCTTTTTCCTTTTCCATCTCCAGCTGTTCCTCCTCTGTTGCTCTCCTCACCATCACTGCCTCTTCTCTCTCTCTCTCTCTCTCTCTCTCTCTCTCTCTCTCCTCTCTCTCTCTCTCTCTCTCTCTCTCTCTCTCTCTCTCTCTCTCTCTCTTTTGTACAGTAGTGTCAGTAGCCTCTTAATCCTGTTATCTCCACATATACAGGCTGACACCAGGCCACTCGCCGGAGCTGTAATCAACTACCCTATACACACACACACACACACACACACACACACACATAGCGGTACTGGCCCCATTCTCCGTCTCCTCTGTAATCCTGCTATTTTTGGTCTGTTACTATTTTGATCGGCCATATGCCTGCATGTTTTATGCACATCTTGGCCTGTCTATCACTCATCATACGAGAACTATGCTTCCCGTAAGATGTCTTGTCCTCGCCTGTCACTCTTTCCCTTCCTCGCTTTTGCTCTACTCCAAATCCTCTTCTTCTTCTCTTTACATTTCTGTCTGTGGTCCCTGCAGCATTAATAATCAGAGAGTTGTTAATTTATTTGATTTGGCTTAATAATCAGCCAGGATTATTCAATCTTTTGAACTCACTCCCCCGACACAATCGCTTACAAAAGAAGCCTTTTCACGACTTTCTCTTTTCCTTTTATCTTCATCATTTTTGTACTTTCTGAAGCTGTTTTTTTCCACCTCTGCCTTTCCTCTGCACGCCAACTACACTTATTTGCAACAGTGCCAATTTTATGGGGTCATCACTTCAGTTGTGTGTATTTTATATTCTCACCTTTTCTTTTTGTGAAAGTACATTGTGTGTGGTTCTTTTCTTGTGTGTACCTTTGCTCTTTTCCGCCCCTTCTCTCGCTGCGTCTCAGTTCCGTAATTACAGCTCTGGACTCAAGCGGCGAGGGCAAATGCTTCTCTATTCCCCTCTCCCCACCACTCCCTCTCAATCTCCATCTTTCTCTTTTTCTCACCAAGCAAATTACATCTTGGTTACTATAGAGACGTGTTATTGAATGCTTTTCACCACACTTTCTTACTTCCCCTTCGACTCTCCTCTCTTCTCTCCTCAGCTCCACCTACCTTTCTCTGTGTTTACAACTTTCTCACACTCCGGGGTATTGATGAACATCTGTGTCTTTTCCCTCCTTTCATCGCCCTCTTTTGTTGTCTGTGGAGCCACTTCAACCTCGTTGGTGACTAATAGTTGCCATTTGTAAAGAAAAGATGAGAATTGAGTATGTCGGACGGATTTTCAATGCAACAGTCGGGGCTTTTGTGGTCGACATGTGCTACATGTAAGCAGATAAAGAAGGCCATGTCTTTTCTGCGGCATGTGCTGTCCATTACTATTGACTGTGTAAATGGCCCCTCACTGAATAGAGCACTCTGAGATGTGAGCAATCCGATTGAGTCTCTTCTTTCCCCTTATCATCACAGGCACAATGGCCAATCTGCTTTACTGTCTTACTCTATTGGATTTGCTCTTTTTTGGTTTGTTCATCCTTCTTTCAAAGCTGCTGAGTCTGTTCTCCATATGTCCGTCCCCCCCCCGTCCCCCCCTCGTTGTCTTTGATGGAGGTGGGAATCAAACTTCAATACTCTTTTGGTACCGACTGAGACTAGTACATAAGCAAAGCTAGCTACACATGCTTGCAAAATGTCTCTCTTTAGCTTCTTCTTCAATCAGACCGTTAATGTGAGACAATTGTGTTTCCATTCAACCGCCAAGTGAATTCAGCAAACTTTTGAAATGTCGCAAAAAATGAAAAGAAATGAGAATTAGGCAAGTTTCCAATGTGATACTTCAAAATACACACACAAATATATTTCTGGAAACACGGCTCATGCAACTTTTGCTGGAGAGGGGCCATCGGGGCCACAGATGACAAGTACGAGGTAATGGTCAATGCTGAAAAGTAGTGGAACGGTAGCGCTAGCAGAGAAGAGGCGAAAAGTTGATGAAATGACTCAGTGATGTCAGCGTGCTAATATTATCTATTAGCCACCATATGCCAGACCAAGTGAAAAACATGGTGGTGTATTGAACTGAGCTACGGTGCCTTTGAGTTGTTATGAACTTTTAATTTGTAAGAGAGAGAATGTGTTATTTCTTCCATCATACACTCACTTTGAATCAGAATTTTGCCAATTTTGACTATTAACATTCAGAATCAACTTTATTGCTCAAGAATGTCAGACATAAACATAATGTGAGTCTGGTTGTGAGAAGGGTATACGATACAGATACAACAGTAAAATACAAATAGATGTACAACTAGTCAGACACATGAAGCTCAACGTGTGTGGCTATTGAACCCCGGCATGTTAAATTACTATTTTCTCTGTCTAAAACTAACATTATTGTTCAACATAGAGCACCCAAATACAGGTTAAATTTTAACTGAAAAATTGTTTAATATACATTGGATTGCGTGGGAAAATGCATTGTTGCAAAGTTGAAAAAGTCCTGCTTTTTCAACATTTTGGAGATACATTGGACGTTGATGATGTTGCTCCGGGCAGCAGTTCTGTTTATCCCGTTTTATAGATTGTTGGATGTAATAAGTTACTTCGACTTGATATACAGAGGTGGTTTATCTATTTCTACTGATGGACAGAGTGTGTGCAGCGTAATAGGAAAAGAACAGGTGTTACCAATAACACTAACGATGGCTCAGTTCTGCTTCAGTGTCGAATGCAGTTCAGCCATCATTAATGTGAGTATTTACAGTGTGTCTACTTAAAGTAAAATTAGATTTTGTTCATGTTTTTGCACAGTGACTCTTTTATGCTGAGATAATTTATATGATATGTATATATACAGTGTATGTGTTGAGACGTTTAAGATTTTTTAACTTGGGCGTTTGGGACTTTGGAGTAAAAGATTTTTATATTCCTCAATATGAGGTATCAAAAAAAAACCGTATTGTCTCAGCACTAGTATCAAATGATTCCCCAGTCTCTCCTGTCCTCCACCCTCCCCTCTCACAGGATTTGTGGATGATTGGTAGAGTCAGATGGAAGCAAGAGGAGGACACGCGGCCCGCTCTCCATATTCATCGGTCCTTCTGTTCCTTTTATTCACTCAGCCCCTCGCTGCCGTCTCTCTCTGCTCTCTGTCCACTTTCTCTCCGTCCTCTCTGCATGCCAGCAGTCATTCTCCCCCCCAAACACCTCCACAATCTATCCTCTCCTCTGACTTTCTGTCCCCTACTGCACTGCATCTCCCTCCGCTCCTCCTCTCCATCCCACATGAGTGAACCCTCTGTAGTAAAATTAACTTTGAGATGAACGAGGCTATGGCTGTTTGCGCATGCAGTTTGATATTCTGCCAAAAATTCAGTGAAGGTTATGTCTTGATCTATTTACTGCCAAGACACTCCACTTATATGTGACTTGCAACTTTCCCCAAGTATGCTCTAAAAATGAACCATTCTCTTCGGTGCCAAAAACAAGATTTTAAGGAGTCAGCAGGGCAGTGTAGTGGTTAAAGTGACTGTCCCATTACAACACATCGAGGTTTGAACCCCATCAAAGGGCCTTTGAGGAGAACTCCTCACCTGCTCAGTCATATTGCTCTGAATGAGATAAGAGAATACATGAATATCCATCTTTTTTTAGCAGCTGTGTGCTTTGACAGGGGAGGCCAACAACCTACAAGCCCTCAAAATTGTCACTGTGTTTTTATTAGTGCTGGGCAACGATTCAAATATTTAATCGCGATTAATCGCATGGACTTTTTGCGATTAATCGCGATTAATTCTTGTGACCATTTGGTTCACGAGATGCAGGTAGCATGTTTTATACTTAATGTGAATATAATTCATCCTTTGTTGGCATCTTATTCTGAAAACCGGATGTTCGTCTGAAGAAACCGGATGTTGTCTCACGTTAATGTTTCCGCTAACTTTCAAAGTCCTTCGCTCGCTCCCGATCTGTGCCGTTTAAATGAGTTTACCGTGAATGTCAGCATTTTGGTGCACTAACATGTAAGTGTCTGCTGAGTTGACCACGGAGATCTGAGTGTCTGCTGACTTTACCGCAGCGATGTCCAGTCGTCTCCAGGGAGAGCAGCAGAAGTCGCCTTTTCTCTACGGCAACCCTGAAGGGACATCATATCTCTAATACAAAACGATAAACATGAGACAGTCTGACGATAGGATGTTTGCTGCTGTTATCCCACTGTTCTAGTCATCCTCTTGTTGTTATGTATATGTATTGTCTCTTGTCTTTCAATTAAAAATAATAATAATCATTTTTAATTATAATAAATTTAAAAAATGCGTTAACGCGCGATAAAATAATTGTCGGCGTTAATTAATGAATGCGTTAACGCGAAATGGACGCGTTAACTTGCCCAGCACTAGCGTTTATAAATGTTTGCTTTCGATACCAATATAGAAAAGCCAAAATGGCAACAGCGACACCTTTTGATGTAAAGTCATAATAGTACACATCTACATTTAAGTGGATCCACTCTTGTAGTCGAAAGTTGGCAGATAAAAGTGTCGTAGAAACAAAACTCCATTAACGTTTTGTCTTTTTATAACCTCTGTACAGTATATTCATTCATTTCTGGCTCTCGCAGTGCTCGCAGCTTTCGTCATTACGTGCACACATACAAGTGCTTTTTCTAGTTTGTGTCTTTGTGTCTGTAATCTCTAGTCGGTGTGTGTTTTTGTGGGCAGCGATCTGATGGGGATTTGGCAGACATGCTTATGTGGTAGGAACTAAAAGCAAGTTAATTGTTCCCTGAGGAAACATTCAAACAGGCCGGACCACTTAGAATTATGGGCTGAAGATAAAAATGCAGATTTTTCTTTTTTTCTTTTTCCCTGTCAATGACTTTTTTCCCCATCAACGATTTTTTTCTGTGAGTTATTACTGCGGAATCAGACACTAGCACTGTGCGTGTGTGTGTATGTGTGTGTGTGAGTGTGAGTGTGTGTGTGTTTGACAGAGAGAGAGGAAGACTTCTCTGTGTGTGTCATGAAAACGCTTCTCTTCTGCTGTTCTTATGTCACAATGTTTGACAGGTTTGCAACGGGTACCTGCAAACATTTAATGAAATGGGAACATGTTTTCCAACAATCCCACTTCATGCTTTGTAATTAACTCTGCATTCACTTTACCTTAATTGCTCTAAGAAGAGACATGCGATAAAAGAACAAACAACATGCGAAGACTACCGAATTACCTTGATATTTACCTCCAATGCAGAAACGGAACACAAAATGAACGAGAGTGTTACGTTTCTGTAAACAGGTTTTGTAACTCCCTCGTGTCGACACATTGGCTGCTGGTTTGTGATTTGAATTATTAATTGCTAGTTATTGTCTTATTGCTGGAGGATGTGGACTCTCAGACTGTATCTGTCTGCTGTGGCGTTCCTCCCCTCCTCAGAAGATGGGTGAAAGTGATACCTTCTAATGATTGCCCTCTCATTCTCCCCTCGCTGCCTCTCCCTCGCTGTCTTTCAGTAAATGAGTGAAAGTGATATGGTTTCTCTAATGACCGGTGTGAATAATTGCCTTCCAAATAAAGGCTCTGTTTGGTGCTTTGCAATCTCCCAGTTTGTCTTTCACCATCCTTCCTCATCCTCTCTGGCCCATTAGCAGATGAACATACTTCTCCAGCTTTGTCTCAGTCTGTTGATTTCACGCTCTACTTTTTCTAATTATCACTGTGCGTCTTATGGCCAGAGTGCTGTCCTTCTTTCATCATTGATATTCTGGTTGAAGTTTTTCTTTCTTTTTTGGTTCCATTCTCTACCTCAAACCAGATAGTCCATATTTTATGTGCTTGTCAGTTTCCACATCCCCAGTCCATTACAGCTGTTTGGTGTGTGCGTGTATGTGTATTTATTTCCTCCACAGATCAGAGAGGAGCTCAAATTGACATCCATTCCGCCTGCACGTTTAGCTTTTATATGCTCAGCCGGAGTGAACGGTGAGAGGAACCGGAAGACATGAAAGAGCAGGAGAGTGCTGGGGAGATAAAAGAAAAGCACTAGAAAAACCTCGCTGTCTGTCCGCACGTTTATTTTGTGCTTACTAAAGTTCTTCTCCTCGCACATTCTCTCTCCCGTCGTTCGGGTTAGGAGGAGCTGAGTTATTAAAACGCCAACCTTTCCAACAAGAGGCAATAAATCAAACTAAATATCCAGGGGAGAGAGAGTGAGAGAGAGAGGAGAGAGAGAGACAGAAAAGGAAAGGGAGAGAACATGGAAATGAAAAATAGGGAATGGATAAGTCTAGAAGGGGGATTTGATGAAGGCTTGGGAAAGAGGGAGAGGAGACGCAATGAGAGAGCCGTATTATAAATTGATGTCGGGGATGAGAGGAGAAGAAGCGAGGAAAATAATGAGTCTCATCCGGCCAATCAGGGTTAATTCACCATCACTGAAAATCAGTCAGTTAGTGGGCAACTGATTTTCAAGGCAACTGTAAATGTTTTACACAGTTTGTGGCAAATATGACTTCAACTAAAGAAAAATGGAGTAATGAAGAGAAAAGAGTTGGTGGATGGATGGATGTCAGGCCTTGCAGCGTGACGATGATGATGAACAGATGATCAGGGAGGAGCTGGATATGAAGGCTCAGTGTAGCACACTCACCATCTGGAGCAGGAACATTACAGCCAAAGAAAACTAAGAGCAGCAACATTGTCTTCCTCTGGAAGACAATGTTGGACGGTGGACACTGACAGACCTGGCAACCCAGAGAAAACGAAAGCTATATGTCCAAAATCCATGCACTAATGGAATATAGTATGGACTATGTGTCAATCTGTATTCTTTTACCAGTTAGTTTATCTGAAATCAACTTGCCGTTTCATAACAACTGGAAGTTAATCAAGCTGTGACTTTGGGATCACACAAGTTTAACTTCTCAAAAGAAACCAAAGTGTTTTTACAAAGATGGATTACTTATTTTATAAGATGATTATGAAGCTGTCTCACCACTAACTGTCGTTTTTTTTTAAAATTTTGCTCTTCTTCCTTTGCACATCAAGAGCACATTCAAAAATCTGGCATTTTTCAGCTTAATTACTTTTTCGCGGGTATGTCATTCTGTCACTTGTCATGTGTGAACTTATACCTGCTTAGAATTACATATTATGGACTTATGGAGAGACCGCTTCTTTAGTCAAATAAAACAAAGAGTTTATCACAATCCCAAACCAAATTCAACATTTAATTGGGAAAGAACTGACTTTGTCAAAGAATTAGTAAAATATGTCCGGACACTTCACATCCTGAAGGACAACCAGCAGAAAAAAACCTGCCTCCTTCTTCAGACTGTCTTTCTAACTTCAGTTAAAGAAGATGACATTCATCCTATCACATATATTCTGATATTAGTTTTGTATTGTCTGCTCGAAATGATTGTACTTATGTTTCATTATACCATGTAGTATATTAATCGAGTTGTATATGGTGTATAGTATCTAAAACAATTCATAGATTAAATAGATAATTGGATACAAGGTACATTTAACTGTTGTGAACCTTTGATGGTCTCACAGGGATTTCACTGGCAGATGGTCTCCATTTTAAACTTTAATTGTTTTCAATTAAGATTGAAAGATGGTTTCATGCGACAGAAAGATGTCTGTCTGCAGAAAGTAAACTGGCAACAATTTTTAACAATGCATTCGTTGTTCTTCTACAGTGTGAGGATTTCTTGCTCTCCTGTGTTTCACATCACTGTAAATTGAATACGAATGGGACGTTTTGAGAGGCATCTTTCACAAATCATCATACTAACTGTACATTGTAAACCTTGTGCAACATGATCATGGCGATAGAGCAGCTTTGAATTCGCGACTCTGCATTACAGAGGAGACAGTTTGAGCGTGACATTGAGAGGGCAACAGGGTGAAATGGTTAAATGGTTTAGGCCCTCTTCAGTGGCTGTTTTATTTTTCCTCCTTCATCCCGTGCTCCCTCTCTTTACCCCATTCATCTTTAAATGCCTAATTTGAGAAGAGAGACATCAATCACAACTCAGACACAGTGAGAAGCACACACACACACACACACACACATTATTCCTATCCACATGCTGTATATTTCATCGTGTTCATGGATGTGGGTGTGTATTCTTTTTTTTTTATAGATTCAGGAGACTTTCAGGGTAATAGGGAGATTCAGGGAGCGTGAAAGAGAGATGGAGCAATAAAGAGTAACACTCTTGTTCTCTCTCCTTCATCTCTTCCCCACTGGACCATGAGATGGGCTCTATTTCACTACATGCATTTTAAAAAGAAAGCAATTATTATTTGCCAAGTCTGAGAGTAATGATGTCATTTTTAACAAGCTTCCTCTTAGGACATGTGTTTTTGTATTTTGAAAGTGTTTGACTTAGAATTTAGGAATGTCCCCGCTGAGAGGTAATTCAAGGTTCTGTTATCCCAAAAAAAAGAAACCAAATGATCAAGACACAACTTGTCTCCTTTAAGAACTTACAAAACGTTTTCTCGTCTACAATGTGTGGCTGATGTACGATTATTATGATGATTTAATTCTCTGAAATAGTCTAAAAAGACTTCAGTCACAAAGAACACGATCTATTAAGTGACTCCTAGCACCTACTCTGAAAAACGGACTTCATCAGATATTATTAGTGCTCATCTTTTATTGAATGCCTAATTGACATCCTTCAGCAATTAAAATCAGGTAAAACATTAACCGCTTGTACCCTTCGGTTGGATTATGAGGGCACCTTTTTTGTCTTTTTTCGTTGGTATTTTTAGACTTTATTTCGCAGGTAGCCTTTTATTTGACATTTGACTGTGTATATCTCTGGACTTTTCTCTTCAGAATGCACTTTTTTGCCTCTTCATGCCCGAGGATCTGAACGAGATGTGGGAGGGGGCCGTGTATTAATAAGTGGTTTTGGACTTAGTTCAGCTCTGTACTTAGAGTGCCTCCCAGCACGCGCGTACGCACACACACACACACACACACACACCGACACCGTTACCATGTCATACACAGGACGTATCTGGCACTGCTACTAATTGAATCACGTCTTACATTTCCTGGAGGATTAGTTGAGCCTGAGAGACTGGTGACTGCATGGGCTGTAAGACCGTTGGTGTTTGTGCATCTGTGTGTATAGTGTGTACTCATTGGAATGCAGAACCTACAGATCAATTATTCATCTTGTTTGCTGCTCAATCAGATACTCAGCAATCCATCTTTCCCTCTTTCTCACCTGCAGGAATTACAGGAGGTGCAGTGATGGGACACACTACGCTGGTTTCACAGTGAATTAACATGCTGCTGTTGTGCTGGCCAGGAGGTATGTGTCACAATGGCTACTGATGGAAGGCAGCAGACGCTCATGGTACTGGTTGTACTGGGTGATCTGCTGTTGCAATAGAATCCCAGCTGACTGGGGAAAACCTTCACGTCCTATGGGGGGCGCATACATATTACAAAACTAACCAGTGAAGGGCATTTTAAAGTGCAGAGGAATGCAAGCTTTGTTAGCTGATGAAACTTAAAGATTTAGGATCAAAATTGTGGTCTTGGTTTTACAACAGGATCTTGCTAAGTGGGGCCTGCAGAGGTAAAATCCTCATGCAAGTGTCACTCAAACACATTTACTTTACACTGATCCATATATGTTACAAGCCATAAGCTCTGTAAGGCTGTACTTCAGCACTTAGCTTTGATTGTTAGCATGCTATCATGAGCTAATTAGCACTGATAATGTGCAGCCGAGGCCGATGGGAATGTCCTTGCAGATATTTAGTCATAAACCAAAAGAAAGAAAAAATAAATTGAACTGATAATGGCACTAGATAAAGAAAAATAATTTTTTGAGGATATTAAACATGTGTACAAAATGTTGGCAATCTATCCAATAATTAAAAAAAAAAAACATGTCAACCTAATAGTGATGCTAGGAAGATACATTGATTGTTAACTGAAACTGTCCTTACAAAATCTTGTGCCAATCCATCTAGATATTTCACAGAGTGAAAACATTTACCTGCTGGTGCAACCAGCAGAAAAAAACCATCACCAAAATAATTTTAATGGATCCTATTCGGACCTTGAATCTACTGTAAATGTCATTGCAATCCATCCAACAGTTGACAAGATATTTAACCCTGTACCACAATTCTCAACCTCGTGGTGGCGCTGGATTAAATGTCAGGGGTCAACAAAGTCATTTAGGATTCCTCCCCCGAGGACAGTGAATGTCTGTGTGAAATGGCACGGCAATCATACACAATTCTTTCATATATTTCAGATTGGACAACGTAGCAGACCGACAGACAGACTGATAGACCTGCAGACTGACATTATCATCCTTTAGAGCTATCCTGCTAACATTGCTAAAATATAATCTATGAAAATCTTTAACATCTCGGAAGAGTAGCTCAAATTACTGTTCCTGAAATTCATCCTCTGTGTAACCTTTGAATCAGCCTGACATCACTTACATGTATCCTGTGTTTTGGTAGCTTCTGTTCTGTTTATGTTATGAACGAAAGTGTCATTGGTGCATTTCCATGCTATACAGTAGGTCTACTGGAGCCACCTAGACATGACGGGCAGGTAGACAGTAGCTTGTTATTAGGCTCCAACAGCCTGTGGCCTTTGACCTGAGTCTGTCATGACATGTTGCAGCTGTTATCAGGTCTAAGGCACTGAACAAGGTGTATGAGTGTATGAGTGTGTATTTAGCGAGATGCATTAAACACGCTCAGCTTATTACTGCGGTCTTTGCTTTCAGGGACAACAGAGCCGAAGGCGCTCACTTTGCTCTCCTTAGCAATATGAGACTAATAATACGTTTTCTATTTATTGTTTTTACATAGAAATAAACTTTGCAGATCTTAAACAATACTCTTACAGTGTTCGACATTTTAAAATCCAGAGGTGTTGTCTCATATAGCTGCAAAGTGTAAAGTCGCCCTCCACTCTAAAATGGGTTTTGCTAATTGCTACTTCACTTGGATGTCAGGCCTTCACTGTGCAGAATGATGTATGTGCTGAGTTTGGCACTAGATGGTTGATTAAGAATCATCTGAAAGTGTCTCTATGCTCACCTTGAATCTCAGTTTAACGTGTTTATGTATGAGCAGGCCTTTGTGATGTGGAAACGTGAAGCCTTCAGAACACTTTGAATTAACTTTTCAGGAAAGCAGGAGACTTCTTTTCCATTTTTTCAAAATGAAAAATACTTTTATAGACTAGAGATATTTTTCAATGAGGGAGAAGGAATGAAATGTACTTTTGAGAATTTTTAGATAAAGTAATTTGTTTGTTGAAAAAACATTTAAAAAAAATTCAAAGCACAATATATTTGGAGATGATCTTTATTTATGCTTCTAACAATGTAAACAATCATTTCTGTCCCAAAATTTGGAAACTTCCTTTAAAGGAATGCATCGTGCAGGTGCGCCCTGGTTGGGGCGTTGACCATGAACTGCAAAGTCCTCAGTTTGAGTTCGCCCACGGACCTTTGCATCTTGTTCCCCATCTCATATCTCTCTTCCCCCTTCAATTTCTGTCATCTCTCCATTGTCAACTCCCCAACAGAGATATAATATCCCCCAAAATGAAAAAGAAAAAAAAGCGAGAACAACAGCTTAACTTTCCGTCTGTCATTTTGCATCCTGTATCCAACAGTATCCTCTTGCATCCATGCTTTATAAAAAAAAACAAGGTAAATAAATGCTTGCTGTGAGATTACTTTTGTCACAGGCCAGTTTAATCTATAAATTGATATTTTTTTTCACATTGAAATAATTAAGTAAATATTGAAAGCCACAGCTGCCTGGAAGGTAATCAATGTGAACATGATGTGAGTAAATGCGTAGATAACGGGTTTAACTTCAAATCTGTAAACACTTGACTCCTTTTCATTGCAGTCACTTGTATATGTTGACCACACAGTTCATATGGGGTTATTATGATGTTTCATGCTGTGTGTACTTTATGTATACTAATGCCAGAAACAAGAACTGGCATGGGCCGCCCTCAGCTCCATCCAAAGCTTCATTATTCCCTCCATCCCTGTGGTCTCATGAGGGGAGAGGGATGCAGACGACGAGAGTGACAGGCTGATCTGCTCCTCGGTAAGATCGGGCAATGAGGGATGTGCCAGAGGAGGACCGTGAAACAATAAAGAGGGCAAGAGGAATACTCAGAGCCTGTTAAGAAGAGGTGGTTTACAGTGCTGTGTATACTGTATGTAGGAAGAGTGGAGCAGGAGCAGCAAGACAACAGGAGGCATTGACTGGCTTGGCGAAACCATAACAATTGTGCTGACATGGCACAGTTTGTGTGTGTGTGTGTGTGTGTGTTAGTATACAAGGAAGAGAGAGGGAGAGTGGGGATGAAATCCTTCCTGGAGCAGTGATAAAAGCAGAAGGAGTGATGGGATCATGAAGAATCGTATTCAAAGTGAAGGACAGGGAGAGCACAGGATGCTTCGATTATGATTCCAGATGTTAAATTGCACCTATTTAGTGAACTAAAATCGATGTCATCGGGTCGATGGGGAAAATTGAGGAGGGAGAGGGAAAAGACAGAGTGGGAAAAAAGTGGCAAAGGAGGACTGGAGACATTGGAAGGGGGGGACATGTGGGGAGTATCATGAGAGGAAATCTGGTTGCCATGCAAAAGCGAGAGCAGTGGAGAACAGAGGTAAGGAAGGAGGGAGAAAAGAGGGATGGAGGGTTGCGATGATGGATGCGCTGCTCTCATTTTGTGCCCCCTAACGAAGACTCTAATTAGTGTTTGTGTAATTCCACACTGTCTCCTCCGCCTGCTCGTCTTAATTAACTACATTCATCTTCCCCTCCCTCCATCCGTCCCTTTCTCTCGCCCTCCCTCCCTCTGCCCTCCTAAAATAACATACTGACTGTCTGAACCCCACCTGGACCAGACCTGCTTTTACTTACCCTCCCTTCCTCCCTGTCACTCGCTGTTACCCCCCCCCCCTTCTCTCCATCCTTTCACTGTGTGCATTCCTTTACCATCTGATGTCTCTCTCCCGTCTGTTTCCTCTCCGCCTCACCTTGAAAAAACTCTCTGCTCTGTCTCCCTTTGCAGCTGACTATGTTAGTGCTTGGCTGGCGTAAAAGCCCGGCCGCCCCTGCGAGTCTCCAGAGCCGTGTATTGCGACGGCCCATTTAGTCATTCTGTTCATTAATTTCATCAATAGGCTCAAGAAGTAGCAGCGACCCCACCGACAGAAATGCTCGGCTACTCTATGTTAGTCATACATTAAAGCCAAGTGACATTCCCCTCCCCACCAACACAGCGAGCCGATAAACTCAGCAGTAACTCTAAAACAAATTGAGGACGACACGAGGCGAACAAAACAAGGAAGCAGGGGAAAAGGAGCCACACAAATGATTTCACTAAATCTGGCTCTACTTCAGCTATATAAGGACCAATTGGGTTTAGGGGACAGTTACACAAGTGTGCGAATGGCAGTCAGAGGAGGAAAGCCAATCAGACAAGCTGCAGAGGAGTGCCCTAAGCACTCACTGTGGCACAAATCAGGTGTCGTTCAAAGTCGGGACAAGAGCAAAACATTTGTATTGATGTTGTTGTTATGTTTTCTACATGTGTGTCTGTGTGTGTTAACATGTTTGTGTATATGTGCTGATTCTCTGGACACAGCAGTAAGCTCCAGTTTGCTGAGAGCAGCAAAGACATGTTTTTTTCATCCTCTTTGGTATGGACACCAAAGACCCACTTACACCCATAACGCACCATCACAACCCAGAATGCATTTCACCCCGTAAATGCCGGATGCCTGTGCTGGCCCAGATAGCCATCATGCAGCCCAAATAAAGAAAAGAAACACCCACACACATGCCACATTGACAGCAATTACAAGCCAATCGGTCCCACCTCCTGCAGAGAGTCAGAGGTTAATCTACCTGGGTTTCTCCTGACAGCGCTTCCTCGCAGCTGCCAGGCAGAAGGAAGAGAGGGATGCCGAGAGCAACGGGCAAAAAGAGATAGAGCAAGGAAGGAGGAAGCAGGGGCAATAGGTCCGACAGAGATAGCATTGGAGACAGAAATAAGGGGATTGAGACAGAATGACGAAGAGGAAGCCACAGGCAAGAAAGAAAGAAATGGGGAGAGGGAAAGAAGGAAGAGAGATCAACACAGATACAGACAAAGAGGACACCGACCGTCTACAGATCTTGACCAAAACGGCCAAAAATCTCATAATTCCTTCGGCTTCTTTCCCAGATATGATGTCAAGGAGCCGTCCTCGAGGGTGGAAGGGTGCCTTGAGACATTGATCTCAGATCAGCTTCGCCACTGGAATACCTAACCTTTAACAATAAAAGGAAAATGCAAATCTGACCTTAGATGACAGTGTAAGTTAAACCTTTTCCCACTCTTCTAATCTCGGTGCCCACTGGGCTCGCCGTCACCTGGGCCGCTGCTGCTGTGGCTGATGAAATGTAGATGTTACAAAGAACGGGTGTCAGCTGGCTTTTTCAACCTGCACCTGTTCCTTTTCCATGTGTGTCTGTGGGGGGGGGGGGGGGGGGGGGGGTGTTCCTGTGTATGTTTGTCTCTCCGTGTGTACGTATCTGCTGTCTTCAGTGTTTCTGTGCTATCTGCAGAAGTACACTCGCGGGGGCTAATACAGTACTGAGACTTGTGATATATGAGGCGTCAGGAACATTTGTCTAAATAGCCCCAAAGCCCAACCGCTCTTATACACAAGCTTGCAGCAGTGCACATGCACACACTTGCTTGTAGGACACACACACACACACACTAACTATCGTCTTAAGTGGCCGAAACCTCTTACATTCTTGCCAGGTCTGTAATTTGCACAAATTAAAAAACATGAATAAATGAGTATGGCAACATGCGTACAGGTGTACTGCATAATATAATTAACCAATTAACATCTCATGCTGTAAAATACTGAGCATTGACATGGATTTTTGATCAACATAGTAAAAGTAAATGATCTCATTGACTTCCTTCTGTGACGAACGCCTGTCTCTTCCACGGTGCAAACGCTGACCGTTTCATTCTGGGAGAAATATGAACACTGGTATTGTAGTGGTAAATTAAAAGTATGAAATGATGTCAGTCACTTTTAGTTGACTTTTTTTTGAAAATGCTGTCTCATCTGTTCAAATATTTCATATTTCTGATGCTAAAAATAGATCTTTATTGTTCTAAGAAGAATGTGTCATCTCATGTTTACCATTCAGAATGTAAGTCACGTTTGTTTAGAAACTTGAATGCACGATACATCTCCAGTTTGTACTGCAGTCCTCGTTCTTCCTCATCTTCTTTCCTCTTCAGCCACTGTGAACTCATCTCTCCCTTCACTGATGCGCTCCGTCTGATTTATGTCAAGATCGTTGGTTAAAAAATGCAGAGTAAGTGAATGCAGGTCTTTGTGTGTGAGTGTGATAGTGACAGAGAGAGAGCGGCGTAAAAGGAGAGATTTGCAATTGTGCGTCATTCTCTGTGTGCGATGCTCGTCAGGTTTAGCAGGAGATATGATTCCCTGTAGGGCTGCACAGCTGAAATTAATTAAAAAATACATTTATTTATCCAAAAAGAGCCATAAAACATCATCTCGACGCTTTAATAGCAAATGATGGAGGCGGCAAGAGTGTTGACTCATCACTGTAAATGTGTCTGTGTGTGAAGTGTCTTCCTAAACCATCTCAACTTTTCGTACTTTTTTTCATTTCATTTTCAAACAAATCGCTGATGTGCTTTCCTCAGAAATCATTCAATGGTGGTTTTCCTGCATTCAAAATAATGTCTGAAATGGGAAAGTCAGCAGATTCCCTTTTTTTGGGGGGGGGGGGGGGGATCAGTGCCGCTCTCCTCTTGTTGAAATTTGGGATCATCCTCTCGCAGCTATACTGACACTGACTTCTGATGTGGAAGTTCAACAAATAAAATCATTTCTCCATGGTAATTTTCGTCAAACCTGCCAAATGCAGCCTAAATATTTGACATGGAAGGAGAGAAGATCAGTGAGAAGTGAGATCAAAGGAGGGGGGGAGGGTGTGTGTGCCTGCGAGTGTGTGTTGGGACGGTGCAAGTGGTGATGAAACATACTCTGCAGTGTGATATCTTCGACACCGCCAAATTCCGCTCCATCTCCTCCACACACGGGAGTAATCTAAACTCAAAGCAACGTGAATGTGTGTGTGAGTGTGTGTTGGTCTCCAGCCAGGGGAACAATTCTTCATATTCCTGTCACCTACTCTTCTTCTCTCTCATCTTCATCTGTCTCCTAAACAACACACACACACACACACACAAAATGATTGTATTTGTCTTTATCAGTCCCTCCATTTTCCTCGCCCCTCCTTGTGTTCGGCCTCCTTCATTCAATATTTCATGCTGTTGAGAGCGTATCTATTCTGAGCTCTTTCTCTCTCTCTCTCTTTCTCTCTCTCTCTATACATGCCCTCTCCTCCCTCTCTGCCACCATCCCTCCCATCCTCTTAAAAGAAAACCTCTCTCTACGCATCACTCTTGCTGTCCTCTGTTTCCTTCTGCACCTCTATAAATCTTTCTCTCCCCCTCACTCTCTATATCTCATTGCACTCCTAATGTGCTGTGCCCCGTCTAACTCTTTCTCCCAACTCTGACTTACATTTTCCCTTCCACCCTTTCATTTCCTTTTCCTCCCCCCCTCCCCTCTCCCCTCTCCTCTCCTCCCTCCCTCTGCTGGCTCAGTTTGCGTGACTGTTCAAAAGTATCGGCTCCTCTTCTCCTTCCCTTAACCCCTCACTCCTCTCTTTCCCCCTTGGATTCCTCTCCAACCAAAACACAGAGAAAGCCCTGTTCTCTCTTTTTGCACCTCTTTCGATTCTTGCATCCCCCCCTCCCTCCCCCCCCCTCGCCGTTCTCCTTCTCCCATCCAATCTTCGTGGCACCTCTCCTCCTCATCCTCCTCCCTCTTTTTCCTCCTCCAACGCTCTACTCAGCTCCATCTCCATCCCCCCCCCCCAGTCTCCTCCCTGCTCTTAGCCTGTACCAGTGTTGTTTTAGGCACAGCGGCGAAAGGTAAACAGAGAGATTGAAAATTCGTGTCAGTCAGTCGGGTGAGACAGGGACAGGGAGGGAGGGAGAGCAGCAGAGGTGGTGAGGGAGCGAGAGGAGGCGGGGGGGGGGGGGGGAGTGTCAGTACAATTTACTAACACAACAGTGAACAGCGAAGCAGGCCAAGACACAGAGCGAGCGGGAGGAGGAGTGAGAAAGAGACTCACAGTTCAAGAATGCCATTGAAATGCAGCACACATACAAGTGTACAAAGAAATATAAATTCTTTACTGTATATGTACATGATGTTGGTATACATGCAAGGGTCCTGCTCAATTCATATGAGCATTGTTTACTTGCTGGGGCCCCAGAGAGGGATGCGAGTCCTATAGGGGCCTAATATCCAATTGTGAGAGCTATGAGAAAACTCCGATTAGATTTCGAGGTTGCAGAAAGGATCACTTGACAGATGTGTTGTTGGCCGGCTCTGGGTTGGAAATGTCATAAGAGCTTCGTTGTCACCGCATGCAGTCATCCCCGAGGTCGTTTCTCATAATAAACCCAATACAAAAGTAATCCAATAGCACTGCAACCCACGCCTGGAGAATCCAACCTGGACGATTGGAATTGACAGGGGCGTTTGCTGAAACAGAACATGCAAACGTCTGTTTCAAAGAAACCCAACGGAGAAGCGACATGGAATTTTTGTTTTTCAAAACAAAAGCACCAAATCTCTGCTTCCGTTGGTGTTCGCTTTCCAACTTTGTCTTCTTGCTCCTGATTTAGTTTCCTTTCAAATGTAACATGGGTGAATATACGTGGAAGTGAATGTGATTTTGTCTGTAAATCTCAAAGGAATAATGAGAATATTTATCAATCAATTAAAAGACATTTTTAAATCTTTCCAGAAACAGTATCCTTGTTGTTCTGGAGATAAAAAAAAAATTCAAATTATTCCTCTACCCTTTTAATTCCTCTTTCAATGGCTGAAAACTATATGTATAGCACTGGCCTAATCATGCAATATGTTTATATGTGCAAATGTTTCTGGGCATATGTATTTAATTGTACCAAGTGTGTTTAACTGTGCTGCTGTTGTACTACACAATGCAGGGTAGCGATAAACAACAACACAGAGAGACTAAGGAGGAATGATGGACAGAGGAGCGAGGAGAGGAGGCAAAGGAGGAGTGCTCATTAAAAAGTTGCATGCCTGCTGTAACGGAGAGAGATGGAGAGAGAGCCAGAGGAGTCGGGTCAACCACCAGAGACAGAGCTAACAAAAGACAGAGGCAAAAAAAAGAAGAAGAGCCAGGTAGCAGAGATCACAGAGTGGAGAAAGTTTACAGTGGAAATGGGGGAATAAAGTGAGGAGAAGAGGAAGAAGAGAGAGACAGACAGAGGAGGGATTAAATGGACAGCGCATGAGAGAGGTGGACGGACTGGAGAAGACAGAGGGATTCCCCGATGGCATCTCATCTCACTCTCTTTCTTGCTCTCCTTCTCCCTATTTCCCTCCTTTTTTCTTCCAATAAATCATCCTGACTTCCCCCTTAACCAACTCATTCCCAGCAGGCGGCAAGAAAACTGTAACAATCTTTCTCCCATCTGCAAACCTCTCTCTTTTCTCTTTTCCTCCCTCCCTCCTCTTTCCCTGTCTGGCCTGTTCCTCCCTCTCCCTCTCTCTCTCTCTCTCTCTCTCTCTCTCTCTCTCTCTCTCTCTCACACACACACTTCAGATGCAGAGGTGACAGAGGGGGGCAAATTACTGAACATTTTACCATGTCTCTGCATGACAGAGCTACAGGAAGATATAACACGAGCCACATCACTCTTGCACGAAAATAACTCGACACAATACAACTTAATTAATTGCTTCAATACATTTTAAGTGTGAAATTTAATTTATAGGATAATTTGCTCAATAAAACAGCAAGTCACTTCTGTTTCATCAAAACTTAGACAAAGTCACCATAGCATCGCTGTGAACGTAAAGTGTGATATGCAGCTTGTGTATTTTCTCATATAGTGTATTGCGTGAGAGGGCATGCGCGTGTGTGTGCGCGCGCGCGCGTGAGCACGCGTGTTAATGTGCTGCAGCTGTAAGAGGATTGGACATGGTGATAGCGCACAGTGTCTGGTGGATCCAGAGTGGAGAATATATGTGCGTGCGAGAGTTTATGTTTTTTAGCCTTTGTCATAAAAGTGTGTGTGAATGTATGTGGCTGGGGAGGAGGAGGAGTGTTACATTGAAAAATAGGCTTGCAGAGGGTGGCTGCAGACGTCTCTGGCAGATGGGGGGGATTCAAAGCGTACTACTTATGGGGTGGAGGTCGAACAGTTGCCAAAAAAAACTTCAAGTCGCAGTGATGTCTGATGTGCTGCGACTCGGCCACAATCCTGAAGGAATGCGCTTTTGTCGCTCGCAGGGGGTGGAGTTAGAAAGTGAACGAGCGCTGCCTACCAAACAGAGAGAGGAGGAGAGAGTGAGAGAGAGAAAGGGGAGAGACGGGCGGGCAGGCTGCTCACCGTAAACGATGGTTGTCGGATAGAGTCTTGAAGAGCTCATGAAACTGGCTGCTTGAATTGTTTGCGGCGATTAAAGAGCTCAGTTTCCCCGCGTGCTTTGCATCTCTCGGATACTTGGAAGAAAAAAAAAAAACTGCAGCAGCACGCAGATAAAGAACAGTTTTTCTATTTTTAAAGAAGAGGACTTGCTTAATATCTGTTATTTTACCACCGTTTTTTTCCCCCCATTCTTAGTTTTCCTCCAGTCAGCCTTTTCACGTCAGCAGCAACTCTTTCCCTGCGGACCGTTTCATGCGCGGAGGAAGACCGACCTCCCGCCTGGACGCAGTGCCGGCCTCCCACACTCCTCTGGCGGGCTCAGAAGTAGCAGTTCCCGGTGAGCAGAGAGGACCAAGGCGCAAGTCGGTCATTACGGGGACCCGCTCAGAAGGACTTCCACAAACCCTCTTGTTGGAAGCCCCAGGATTTGTTGGAGAGGGGTGGGGGGGGGGGGGGGGGGGGGTTCGCAGTCTGCTTTATGCGGGAGGGGGGTGGGGACTTTATAGTCACTTCTCACCACAACAGACTTTTACAACACTTATTAACCAGAGCAAGTCTTCTAGTCTTTTGACCGTATCTCTATGTATGCATGAAGCTTTTGTCCCCCCCTTCTCCCGTCTATTAGGCATTTGCTGGGATGTTTGAGTCGCGTTGTTTGGTGGGGTGAAGGGACCGAGAGAGTGGCCGGAGAGACCGAAGGGACGGAGGCCGAGAGAGGAGCCGAGAGCATGGCTCTGGTAGCGCTGTCTCTCTGGGTGCTAACGAGTCTCACCTGGGCGGACGTGGTCCCGGTGTCAGCCAACAGGCATTCCGTTTACTGGAACAGCTCCAACATACAGTAAGACCCCTCATTCCTCTTTGCTGATCAGTGTGTGTGTGTGTGTGTGTGTGTGTGGTAATAAGCCATTTCTTCTGATCTCTCTATTCTACACCTGTTAAAAGGACGGAAAATGTCCTGATTTGCTCTCTCTGTGCTGTCAGGTTCACGACATCACACTTTCAGTCATCAGTGGGTTGCTGAGTCCCTCTAACGCTTGTATCAAGGATGTTAACTCCTACCTTCCTCGTCTGTATCTCATCTTTTATTTTTTTTAAGTGGAAGACATGATATAGGTCCACACAAAGCTATTTAAACAGGCCTCTCACGTTCCCCTGTAGGTTGAAGCTGTTTTTGAGCCTCAAAACTGCTCCGTCAGACCCCTACTGTGAAGTCAAGGTGGCTCCAAACCATCTTTTCAACACCCTCACTTGCACAACTAGTCGGACATAATTTAGTCTCTGTTCCTCAGTCCAGCGTCAATCTGTGCACGTTCTTATTTCTTCAATTACTCCCCTCCCTTTTTTCCTCCCCTCTCCTCTACCTTCATCCATGCATGGCCGGGGGAGCATAGAAAGAAAAGGACAGCGAGTCATCCTATGTCCTTCCTCTCTCTGTCTCTGTCTTCTCGTCTATCTGGTTCAATTAGGAGCACTTCTTCATGCTGACCCCATTGTGTTGTAGCAGTGTCACTGTTCAATCTCTCCTTCTCGCTCACTCTCCGACTTGCTCTCTCCTTCTATCCCTCTCTAACCCCCTTTTCTTGTTTACACTCAGTCCGCTGGCCTTTTTGTTATCCTCCCTAATCCCTCACCCCGATCTTGATTCAAGTGAAAATGCTTTTTTTCCCCTCCCCTCCTTTCTCTCTCCCTCTCTTTTTTTTAAAGAAAGCTGCCTTTTTAATACTGTCCTCGTGAGTCCATGGCTCTGCTGCTGGATCCTTTAAGAATGTAGCGTCAGTCTGCTGCAACACACTGTAGGCTTATCTCTCTTCC
Source organism: Melanostigma gelatinosum (assembly GCF_949748355.1). NCBI lineage: Eukaryota > Metazoa > Chordata > Actinopteri > Perciformes > Zoarcidae > Melanostigma > Melanostigma gelatinosum. Next base: position 11,577,350 of record NC_136642.1, on the reverse strand, counting down.
CACAATTCACAGTCAAGTCTTGTGTACGTTTATGTTGTATTAGCTGCGTTTCCACATGTCCCACTCTGTACATCCACGGGTTTCTTCTCTTCTGCCCAAAATCTGCAGATAAAATGTTGTTAATTTGCAATTAAATGCCGGATTTGACATGACATATCGGTCAATTTTCAAGATGTCCTTACAATTAGCAATTCAGCACGCTGCGTGATCGAATGAATTATGATTTTTAAATAATACAACGAAATAACGCAACAATCAACCTAGATTTTAGGTGCGCAAGAGCGCATGTCACAAACGAACGCACACCTTCCTCTTCGCTCTCCATCTTGCAGTGACTCCTGTCTATGTGATGTATTTTGGCCTTAAACCATCTCAGTTTGTGGTATTTACTTCTACAGCACAATTCACTAGGCCCCCAAGATGAGCAGTCACGCATATATACTGATTCACCTTTCATGACTGCACTTATTAAAGCAGTAAACAAAATTAAAACTCAGAAAACACACTGTTGTTTTTTTGGCAGTAGGAGGATCAATGATTCTGTCCGCTGATAATAACTCCAGGCCAATGATTTTAGTTTACAGCGTGAAATAAAACTAAGAGAAGCGAGTGAGTTTATGCATCACAGCAGAATTACTACACGTGAAGTACTGCGTAACGCGACAGGAGCGGAAAACATAAGGTCGTCGGTTGTGGTACAATACTGTAAACAATATTAGTTTTCCTGAATGTGAGAACATTATTTTCCTGTACATTTTTAGATAAACTAATATTGCGCGCACAGTCGCTGCTAATGCATTCTAGCTGATGGTTTTTTTCTCAGTGTGGAGAGTGCTCATTTTCAATTTTCTATATTAGATATAAAAAAAAAAAATTCTGTAACAATTCTATAATAAATGCTAATGAAATTTCACCGTCGGCTTCCATATCGGAGACGAGTTGATTTCGATAAAAATGTGGAAAAGAATCGCTCAAAGGCATAAAGGGAAGAGGTGAACCCGGGACCTCGGTACAATCAGCTCGACGTAACGTGAGCAGCACTAACCTTGGTAGAACGTACACCAATTAAGTCATTTGTCAGCTGCTTTCTGCTGTACACTCAGACTGTGTTTAAAGGAGAAAAAAAAAAAAAAGGTTGCAGTTGGTTTTTTCAGCAGTGGGGAGAACTGAAGCAGTCTGGAGAATCTTAACCTTTAACCCGACTGTCCAGGACCCGAGTACTGCGGAGCCCCGCGGCCTCTCCACACGTTCACTGCCGGTACGCTTTTCATCCCAGCGGCAGCATATTCTCAGCCCCTGCAGTGTGAGTCTTAGTGTGTGTGTGTGTGTGTGTGTGTATTTTATAAAAGACTGTGGTTAATTAAAGAACACTGCATCTCAGTGGACCTGGCTCATCCTTGATCTCCCCCCATCTCTCTCTCTCTCTCTCTGTTTCCTTTCCTCAGTCCACACATACACTATGACAATGTATGAGCAGTGAGTGGGGATAACTTTTTCAATTCAGGCTACTGCTTGAATTAGGAGACAAAGGGGCCATGGACAGTGACGCGCAAAGGCCAGATAAACTGCTGGATAACCTGTCTAATCCATCCTTTCATATACTTCCGAGCTATTTTTTTCTTCCGACGCCACAGATCCCATTTCCAGCATTTATCTGAATTTCTGCACTCGACACCACAGCATCTCACATTTGTAGAGTTGGCTGGCGTGTCTCCCGCCGTTGGCAATGTGCCTCTCTGGAGTTTCTCTAACTCACAGTGCAGTGTGGAGGTTTAGAAGGCCAATAATAAGCTGTAGTGTAGCTGTCAGTTTGAGTGGTAAACACATTGTAAAGCCTCAGGACCCTGCCGTTTCTCAAGCAGCTTCTGACCCCGAGCCACTCATCAACCACTAGAGACAGGCTGAGACTGTTACCAAGGATTAACTGTTTACACACACACACACACACACACAGGCGAGCATGCACGCTTACACCTGCACATGTGCACACATATCTATGATTATCACAAACACACACACGCGGCTGTGTACCTTTTTAACTTCGTGAAGATGGATCATTTCCTGCGTTCGTGCCTTACACATTGGCTGTTGCCACTGCTATCAGTCACTTGTCACTGATATCCCTGGGCTTCAACGTGTGTGTGTGTGTGCGTGTGTGTGTGAGAACTTAAGCGTGTGTGTGTTGGCGCTGTTACAGATGTCTCTGTTCATTGATGGGTGACCGAAACAAAAACAAATCCATCAGTCCGTTAAATCACACATTATCTTCCACCACCTGGCAATTAACCACCGCTGTGTGAGTGTGTGCGCGCACGAGTGTGCGCGTGTGTATACATGTGTATAATCTAATAACGCAGCAGGTAACTGATTTGCATAATAGATATCTGGTGGTGTCTCTTAATTTATTGTTGTATATTTTTGAAAGCGATTAGGGGTTGCGAATAAACAAACGCATAAGCACTTCTAGACGGTGTCTTTGCTTGTGTGTTTGCATATGTGTGTGTGTGTGTGTATCAATGACACCATCACCTCGATGCATGCCACTGGAATGAGGCCAGCTAGCGTGAGCAGAATTTCCTGCTCGTATAAATGTACGCGTGTATGTGTGGTAATCGACGCAGAGTTGCATCTTGTTTTATATTCATCCAGCTCGTCAGAGTGTGCACAGACACGTCACGCAGGGAAGGAGAGAAATAATGCAACAATACGAGAAGGGAGAGGCGCCGAAATATAAAATGCTACGGGACCGGTTAGAGGAGAGGGGAAGTCAGGAAGATTTTGTGTTGAACTATGATTGAGCAACGGGAGGAGGGTCATCATAATAATAATGCACAATAATGCTTGGCCAGTGCCCTGATCCACACGAGTTCTCACATTAGACGCCATAAGACAGGCCCAGTGCATGTGTGTGTGTGTGTGCATGAGAGAGAGGGAAAGAGAGAGAGAGGGAGGGAGGGAAACACACACGAGAGGATTAAGCAGGCCAATCAACCTTCCCCTCGACAGCAACACAAACCTATCAGTTTCCCAGTTCCATTTAGGACAACAACATTTACATTTATGAATATATGCACAAAGCGGAGTATTACTCACTCCCTATCACAACATGCACGCCCCGCCAGTGTTTGCATGTGTGTGTGTGTGTACAACACATCCATCATAGGCGTTCGCACCGTCGCTACGTACGTCAGCTGCCACTGTGTGATGTGCGTTTGTTCCCCTGCACACACAGAAAGTAAAAGTTCCCACACAGGCTCAGTGATCATGGTGACACAGCGATCAGCTGGTCATTAGTAACGAGGAATAAGGCCACATGGTGTACGGGTGAATGGGTCCTGGTTTGCGTAGCGACGTGTGTGTTTGAAAGTGTGTGTGTGTGTGGCGTCCAGATGCTCGCATAGAGACGTCATTAATTAAAAGCAATAGGGAACACCTGTGTGATGGATGACTACTGTTCGCATAATAAGATCCAGTGGTCCCCCGCCCCCTCTCTCTCTCTCTCCATGTGCATGTGTAAGGCAAGGCAAGTTTATTTGTATAGCACATTTCAACAACAAGGTAATTCAAAGTGCTTCACATGAAACCATTAAAAGCATAAAGGCAAAAGTAAAGGAGATTTAAAACATACATTGAAACAATAATCGATGTCTCCCTGAGACATTACGCTGCACGCAATCAACCATACACTGCCTCAATTCTGCAATTACTCGCACACAAACCACGTCTGGAAAAGATCTCTGCCGATCTGCGTTCACTGTAAAAAACGAGTTTTTTTTGGGTCCTTGAACACACCACATCATGAACCGGGGCAAATCCGCCCCTGAGCTTGCGTTGTCCTCCTCATTGCGCTGTCCCCTGAATCTCATAGTATCCCAGCCTTTCAGAACCCGTTGGTGAAGGTGGATTCTTTCACACTGTTCCGCGCTGTTAGGATCCACTGGCAGACTTGAGAAAAAGCTGCTCTTCTCTGCTCATAGCTCTGAATAGCATTTACGGCTAACTGGCTTGGCCAGTTGCTGCTAGCACAACAGCTATTCAGAGCTATGAGCAACAACAGTTATTGCCTCATTGCTTTTCGTTTGGTAGCCGTGAGAGACCTTAGTCTGTAATGCAAGTATGTCTGCATGAAAAGATGTACAAAGATATATTATATGTTCGCTAATGCTAATCGCGGTTAGCATTTCCCCATTGGCCGTAATGTTAAAATTAGCTTAGAAGCTAGCAACATGTTATGATGTTCATAGAAGACAACTTTAGTACTGTTAAAAGCATCTTGCTGTTCAACGGGGACACCTGCGGCTTATAGACCAGTGCGGCTTATCTATGTACACCTTCTTTTTTCTTTTAAAAATCGGCTGGTGCGGCCTATATGCCGGTGCGCTCTATAGTCCGGAAAGTACGGTATTTCTATAGACTCTGTCCTGGGGATTATCAACATGGATATTAAAATCACCAGCAATAACAACACAGTCAAAATCAATTCTGATTACAGACAGCAGTTCAGTAAACTCATCAAAGAAGGTTGCACAGTATTTAGGCGGTCTGTAAATGTTTAGGAATAAAGCTTGAGTGGAATTTAGAGCCACATATTCAAAAGAACTAAAATGACCAAAGGACATCTGCTTGCATTGAAGAGAATCATTAAATAAAACAGCAACTCCACCTCCTTTCTTATGCGCTCTTGTTTCGCTCATGAAACTGAAGTTGGGAGGTGTTGATTCAATAAGAACAGCTGCATTGTTATCTTGATTTAACCAAGTTTCAGTTAAAAACAACATGTCCAGTTTGTGCCCAACAATAAAATCATTGATTAAAAATGTTTTTCCTGACAGAGACCTGACATTTAATAAAGCTAAGTTTAATGTGGTTAAAGCTTTCTTTGCCCAATTTATTTGGACAGGCTGATGAGGAATGTATGCTAAGTTTGATAAGTTTGCATGTTTACTGTTGTTTCTTCGCAGCCTCACCTTTCTTTTTCTATAGACTTGCAGGACAGGAATTGAAACGGCTCGCTGCATACAGGGCCCCGACTTTTCCTGGAGAGAGTCATTGCTGTCATTAGCCTTGTAGCCTGGACCCAGAAGATATCAATTATTTCCGTTATCATGTAGGGGAGACAGAAGATGGTTGTGGAACCGTCGAGGAGTGTGTTTGGTTTCAGCAATGACCAGCTCTTTCATGCGGTCAGTGAACTCCAGGTGGGGGGAGGATGGGGAGAGTGTGAGAGAGGAAAGGGACCTGGATGGAATTTGGGGGGTGGAAGTAGGTGCTGGGGAGGGAGGTAAAGACTCTGCGTCTAGGAAGGGTGGGGAAAGTGGGAGATCGGAGGCGGTCCCTGATGATGAGGTTGGAGACTCCTCCTTTTGACTGTCGTTAGGCGGGGGCATCCTTCCCGTAAGGTCTCCATGGCGATGCTGTGTGGTTATCTCTTGTTTAGACTCCTCTTGTGTCTTGTCCTTGACAGTAGGGACAGACGGGTGACGCAGGGAGAAAAACAGGTTAGAGGTAAACAGTTTTACCCCTGACTTATTCAAGCAAACTCCATGCGCTGCAAAAAGATGTCTGCGCTCCCAGAAAAGGTAGAAATTGTTGATAAAATATACTGAATGGTCAGCACATGCAGTTGACAGCCAGTCGTTCAGTGCAAACAGCCTGCTGAATCCTTCATCTCCTCCTCTGACTGGTGGAAGAGGGCCACTGATGAACACCTCAGCCTTGACAGAGCTGACTGTGTTTAACAGATCAATAAAGTCTCGCTTCAGAACTTCAGACTGTTGTTTCACAATATCACAGCTTCCTGTATGCACAATGATGTTTTTCGCTGTGGGATAGTCAGCCATGATGTCCAGGATTTTGTCTCTCATGTCAGAGACCATATCTTTTGGAAAGCAGAGTATTTTGGTGTTCTTGCTGCACAGTTTTCTGACATCTTTTACAGCATAGTCACCAACAATCAGAGTCTCAGGCCCAGTCACTAGCTTTGCCTGCAGCCTTTTCTCACATTGACTCTCAGTTCTTACCCCGCTTTGAGGAGATAGCTGCTTATCCAGGTCATCAGATGATTTAGGATCCTGCGACAATGGAGCAAATCTGTTTTGAAGTTGTAGGCTTGGTTGTTGTGGAGGTGTTTTGCAGGTTTTACTTTCCTCAGCTGTCCTTGGCTTTGTCCGTCTGGGTGCAGGGGTTGAGGAGGAGTTCTGCCCGTGTGCTAGTGCAGGCCAGCCACTCGCATCACAAATCCCAGGGCGCTGGGCTCTGCCTGTTAGTCGTCCTCCCACACATTCTCTCTTCGGCTTTGCACTGAGAGAGTTCCAGGGAGGACCACCATCCGAAGATTCCACCATCCGAAGATTCATTATCTGCTCTCTCCTCCTGTTTCTTGGTAGGCCTGGTTGTGCTAGTTAGCTGAGTCTTAGCTAGCGTTTGTCCAGTGTTTTGAGTCCATGGAAGAGTGGTATCATTCCCACACAGTCCATTTACCTCCACGTTTACGTCTAGTCGGTAAATACATTTCTCTCACTGGGCAGGTATTGTCTGGTAGGTGAGCCCAGCATTGAGGGACATGTGCAAGAAAGGAGGAAAATAAATTATTTTAGGTCCATCTTTTATTTCCTTTTTTTTGGGGATGAGCTAGATTTCAGGAATATGCCCCCCCCCCCCACCTCTCTGTTCTTCTGTCATCCCCCAAATGCCTGATGGGAAAGCACTCTCGGGGTGGTGGTATTTTGGGAGCCGTGTGGTTTTAATGTGAATGTTGTGAGACTCTTTCTCTGTCAAATTAACTTGGACTAAATCTTTCCAGTGCTAGAAACTATGCTGCCTTTCTTCGTTGGCTGGTTTTTCCCTTCGCCTCACCTCACCCACATTTTTTACTTCCTTCTCGCCACTCGTCTCCTCTCCTCTTGCACACTTTGAGATTTTTGTCCAAAGTCATTTCAAACCTCCTTTGCAGATCCTTTAAATTTCCACACACATAAAACACTCGTATTGATCTTGAGAAAAAGACAAGCCTGTAATATCAAGCCCGGCCCGGTTTCCCCCCCCCCCCACATCTCTTGATAGGCTCTTTCATTTCCTCAAACGCTGTCCCGCTTACACGATCGACTAATCGGAAGCATTGCTGTGAAAATTGAGTATTGATGTCCGCCGTTGGCGCTTGGATCAAACACAAACTGTGGTCACCGTAATGGTTTGGATTTGAAAGGAAGACGGTTCTTCGAGATTTTAGGAATGTAATTCTGCTGAAACCTCATATGAGAGTCTGTCCAAGTTGAGCGATTCTGATCCAGCCGGGCACAAAGCAAGGGCGTTGTAGGTGTAAATGTGCGGCCCGGGGTTGCTATTGATTCAAGTGACTGCTGATTGGATGCTGGTGGTTTGCACAGATGCTTTGCAGGCTGCATTTCGCGAGAAAAACACTGAACTAAAACCCTTCCACCTCAGCGTACGGTGTGATTACCAACACCAACACGAGGAAAAGAAGTCACCAATTACACCAGGAACAGAACCATGGAAGGTGAAGCAATGGTGATTTTAATCTGAGGAGTTTCAATGTGGATGTAACACATTCCCAGCAATAGCCAGGTGTGATGTCGGTGAAGTAAGTTGATGCACAATGGATGGAAATACAATAGAATACAGAAAATATCCGGGCTGCGTGTGTTTCCCATGAGTTGAGAATTTAATTTTGGTGGTCGACCTCGAGGGAGGTGTAGGTGTAGCGTGGTGGAAGAACCGCACACGGATGCTGTGTTCTGGCATCTCAGTCGCTGCTTAATCGGTTTCTTTCAGACTCACAAATTACAATACATAATTTACCAAAGCATGACTTTTTTTCCACCCTTTTTGCCAGAACTCATTTTTAAGCGTGAATTGGTTAAATTGGTTTAAATAATCTGATGTCCGACGCTGCTGCTGCTGCCTGCTGGCCTGTTTTTATGGTCCGAGCACGTCTGTGTGTTATTCAGCTAAAACATCAAGGATAATGCATGCAGAAGCAATATCTGTTGATAATGTGGTATGGATTTACTTGGGAGGTGTCCTTATCAATGCTTGGACCAGTGATTTATGTGATTCATCATGACACGGACAAATCACAGAACGCCACAAATTGACGCAATTGTGAGGAGAATGTGTGTTATTGGTTCAAACGGTGCATCTAGCTGCAGTATTTCTTTGTTCTCCATTAAGCATGAATGGCGTGTTTGGATGGAGCGTTACATTTACGGACAAAATTAAAATGATTTAATAGAGCCAGTATCTTTGAATATCTTTGAGGATGATGCTTGTTGCTTAAAATCTAAAAATATAAATATGACAGTGAAGTGACTCAACAGATCTTTTCAGGGCAGTTATCTTGGCGGCGAATTCTCAAAAATCCCATCGCAATAACAGGAGCAGCTGCGTCAGTCACTTGATTTACGGTAAACCGCTGTCGTTTGAGGCGGATGCGTTGCTGCTTTTTCCTCGACAGGCCAGTTATTGAATGACCGTCTTCTCTCGTTAACTGTAGATTCTCGGCAAAACAAGAATTTATCTTTCCCATCCATGTGTTAACTTTGAACAAATTGCCCACAGAGAACAAATCCCACAGCGATGGGCTGGAGGCAATACACGCCAAACACTCGTGTACACACACACACACACACACTCGATGTTGTTGTTGATATTCGCATTATTCTCTGAGCCGACGCCTAAGCTCCAGCAGTGTAATCAGGTGCTAATAACAAGGCTGTGATGTTTACAAGCTGTTTCAAAGCACTTCATGTATCTGTGTGTGTGTGTGTGTGTGTGTGTGTGTGTGCGTGTGTGTGTGTATACGTGTGTGTGTGTATACGTGTGTGTGTACTCGCCAGCGCTCTTGGGGCTTTGGGGAGGGAGGGGGTACTAATAATGTAGACTGTCAGCACACACGCACACACACGCACACACACACACACACACACACACACACACACACGCGCACACCAGATGCTCATATGGTGGGTTTGTGATGTGGCTAATAATGGTAGCAGCGTAGTGGCAGTCTGAGGCCATATGCTGAGCCTGATAACAACAGAGTAGATTGGTCTTGCGTCAATAAACTCGAGCGACATGACAATTAGGAATCCTTCCACATAAAGACAAAGCCGTCACATGTGGAAATGCAGCTGTTTTCATTAAACGCACCGGGAAATGAACTGTCACAGGCCGGGACAGCAGGAAGGAGAGCCACTGCGTCTATTGTCCCTGCTCGCTGGGCAGACAGGACGATTATTGTTGATTACAAAAGTTATAGTCGGTTCATCAAGCTGTAAAAAAAAACGTTATGAACGTAAAAAACGTCTGAATGTAGCTTGTTTTTAAACGGGTTTCCACGAGAAACAATTATTGCGAGATATGAGAGAGTCTCCTTTTGAGAAGGTTTGATTTAGCAGCCAGGGGAGAAGAAGAAAAAAGAAAGGCCAGGCACTGTCCTCACTTCAACAAACTGCAGAGGACACAGAATTATGCTTATTCCATCCACAGAGGGAGCGCGGCAGAGAGGGAGAGACTCTTTAATTGAGGTTTTATCCATTTAAGCTGTCACTAAGAGGCCAACTCTGAAACCTTTTAACCACTCTCCTCTCAGTAATGACACAAATCAGAGAGGAAATGCGTTTGTGTCTGAGCGTCGGCGCGAGTGTGTGTGCACGTGCGTGTGTCCACGCGTCGGCGGTCGTGAAGCAGGAGGGTAATTATGTGGAAATTGGGCATTGGCTAAGTGAATTATGACCTTGTTGCAGCAGAAGGCTTTCATCAGTCCCAGCCAGGCCAGGGAGGGAGCACGAGCACTCGGCTCCTGATGGCAACAGCAAGCAGTCAGTAAAACTGTCGATCAGTGGAAACCAGCCAGTCAACCAGTTACTCAAGCAGCAACAGGCATATTCACAAACCGAGTCTGTTGTTATCGTTTTTTGGGCGTGTGTCTGCATTCTGGGGTTGTGTGCGTGGGTCTGAGCAATACCTCAAAATCATCATACAGTATAGTGACTTTTAGTGTCATCGTGTTGTTACAAAAATATGATCAGGGCTGCGTTTATTTACATGGTTAATTCATCCACCAGAGCCCAATACATGCTCACACCCCCAAATATTGAGTTCACAATGATCTAAAAAAGAGAACAGCATTTTTTAAATTTGAGAAGCTGGAATCGAGAATGTTTGCTTTGCTCGTGTCGCAAATCAACATGTTGTCCACAGAACATAACTGAGATTATTTTCCGTTTTGCATTACACTGTAGATCACTGTCTGAAAATAATATTTGGTTTAATACCGTGATTTTCATTTGGCCCGGCCGTGTGACGCATGTGCATCTCGTCCCGTTCCTCGGGTGCACCTTCCAGCGCAGCGGAAACGAGATAAAACTCCAGCAAAAAATTCAAACTCAGCAGTCCTGCAGACCAATGCACGATCACTCATGTGAGGCCTGTTTGCTGTTGAAAGCCTGACGGGGCATCATGCCTGATGAGGAGAGGGCTCGCAAATCATTGGGTTCATGCTAGGGTTTCATGCATTGACACAAGTACACACACACACACACACACACACACACACACACACACACACACACACACACACACGTACGTCGAGCCTTACGCAGCTAAACCCATTCATCTCGGAATGAGCAAAGTAAAGAGGAGACATGAATGCAATGAGGTGTAAACAAAAGTTAAAAAACACGTGAAAAATACAGCTCGTCGTGTGATGTTTGTTGACTGACTGCGGGCGGTACGGGGAGAATTTAGAATGGTTTGGCAAAACACATGCACACTGCCGGTGTAACTTGTCATTTTGATTTCAAACGGGCTGTGTTTGCCGGTGACAACATGCTCTTTCTAATTACGTTGTAGAACTTTTCCGCTTTCAATGACGATGCGTTTGTGGACGAATGTGTTGGACGGCGAGTTCATGTGTGAATAGCTGCTGCTGTACAGATATGTGTACGATCAGCAGCAAATGCATGTTAGTCTCTGTTGGTTCTGGTCTGGCTGTCTAATTCTGTCAGTGTTGGATCGATGGTGTCCTACAGACACCACCGCACTCCTCTCCTGGATGTTTCAGCCTGTTCCTCTTCTCTCTCTCTCTCTCTCTCTCTCTCTGTCTCTGTGTGTGTGTGTGTGTGTGTGTGTGTGTGTGTGTGTGTGTGTGTATTTTCTGCTGCTATGGGATCCATGTTCTTGGGTTCACATCTTGGCCAGTTTGTGTTGGTGATGCCAATATAATGCTTCTCTATGTGTTTTTAAGGAGTTTGTGTGCGTGAGCAGCGTCCGAAACAATTAGTTGATCCACAAACATATAAGTCAGTGTACAGAGAATTGATTGACAACCATTTTTAATCAATAATCATTTGACGCAAAACACGAAAACTGATTGGTTGAAGCTTCTCTGATGTGACGACTCGCTGATTCTCTCAGTTATGTTGCTGTATGTCGAACAAATTGAGATTCGGACAAAACAAGGTTTTAAGACATCAACATCCGTCAACTAATCAGCTGATTTAAAAGAGATAATTTATCATAAAAATATTCATTCGTTGCAGCTTTTCTGAGTGGAAGAGGTTGATAAGAATGAAATATTCTTTCATGGTGTACTGATTGTGTTGATTATATCGTTGACTATTTTGAAAAAGTGAGTCATTTATCAAGCTCAAATGCCAAACAGAGGCTTCTCAGATGTTACAATCTGTTGCAATGTGTGTTTTATATCCATATTATATTAATACAAATTTGAATATCCTTGGATTTTGGACGGCTTTTGACAAAAAAATATGTTACGGCATCACCCTGGGCTCCGGCAAATTAAGAAGGGCACACATTGAGATTGAGGGATTATTTGTACCTGCTGGAAATTCTGTTGGGAAATCACTTGCAGACGAATTACCCCAAAAGGAGAAGTCTGTTTTTGTCTTATGCGCTGAATTAAATACCTGACAAATCCAGATACTTCATTACTGCTCTCCAGAAATCCAATACTTCCATAAAGCAGCTCTCGTCATTGATTTGCAGCGTTGCCTGCGATGGCAATTGACACATTGCTATTGACTCGCGGCACATATTGTCTATTCATCCAACCTTCTCTGAAGTGCACTGTGTAAGTGAGCTCTGTCTATGCGCCTGTGTGTTGTGCATGCATGATTTCATACCCTTGTGTTTTTAACCTTTTGGTGTCCAATTTTTCCGTGCACACATGCATTTACACAGCTGTGTCTTTGTGTGTGTGTGTGTGTGTGTGTGTGTGTGTGTGTGTGTGTACACGTGTGTGTGCTGAACAGAGTGACTGGTTGTCAATGGAGTGGAGATAGACAGAGGAATGGCTGAGAGCTGGAGATTCTGGCTGGCCTCAGTGCTTCACACCCACGCTGTCTGTAGGCTCCGCTTCCCCTTCCTACGCTTTGAGGCGCGGGTATGCGCTGTAGTAAAGGCCGCATATGAATGAGTGTTTACCACCTCTCTCTCCGCCACCTTCTCTCTCTCCGCCACCTTCTCTCTCTCCGCCTGGACTATTGTGTTTTTAATGAAAAGCGTAAAGTCCAGGGCGGCTGCTGGAGGTGGATACGTACACTGTCTCTATTCCATTTGTGTTTTAGGGAGGGGGAGAGACAACGTGGTGGAGGAGAGATGGGTGGGTGGAGGGGGGGGGGGGGGGGGGGGGTGTTGCAGGGTTGTTGTAATGAATGTACTGCAGTTAAAAAAGAATTCTGTGTCACTTCCCGGGAGAGAGAGAAATAAAGGTGGTGGAGGGGGGAGAGGGAGATGTGGGAGGAGATGTTGAGAAATAGGATGTGTTGTGTTGATAGAGCAGAGTTCTTCGCAGCCAGGCAAACTCTCCTCCCATCCTCGTACATGCATATATATATGTGTGTGTGTGTGTGTGTGTGTGTGTGTGTGTGTGTGTGTGTGGGTGTGGGAGGGAGGGAGGGAGGGGGGGGGGGGGTTGTTGCAGAAAGAAAGCAAGAAAAAAAGGCATGTGAATGCCCCACAGCCTACAAGCATACCACCCACACACATTACCCACATGTATTAGTCCCACACATATGCATACTCGTCACTCTCCACCTCCTCTACCTCTCTACATTTTTCCATCTGTTTTCCCCGTCCATACATGCACAAAGCAAGGCAACTCGTTTCACAGGGACAATCTCTGTCATTACCTCCCACAGCTTCCTCAAGGGAGCACATTGTTATTTTCTTCCAGCCCTGATCAAATAAAGAGAAGCAAAGAGAGAACACACACACACACACACACACACTCCATATATAGAATATATATGTCTGCTAAACCGTGATTGAATAAAGGACAGGATGATGACACCCATCCGCCCACTCGCTGTGTGTGTTGTAAATCGTCGCTCACACCACACACGCTGAGTGTTTTACCCCCTTGAGGGGAGTAGTAAATCCCAGCATATGTATTGCACCACGGGTTGCAATGTTCTACAGTATCAGTTCAGACAATCAAAGGCTCCGCGACTCCTCGTAGACGAGCGCTGCAGAGATGGCAGTGGATAGACAGGGAGGCCAGTTAAACTCTGCAGCAGCCATATCGGTGGGCCTCTGTTGTTGCTGGAGAGAGAGAAGAAAACAAAAAGACAAGAGAGAGAGAACAACAAGAAAGACCAGACAGAGAAAGAAAAAAAAAATCATTGATGGAGGGCGAAGGGGAAGGAGGGAAGGGCACCGAAGAATGGAGAAAGGAGGGCCCTGCAGAACAGTGCTGCCAAGACCGAGGTCAATTGTGATGAAAATGGCCGTTCACATGACCACAATAGCGGCTGAGTGACAGCACTAAAGCAGCATGGACGGGCTTATCCTGATCACTCAGGGCCTTGACTGGGGAAATCACAATGCCCTGGAGATCTGTCCTTTTTGGGCTTGGAGGATCACAGAGCGCCCACGGTCCCAAGCTTTGGCCCCGAAACGTCCCCGGCATTAGCATATCAATGCCGCCCCTCGCTACTCCGCCAAGGAGCAGGACGGCTAGCGATAGCGCCTCCCGGTTAGCATCGCCCTGTGTCTTCACGAAGGCTATTCAGCGGGGAGTCAATGCTAACTCAATGCTCGGTGTGAATGGGAAGAAGTGTAAGCTCACTCCTGCAGCGTGAACCCGTGTCTGGCGGTCCATTCAGACCGCTGCTTGTGTGTATTTCAGTCTCTCTGTGTCTCTTTCCTTCTTTGTCTCTCTGCCCCACTTTATTTCTTCCACATTTTAACTTGTTCTCACGTGTACCTGTACTTCTGTATGCTTTCGGGTGTTCATAAAACTGTGTCAGTAGCACAGAGTAGTGAACATTTTCAAGCACCAAAAGTTGCTGTTGAATCCTTGCACCGCTTTGCTTTTGAATAATAATTTTGCCAATTCTAGCCTTCGTTATTACGCCAAGTTCCTCTACAGCTGCTTGACAACATTTAACATTTGAGTTTGTTTGAGACAGTTGACTTATTTTATTATATTATAAAACGACAACAATCCTCAATCACCCAATGACCCAACAGGACAAACATTTACTGATAGAAATCATGTAATTAGCTTGAAAGCTCCAGAACAGCTGTTGAATTGACCCTGTGGTAAGATGGTTTTCTCAACTGCTGTTTCCAACGTCATGATTTCAAACCCAACATGGATGAGAAGTCTTTAAAATGCCAGAAAAATGGAAGAGTGAAGCTCAACCAGCTCTTTCTAAATCCATTACAAAAGAAGTTGGTCGTTACTACTGGCTGGTTTCAAAAGTAATTCATTAAATTGGCTTGTGAAACGTAAGCAATGTCAGTGGAGCCAGTTAAGACTTAAGTAAAAGGTAAGTCAAGTTCTAGTAGACAGGAAGTCACAGTTTCAGAAAGCCAAACACTACATTCAACTTAACTCACAGTAACTGTAAACTTTATTTTATTTATATATGCCTACATGTTAAAATGTATGCGTTTCAGACTTGGTAGTATAATACAGTTTAGAATGAGCGGGATGTAGGGTTAGGGTTATGTCAAATATACCTTTTATCTAAAGGAGTCGTGCTATTGTTAAGCTACTGATGGCTACTACAGGGACCTTTTTGGTGAGATAAATTTTTTATCATCAGTACTCGGGTACCACAGGTATGTCAACCTTTCCTCCACAGTCCGGTACAGCTTCCTTTAAATAGAGAAGTACCCAAACAGCAGAGCTGAGGGTGTTAAGAGAAGAGAGTATGGCGTGAGAACAGGTTGCAACCTCTCCCTATATTATGTCACATGACACTCACAGTAGATTGCCTTCGATATCATCACAATTCAATGAGACACATTATCCAGTAAGAGTACAAGCCACAATGTAGTGTTAACTTCATTATTGCGCGAGGAAGAGGAAATGGATGGACTGGAGGAAGACGGCTGGTTTTTAAATGATGCACTAGGTACGGAGGAGGAGATGGAGAGAGATGAAGGAAGGATAAAATCGATGGCTAAAAGTAAAGGATGAGACACTAAAAGGGCAATGAAGAGAGGAAGACAGGTGAGATATTGGCCTGTAGACTTCTTGCTTTGTCATTGGACATCAGAGCCGTAGGGCAGGACGCTGTTTGATTTAGTTGTTCTTGTTTTAATCTATCAGCCAGAACGCACACACACATACACACACACACACACACACACACACACACACACACACACACACACACACACATGCAGATCACCTCCAGTCGGCCACTGAGTATCGGCAGAGAGCTGAGAGGTTATCATGCGTCGTCAGGTGCCAGACGGGCTCTTGGTAGCAGGTTTGTCATTTGTAATTAGAGAGTAAAGGAGAGCTGGCTTGTTTTCCTCTCTCT
>NC_136642.1:11276843-11561329 GCF_949748355.1 Melanostigma gelatinosum | reverse complement strand
TTTATTTAAAATTTTACGGCTGGGTCGAAAATCACCACTTATTAAATATGCAGTGCAGTAGCTTTACTGAGTGTGAAATATGTGCACTAAATAGCATCCAAAAATATCCCCAAAATGGAATGAAATGTAGCATCCATGGCACCATCAATTCCACAATTGTCACATTTTATGGATGGAAAAAAACCACCTGTCAGTGATGATACAAAATTATGATTCGCAATTATCCAAAATCTATATTCAATGCTCACAATAAGTCAACCTCGAAGTTCGTGATTTTCTTGCCGAGAGTTAAGATGAGGAGATTGCTACGACTCTCATAAATGTCCGTTAAATATGAAACTCCACCTAGCAGCAGCTGTTTAAACAACATGTTAGATCTGATTTCTTTAATCCGCATACAGTTTGTTATTTTTGGACTTTACCCCTTTCCCCCTGTTGACAGTATTTGTTCTCGTCTAAGCTAAATTGAATTCATAGTTAAGCATGTTTCCCAATGTATGGAACTATTCTTTGAGTGAAAACACAAGGAGCTGTTCACGTTGCAGCAGGTTCAGGTGAGACAATCGAATCAACTTCAAAGGCCGGGTTTAAGAAATACACCCATGAGTATGAAGGTTTCCATCTGTTTCCAGATGAGGTTGCGTTACACTGAGGGAAAACGCTGAGTCAGGTTCAACGTTTTGCCGGATGACTGTCACTGCTGTCACACCCCTGCAGTGTGACATTATGAATGAGGGCGTTGGATGTTAACGTTGGTCTAAACAGCCCAATGCTCTAGTCTCACTTAGCGAACACTGTTTTTATGCCCCTCAGCAAGGCACTTCAAGAGTTTTTGATTGTTACACACATATCTTCCATTTTTCATCCCTTCATTGTTAATTCTGTTTTAATACGCATAGTTAAAGACATTTTACCGGTAAGTACTTCTTGCTGTATCTCTCAGGCTCATTAATTCCCATTAAATTACAAACGGCACAGAAATCCCCAGGGACACCGAATTCAGTCAGTGAAGGTAATCAGTCAGTGTGAATGAGAAGCCAATCATTGTTTTTCAAAGTGTTGCATCAGCACAACACAGCTTCGCAAACAACAAGCTCAGGTTGCCTCTTCATAAAAAGCATACACATTTTGGAGAGCCGTGAATAAAAACTCTTGTTAACGAGACCTGAAGTTTGTGTTTCACTATTAGTCTGGTGGACCTCAATTGATTACTGGGTCACAGGCTGGAGGAAGGCAGAGAAGGCAAGGATGCATAAATTGTGAATTAAGAAAAAGCAGCCGAATCTTTGTCTCTGTAGATGTGTTAGTCTGCCTTCTGGAATAGCATGACCTAATAGACGGGAAAAGTTACAGTGAGGAACGAATGAAAAAGTCTCAGTTGCCTCTGCATGACCGACATAAGTAAACGTGACGATCTGGCTAATTTGATATTGTTATTCTTAATGCTCGTCATTGGTGCCACCGGGGTCAGATTCCACGCAAAGTCCAATGAAATCTTGCAGGTTCAGCAGAAAAGTCCCTCAGCTCACACTTGAGCAGGGTCAGGGATCACAGATCTGGCCTCGCAGCAGCGGCTCCTCCTCTGGCCAGAACTGATGGACAATTGAGAATTATAATTTTTGTCTTTCTATGTATTATTTATAATCCACCCGGTTAAATTTGAAAACTGAGAATAATTGTTAAAATATAATTGATGAGCACTTTCTTTATTTGATTTGACAGTTGTTGACGACACAGATACATTGTTACTAGGCTTCTTGAACATATATATATACATATATATACATAAATATGTATATATGGCACTAAATAGTGCAAGTTAGATATTATTGTAATTAGGGCTGGGCGATAAATCGATTTAATCGATTAATTCGAATGTGTGCTTTAAGGCGATGTGTTTTATTGAAAATCGAGAAAATCGCCCCCACCCCTCCCCCCCGTTGGGCTCCCGTAGTTGAGTGGGCGCATTGTTTACAAACGAAAACAATGGCGGCCAGCAGTGAAGCTCTCGTTCTTAAGAGAGGGAAGAATGTGTCTTCGGTGGTCTGGAAATGGTTCGGGTTCGTGTCATCTGACACAGAACAAACAGCACCACAATGTAAGGTCTGTCTAAAAGCTATTGCTACAAAATCAAGCAGCACAACAAATTTAATGCAGCACCTCAAACAGAGGCATGCCGCCGAGTGGGAGAAGCGTTGCGCCCTGAGGAGGGAGCAGGACCGCGGGAGCACAAGCGACGCTGTCTTCCTGGCAAAAAATATTTAGAAAAAACATGCACTACTGTTTAATACTGTTGGTTATGTTGTGAATGCACTTGATTTTGTTTACATGCACTTATTTACTGTGCAAAATATGTTATGTTGATGTTAGATCAGATGTTGCACTTTTGAAAATGTGAATGTTAAAGGGTCACATACATTTTATTTCATGCTGTGTTTGTATCAGTGTATTCAGTTAGAAAAGCTTACTGTAAAAAGTTACATTTGCACAGTTGTTTACAATGGAAGGCTACCATTTAATGCCATTTAATGTTATGTTTAATTTAATTTTATATTTAAATGATTCAGGGAAACAAAAGAGTGACCAAATACTTTTTGTATACTACAGGCACCTTTCTACAATGTTCAGGTTTTGTTTGCACTTTATTTTTATCAACCTACGAGGGAAAATCATCACAAAATAAAAGAAAAAATTGTTTTCAACAGCTTCTGTCATCTGCAAAAATTTGTGGGGGAAAAAAATCGATTTAAATCGTGAATCGGATTTTTTGTAAAGAAATCGGAGATTTTTTTTTTAGGCCATATCGCCCAGCCCTAATTGTAATGTTCCAGACCTTTGCACGAGGAGATTTTCTCAATCTGGAACTTTTGTAATTTGAATTGAATACCCCGCCGTATTGCAATGCCAGAATCAACACAAAAGGAAAGGTCCTTCTAGTAACTTTACATCTGTAGACAAACCAAAGCATGATGCTTATGACGGTTAATTCGATCTAGATTTTAAAAACAGGCATCTCTGTACTGTTTGTTTCAAAATATCAAAGCTACTCCAATGAAGAGAAGAGACAATATGTTCCAATGCACCCCTCTTTCCACACAAATGGGAAGCAATCTGGGCTTCAACATTAAAACATGTGCAGACAAGTTGGAATTTTCCTTGAAACGTGTGCAGATCCTGTGGAGCTGCTCGGTTACCAGCAGGAGACTCTCACTGGAGAATTAAAGATTTAAAGTTATTCAGAATCTCCACAGTAAATAAACCAGTGCATAATGTGAAAGTACTCATGGTCCGTTGAAAGGTTTATTTAACTTCCACCATTACTCAAAATCCGCTGCTTGGTCTTTCGTTGCCTGCTTTTTAAGTTCTAGTTTGTGCCTCCTTGCTTGCAACCTTTCCTCTTTCCTTAGTTCCTCCCACTTCCAAAGGCCAGGAAGAGATGTAAGGCTACCAAGTGAGGACGGACGAGTCAGTGCAACACATGTTGGTTAAGTGGGATGTCATTGCTCAGCCAAGCGTCATTTTACAAATTCCAATTAAAGACAGGATGCAGTTGTGTGCCTCTGGAAAGCTTCCCCCTCCGAGAACCGGTGGAAATGTCCTCGATAACGGTCTTGATTGATTTTTCAGCTCACCAGCTGGATGCTGGAGTGTGGCGCACATGAAAATACAAATCTCTATTTCCTCCATCTTCTCTGGCTGTCCAGACGGCCTGCCTGTTGCTCTCCATTTCTTCAACATATCTATCACGCCCCTAAAACATGTGACCCGTGACATGACGACATGCCATCACCGCTCCCTCTCTGCCATAAAGAAGCGCACAGAGAGGGAGGAGTGGAGCGAGTGGGGGATAAAGGGAGGAGAGAGTCAGGTAGGGAGAGAGGAAAATAAACAAGTTGCGAAAGAGAGAAGGCGAGAGACGAGGGGCTCACAAAGGGAAAGGCAGAGACATGAAGGCTGACGCTGCACATTCACACTCAGCGGGAGGTCCAAAGAGTTGTGCGTTTCATACACCTCTGAAGTTTCTTTGTCTCATTTAGTGTCTCATAACACAACACTGACGTGTGTGTGTGTGTGTGTGTGTGTGTGAGAGACACACTGCTGCTGCATCAACGGGCATGTGAGACCTTTAGAGTCACCAGGGTGGTATAACGCAAACAAATCGTGCTACATATAAATGAACAGCAATCTGTTCCTTGTTACAGCTCGTATGACTCACTGTAACGGAGCACTGCCTCAGACAAAGGGTCACACGCACACACACACGCACACACACACAGTGTATTAGCCACGCTGGAAGGTATATGCCGCTGGAAACATCGGTGCAGTCCTCCCCCCTCTGCTTCATTTTCTCCCTGACCTCTCTGACCTCTCGTCTCTTTATCCCTCCCTGACCACCCTCACTCCTTCCCACCATCGCTCGCTCCTTCGTTTCACACGACTCGCTCCCTCTTCCTCCTTTTTTCGCCAATTTCAGCATCAGCATCTTTTTTTTCTCTTTTTTAAAATTGTTTTTTATCTGCGCAGGATAATTTAGCTCAGGGTCTGTATTTGCAATCAGCACACAAAGAGATACAACAACAACAACAGCGACATATTGGCATGTGCACACGCAGACACAACGTAAACAAGGATTTAATTTGTGTGTTTATGCAAAGCCAGCATTTGCTATTCAAACCAGCCGACCACAACCAATTACAACCAATGCAATTACTTTCTACATGCAACACTTGATATCAAGAAAAGGTCTGCTTGGACCTCGCTGAACAATGCTGCGACGAAACAAGCACATGCGGATGATTGTGTGTGTCTGTGTGTGTGTGTGTGTGTGTCTGTGTGTGTCTGTGTGTGTGTGTGTGTGTCTGTGTGTGTGTTAGCTGACCTGCAGGTTATTCCCTGGTTGGCTCATCGTCATGTCTGATTGGCTGCCTGCCGGTTTCATCACATTGCACCAGAGACAGAAACAGACCTCATGGCCTCTCACCCACAGGTCTCTCTCTCTCTCTCGCTCTCGCTCTCGCTCTCCCTCTCCCTCTCTCTCTCTCTCCCCCCCCCCCTCCCTCCCTCCCTCCCTCCCTCTCTCCCTCTCTCAGTCCGATGTTGGCTGACTTTGGCAGGCCGAGCTGTAGGGAAGCACTTTGATTGAAGAGACAGAACAAAAGCTCACACTGCCATCTTTGAAGCAGCTGTCCTGCGCATTGGCAGTCTCGCGCGCACACAGATAACACGTGCCACGAACTGACACACACACACACACCTGTCTGCTGCTCACACGTATTCACAAATAATCCTTCCTTTCTCTTACCTGCCCAACGCACACACACTCAAACATACATTCATACACACACACACACACACACACACACAATCCTGGTTAACAGAGAGAAATGCCGCTACTGTTAGCTCAGCGGCAATGACAAACATTACGGCCAACTAATGGAGGGACGAGCCGGCGGCCGCCGCCTCTGATGCTGCTTTATCTTCTCTCTGAACACCCAACACCAGATTGCTCACAACCTCCACGGCCTCGGACGGGAACGTGCGCTGCAGTAAATCGCCGACCGCACGGGTTCGACAATAAAAGCTGATGAGAGGAGGAGCGATGGAAGGATGGAGGGAAAGAGGAGAGAGATGAAGGGGGTCAGCCCGGTGAGATAAGGGAGGGCAGGGAATGGAAAATGTGAGTATGAAAGTGAAAGCAGATGGAGATATTTTACATGGAGGCAGATAGATGGATGACAGGGGGTGCGTCGGGGGGGACAGGGCAGAGAGATAATTACTAAGATAGAGAGGGAAGGAGACGACAGGAGAGAAAGAGGAGACGGGAGGAACGAATAAAGTGTGTGAAGGGGAGTAAGGACAGTGAGCGAGGGAGGAAGTCCTTGCCAGAGGGGAAGAAAACTGTCAAAAAAGCAAACACTGTTGATTCATTTCGCTCGTGTGTTTTGTTGGTAATGTTAGTTGAGCCCGTTTGTGTTCTCTCCACACTTACACACATCTGAAAACACACACACACACCAACTCATTGGGCATCAATCCTGCACACACACACACACACACGCCGTTATTCATAAAGGCACAACAACGGCTTCTCAATACATGACAGCATCTTTACATATTCCTGAAATTGGCTGAATCAAAGTGCTGTTAACAAGGCAGGGAGTCGATCTGTCAAAAGAGCTGAGGTGAGCAGGTGGCACATCTGGTTTCAAAAGAGATATTTTTAAATCTCAAACCCGAAGGCAGAGATATAATGTACCCACACAACGGCCCCTGAATATTCCCACATTCACATTTTGGGCAGCATGCAGTACACTGGAGCATACACTGGAGCCAACTGGAGGTGTATTGTGTCCCAGAGGGGGACGGTGGTAAACTGAGTTGTGTAGTAGGAGGAGATATTTTGGGCTTCCGGGGGGAACGAGTCCTTTTTCGTTTTGTGCATTGGAATTGTTAGCTGACTAGCAGCTTGGGTGGGCTTCAAACTGTCCTGGGTGAATCATCAGTGCAGAGATGAGCAACTAAGTTAGGAAATGTACATCTGGTCAAACGTACAAGCCGTTTGCACATAAATCGCCAGGAGATAAAGTCAACTACTTTCAATATCCAGTCCTCGGATTATTTGGCTGTTTGGGGCGAATAAACACAAATGGTCCGAAGGTTGAATGCATGTGAATGACAGAAGGGGGAAATGAACCTCGCTTTCTGTCTAAACACACCTTTAGGCCAACATTCAGCAGTTTAATTTGGCTTCGTGGTGCAGCATTTTGTTGCAACATGTTCTGACTACATGCCTCTGACTGGCTTTTTCTCCATAGCAACAGCAGTAGAGGCTCATGGGTACTGTTGTATTTAAGGCCGTACCAAATTGTTGATAAAAATAACACAATATCTCAGCTGTCGGCCATGATGACATAAACACATACGGTCGTTAAGTTACCCAGAACACTCTGTGGAGAGGAAAAAATACTTCCCCCGTCCAACTTTGCACCTCTACACATAAAGAAGTAAATTATTACACCCGCAGGTAGAGCTCGGCAACAAAGATTGGATTTCTTCAACTTCTGCCCTCTGCTGTGAAGGTGAAAACAAGGTGGCAGTTGCACATTCTGTCCAACGCCCGTTCTCGCCTCATTCTTCCAAATACAATGAGAGCTTTCCACCAACCGGAATGGGCTTTTTAGGCCACAGTGTTGAACTAACAAGAGAGCAGTGCCCCATTAGCAGATTGATGTTGGCCGCACCTGGGCAGACAAGTTTTAGGGGAAGTGGGGATGGAGGGATGAGGAAGGAAGGGCTGAATGAGCAAAGAGATTAGATACAGGCGAAGCCCCGTCTTGTAGCTGTCCTGTTTGCGTGTGCTCCCGTCTCTGTCTGCATGGATGATAGAATATGATGCTGACTTACTGTCAGACTCCTCGCTGACACATACTGCAGTTAGAAAGAGATTAGAGAGATGTGAGAGAAGGGGGGGGGGGGAGAGATGAAAGAGGACAGATGCCTCACCCAGTGGAAGTCTTTATTTATGTTCTTTTTTTCTGTAAAATGTGAGTCAATGAGAATTTACTCTCTTCCTGAGTCGATCTGTTTTTCTTCCTCATCACCGCCCACTTCTTTTTCATCTCTCGCCTTCTCTCTTTGTCCTTTTCCTTCATCCCTTCCTCCTTTCTTCTGCCACTCTGTTAACAGTTTCCCTAACTTCGCTCTGTATCAGTGCATTTCGCAAACTGGCCATCAGTTGGGCCTTTTCTGATTTACTGTCACAGTGACTTTGACTTCCCTCTCGCTCTCTCTCTCCCTCTCTCTCTCTCCCTCTCTCTCTCTCTCTCTCTCTCTCTCTCAATCTGTCTATCTCTCTCTTTCACTCTCTTTCACTCTTTCCTTGTGAGTCTCATATTGCATTTTTATTCCCTGCAGAGCAGAGTAGGGCCAGAGAGTCTGATAGTGACAGAGCCATGGTAAAGCAAATATAGACTGACTGACAGCTTGGAGGGGTGGCACGTGTGTGTGTGTGTGTGTGTGTGTGTGTGTGTGTGTGTGTGTGTGTGTGTGTGTGTGTGTGTGTGTGTGGGTGTGGGTGGGTGTGTGTGTGCTAGACAGAGAGGGGAACAAAGACATATGTTCATGTTTTTCTATGCGGAAACTATTTTCCAGCGCTATTATGTGACAGCTGCTTGTAAAGTATTTAGATTAAGACTAGAAATGTGAAGTTGGCAAACGTACACAAATGTTAAATATCCTCTTTCCGAAATGTGCACTTGCGTGTGTGTGTCCCTTTCGAGTGCGCGCATGCCTTTTGCCTGTTACTGCGTGTGCTCTGTCAGCAGAAAGTTGGCAGTGAAACTGATAAACCATTATGCACAACGTGGGAGTGCATGCTTATGTGCCATTTTGTGTGTTAGTGTGTGTGCGAGCCAGCCTGTGTGTGTTAGGTGTAATGATCTTTTTTGATGGTCTGGTGTAGCGGATATTGAGATGGATGGTCCATATGCTCTTTATGGTCCATGCATATTTCATATTCCAGCAGCAGAGCAGGCATTGCTTATATGGCCAGGATGTTGCACTGGGACGTGGGCTGACTTTATGAGAGCTCATATACACATCCCACTGCTTTGTCCCCTTTGAATAAACGCCCAAGTAAAGAATAAATACAACACACTTCATAACACTTCCAGAAAGACGCCTACAAATCCATAAACCTGAATGTCACACATGGAATGTCTGATCTTAAATGGACCCGTGTGGCCTCCCGCTGTCTGATTCACTGGTGCATGTCAGGACAGTTAAAGTAATAACCTGCGGTATCTTTATGTGAATAAATATTAACTTTGTTACCTTCCATTCCCATCTAGAAAAACACAATAGTGATTCAGCCGATACATTTTTCATTTCCTGTTTTTTTTCTGGAGAGATGCCTCTAGAAAGTGATTATATTATGCTGTCGGCAGCAGCAGCAGTTTGAATAAACAGATGAAGAGCTCAATAGTCCGAATGAGAATATAAAAAAGTGAAACCTCATCAAAAAGCCCACCGCAGTCTTTCATATTTTGCTGCAATATTTCAGTGAAGGGATAATGTTTATTGATCAGTTAGCTGTTGCACAAATAATAAAAAGAAAATAAATGCGTGTGTGGCTTACCTCTGAGATTAAAGCAGTAAGTCACAGTGAAGCTGCAGCGTGCGCACAGACGCATGCAGTCCCTGCACACGCAATATTTGTTTTAGCACGAGGCAATTGCTTTGTGAAGTCCATAAAGCACTTTGTTAGAGGTGATTTTTCACCTTCCCCTGACTCATTTCACAAATTCATTGAACCACTTAGGATGTGGACATCAGGTGTATGTCGTTGTGTTCAACTTTTAAACATGAAAAACGGAGACGCATTATTTCTGATCATATAGCTGATCATCACGGACGCAGGAAGGTTTCCTTTCCTTATCCCTACACGAGCACACATACGCACGGGCAACATTAATGCGCATTTTGCTGACTGTCTTCTGATGATTGACAGGTTGCCACCACATGGAGAGAGAGAGAGAGAGAGAGAGAGAGAGAGAGAGAGAGAGAGAGGCCAGTAGAGGAAGACAGAAAGGGAGGGAGAAGTGTCGTCGTCGGAGGAGGAGAAGTGAGAGGACGTCAAAGAGATTGAACCTGAAATGAAAAATTGAACCAGAGACGGATGGAAGGACACTGATAAGGATGGAGAGACAGAGGAGGAGAGTAGGGCAGATTGTGGGGGAGGAAGAGAGAGACGGGGAGGCGGATGTTCCACTGATAGACTGTCGAGTCTGACAGTCTGCTCATGTTCAGTGGAGAGAGTCAGCCACATCATGAAGTACTGACACCCACAAACACACACGGATACACAAGCTCGTCAGGATTTAAAGCCTAATGTGCGTAAACAGGTTTCCCTCAAAACTACAGCTCCTTCTCCCTCCTTCTGAGTGTGTCCAGCATGTGTTCTGTTGTCCCAAAATGATTCCATTTTCATCATTATCCCGCTCCATGTTTTATTGTTTCTGTCGACTTCTACGGGTAATTGCAGAGTCGTACGTTTCTGAAAAGGTAATTTATTGGAGTGTAAGGGAGATACCATGCAGCAGGCTGACTCTGGTCACATCTCTCTGGCCTGGTTAGGAGGAAGACGTGAAGATAGCGGGACTGCTTCTGTAACAGCACACACACACACACACACACACGGCTATTTAGCGATACGCTGCACAAATTGAAAAGTTTCAGTTTCCACTCTGAGTGCATCACTTGTACGCCTCTTGTTTGCAGAGTTAAAATCTGGCATTGATAGATTTTTGGCGCATTCATCACCCATCAGAATCTTTTTGTTTCTGTTATCACTTTGGCCCGTGCTCCGTGGAAGGTCTTAGCACTGAAACATCCGAGCTGTGGCAGTTTTTCATGTTCTGCTTTGATGAAGAATAAAAATAGCAAAACTCTCGAGCTGAAGTGAGGCTGAACATTGTTGTTTTTCGGAGTGCAGGCTGTTTTTGTTTTTCTCCCTTCACTCCATTGATTCCATGCAGCAGAATTATTCTCCTAAATGGGTAATTGAGCACACATTGCTGAGATTAGCATTGTAACTCAATCTGCACGCTTCAGTCTCAGGCCTTTGTGACCTCATATATATGTGAAAACATTCAATTAATTCTCCATGTCACATTACATTAATGGAACATCCATAATGCAGGAAATGTTTAAGCTCAATGTCATCTTCTGTCTGACAAGAATACCCAGATGCTTTTTAAACACTTAAGGTCTTCCTGCTGGTGCCTGCTTGTCCTACCAAGTCTGCTATTTATCTCGCGGTGCCTTTTCTGTCCGTTTGGATGTGTTTATCCGTCTGTCCGACCCCGAGAGTAACAGAGCTTCTATTTGTGTATTATCTACTCCTGAGCAAATGAAAAGGTCTGACGGATGAATTTGAAGTAGTTACAACTTGTCATTTGGTTAATTAATAGATGAGTTTCAGGATAATACGTATTTTTTTGGCAAACTAACGTTACTGGGTATACATACACTCCTCGTTTCACCTGTTGATGATCCCTCTATAACATCCACATGCAGTCACACAGCCCTGCCAGGCTAACTGGTCATACAGTTCATGACCAATCCACATTTTGCCTGTAGCCCTTAGTAACCCCCCCCCCCCCCCCCCCGTCTGCTTTTATCCTTAACTCTTTGTTCCTTTTGCAGCCAACCTGAGATGCAACAAAACAAAAATCTCCCCCTGAAAATGGTGTGGAACAGAATTTGCCACAGTAATAGCTGATGATTTGTGGTAATGTTGAATGGCAATAAGTGGCACTTAATTAGCCATTAGAGAGACAGAGGGGAGATGGTGGATAAAGAGAGGATGGATGGGGTTTCACACAAAGCAATGAACCCCTGTAGCCCACTTTTCTTTTCTTTTTTTTTGCGACAATAGCTCCACAGCGAGGGCTTCTTCTGTCGTCATGGAGACTAATGTTGAAAGCCAGCTGTGGTTTTGTCTTGGTTGCCCATTAGGCTGGAGCTCAGTTGGCACTCCTCTCTGTCTCGCTTTTCTTTCTGGCTTCGCCTCCTTTGGACTCACAATGGAGAAAATATCCTCTCCGTGTTAAACTTGCCTGTAATATCCAACACGGGTCATCGGCAGCACGTTTTGAAGTGCTTGATGGAGGATTTCTTTCCCTTTTTCTTACACCAGCCTAGTCGGCCATGCACAAACAGGCAAGCTGATACCTGTTATATGGTCGACCCCACCCCACCTTGCAGTTCAAGTAGGTTCAAGCAAGTGCAAGCAGGTGAAAAATGATTTGCAAATAGAATCTGACCCAGATGCGCTTGATGGATGGCACTACTTCCCATTCCACATCGTCCTTCTGTCTGGCAGGCCCTGTTTCCTGCCCCCGGATCTCTTATTAAACGTGGCTCAGGAGGGGAATCTGAGTAATGTTGTTGTTGTTGTCGAGAGCGGTTTATCCCAGCGCTGGAGCTCTTTTCCCCGCAGCCGTGATATTCAAGCCTCCAGACCCCGACCCAAACATATCAGTCAGCGGGACACGGGGGCCATGTGACTCGGCCAGGAAGTGGGCTGAGGCAGGCGGGGAGAATGATGGTTATGCAGCACATTGATCAGGTTTCACAGGACACTGCCAGGTTATCAATCTGCAGGACTGTACACACAGGCGTGTGTGTGTGTGTGTGTGTGGTTTTTGTGTGGTTTTTTGCCCGTGCAGGGTCAGGACTAGTGTTGTGTGTTTGGGGCAGCGAATGCGGCGAATCAATATCTGGGTCAGAGGGTAATGTCTCACTGAGTGCTGAGTCTATACACAGCCATCAGACAGGATCACTATCAATCATGGGAGAGCTTAGGGAACATACACTCTCTTTCTCTTCTCTGTGTGTCTGATGGGATCACTATTGCTCATGTAAGGGCTTTGGGAACAGAGAGCACGGGAGATGTGGGGAAACAGAGAGACAGAGCGGCCCGGGATCGAGGCGAGCAAAGCGATAGAATAAGAGGCGGAGATTGGTTAGTATCGGCAGATACGTGTTGAATGACATTTGAGCGGTAGAAGAAGCCCTTAAAGTGAGGGAAACCCTTTGGAGCGTAACATGGGCTGGGTGGGGGTGGTTGTGAAATGGAAGACAAATTCAAGTTGAGAGCAAAATCGATGAGCACGCAAATTAAGGTAAAGACCACAAGTCTCGGTCTCATTCAGAGGTTGAACAACATTTTTCTGAATCAAAGTAGTACACTGTCTTTCCTCCTCATCCTTCCTTCATCGGTCCACGCCTCTGATCTCCTCTTCCTCGTGCTTTTGTCCGTGTCTCCGCATTCCCGCACGTGTGTCGGGCCATCTGTTGTTTCTTGCACTCGTTCATTTTAATTTCCTCGCCTCCATCCATCTGTGTCACGCGTGTTCGGACGAAACGAAGCATGCACGATTGATTGCAAAAAGAAAAACATGCATGTGCGGGTAGAACATGCTCGTCGAACACATTACGGGGTTAGGGGAGTGTGTCTGTCGAACAAGGCTCCGCGTGAAAAGCGAGACAGCTCGGTTCAATGGGCTAATAACGCCTGCCATTAGGTTTTGTGCTGCACTCCCTCTCTCACCACATAGTCTATATCCACAGGGTGAGAGAGGACGGGAGGACGAGAGAGGGAGAGGATGATGGATGACGATGATGAGGAAGGAGGGGAAAGGGAAAGAGTGCTTAAGAGCTCGAGAGAAGTGAGACAAGAGCAGAAAAATGGAACAAACGAGGCAGAAGATGTAAGAACAGGGTGGAAATAAAGAGAAAGTGATTCTGAGAATGCTGCTCGTGTTACCGGATCATGTCAGTGCTGCGTTTGAGGCCGCTTGGCAAGAAACCCTGTTAGCTGCAATACTTTGATCAATTACCAATGATGAACCATTGCTCTGCAGGGCAGGGCTCTCTCTGTGTGTGTGTGTGTGTGTGTGTGTGTGTGTGTGTGTGTGTGTGTGTGTGTGTGTGTGTGTGTGTGTGTGTGTGTGTGTGTGTGTGTGTGTGTGTGTGTGTGTGTGTGTGTGTGTGTGTGTGTGTGTGTGTGTGTGTGTGTGCAGCAGCCTTGAGAGAAGGCAGCATATTCCTGTTGGACACACTAGACAGGTATTGATTTCTATGGGGAGAATTTAGAACCTACTCAACCTACACCCTATCAGACGCCCACACACACACACACACACACCCACCCACCCACAGACGCCCACACACACACACACACACACACCTAAAGGCATGTTCCTCCAGTGGTTTAGGGAGATATGATGGAAAAGAAGCACAGGCTGATAAAAGAGAGTGATTGTATTCTGATACGCCAGCAGTCAAACAATATCTTCAATGTCAACAAATATTGAAGTAGATGGCATCCCTGAGATTCATACGTTCTTTTTTATCAAAACACTGTTATCTGCATGCTTCCTCTCAGGCAAAAGCCAAACTTGAGACAGAAACAGAGAAAGGGAGAACAAATGGAGGTAAAGGAGGCAAAAGAGAGAGCCAGGGAGGAGGATTCAGCGGGAAGGACTCCTGCCTGTGTTGGATGAGGGCCTCATTGATGCTGCAGATCCCTGAGAGTCTCCCTTCAGTGGGGGAGCCATTCAATTATCCCTATCGCTATCCGCTGGCTGATTGGAGTCCTCCCGCAAACAATGTTAGCATCTCTGTACCGGACTGAGATGGGATTAAGACTCCTGGCCTCGGGAAGCAGAGTGACTTTTAAGTCCTGATTGGCAATCATTTGTAACACTGCTAGACACGTTTTAATCCAGCCCAACCTTGTACCCATCAGCAGTGTCTCCTTTGATTTCTTTAACCTTAAATTTACCTTGGCATGCATGTTTTTTTTTTGTTTTTTTGGCAGTTACACACACTTACATCCCCCGCCGCAACGCAATTAGCCACCCGCGGTTTCCTACTGTTGATCGTTGAGCACTTCGTAGTTGGATAGAATAAATAAATGTGTGTCCATGTACCCTGAAGAGCATGTCCTCAGATATTCCATGCTAACGTGTTAGCCTTCTCTGTGCTAATGATTGTCGGCACCATAGCATAATGAGGAAAGTAATTGAGAAGCTCAAGCGTCTCAACTCACAATCGCTGACCCGTCATCACCAAAGCGTTTGTGTAAAACGTGCTTAAATAAGTAACATTTCCCACCTGTGAACACGGGTGAGCTTCTATCCTCGACCTTTCCGATTGGTTAAGACCATTCAAACAACAGGTGAATATTGTTTACATAGAATCACAGATTGACCACGTTGAATAACAGAGAGAATAATCTACGGGGCACGAATGGGGGATTTTGGCGTCCTCTTTGCTTATGCGGCATATTGACCGATGAGCTATTGTTGCAAAGACACGCTACATGTGTATTCAGTGTAAAGCCATGCTATGACTTTGTCCCGCTCGAAGGGGAAAACTACACTTAAATCTTTGAGCTTCAAGTCCGCCTCAGTACCCCCCCCCCCTCCCCCACCCCCTTCCTCTGCAAAGTCTGTCATTTTACCAACAGAGAACCGCGGAGTAAGCTGGTCCTCCAATCGCTTGTTACAAAAAGGAATGATTGCTCTTACTGTCAAAGTGTTTTATTGATGTACGGCGCTCCAACAGGCCGGCCGGATAATAGCCAGGCAGGGGGTAAGTCTGTGGTATTATATTGCCCACGACTGATTTATATAAGCAACATACTCTCTCCCTCTCTCTCTCTCGCTCTCACACATTCTCTGATGTGATTTTATACAACAGTGACATTGATCCAGGCCCACTTTGATCTCGCTCTTAGCCGTTGCTCCCTCCCGCTATCACCCTCTCGCTCCCTGTTGGCCAGACTCTGCAGCTTTTAACCCCTCGTCTCATTCCTCTGAACCTTCCCATCTTTCTCTCCGTCCTTCCATCGCTCCATCCCTCTGGTGGATCTGTAGATATACCGTATATATATTTAGTGCTATCGGCTTCGACTAACCAGGTGTCACGTACTACGGAGGAAATTCGTGGTGATCCAATACAAAATGAACGCGAGGCATCCGGAGAGAGCAGAAGAAAGCAACACACCGTGACATTTCATAAGCTACTCCACTTCTTACTTTCTGTGTCGCTGTGTCTCTCCATCTGTCTTCACTTGGAATTTTCAGGGAGCAGTACGATCCAATAAACTCTGATACAATAAAAAGGGAATAAAACAACAAATGCGGCGGCACAGTTTGGGATAGAATGAGCATCATGATTTCCTCAGTCGGAGTGGATTTTTCTCTCACGATTCTAATGAAAAACAGTTCTTTTGAAAATATTATTTATTGCGTTCTCTTTTGACCTGAAGCAGCCTGAAGGAATAGCATGTGATGAATATATGATTGTGACTGGCATGGGGCCGTCACACACACACTTTGCATTTAAGAAAGAGCACATTGCCAACAAACTGTTTCTATCCAACAAACTGCACTTACACGACGCACATAACCTAAATCACAGCTCGGTCGCTTCATGTTCAAGACATTTTCTTTTCATTGTTGCCTCTTTTATTATTGAAGTAGATTTCTTGAACTCTCTCTGTACACATCTGGAGAGCAGTTAGAGAGCCTCCTCAGCAGTCCCCATGAGGCCAACTGCCATTCCTCCAGCTTCTATTCTGCTCTCCATACTTGGTCCACGCGGGGACTTGAATCAACGACCCCCCCGGTTCCCAAGCTGAATCCCCCAGGACTGAGCTATTGCCATCCATCCGTCCATCCGTCCATCCATCCATCCGTCCATCCATCTGTCCATCCATCTGTCCATCTATCTAGAATCTCATATGAAAGTTTAACAACACACGTCTCAGAAGGGGCTAAATGTATATGGGAGTTAAACAACACATAATTCTCAACTTCAAGTGAAAAAATCCGTACACCAACATTTCTCAATCGTGTTTCATATGGATTGGTCACAACTGACCGATGCGTGATCTAAAAGATCAGTATCAGTGCCAGAGTGTAAAACAGAAGGGTGCACATGGTCAGCCCAAGACAGTTGTATTGAACTGCATGTAATGTATCACTGTATTCAGTGCATACAAATGAAACGGCAGAGGTATGATTAAACATCATGTGTCTAATACCTTTAATCTGCTAAACTTTAAAGCATCCTCTCTTCAACACACTGCCTCTTCAGTCCTCTATCTTCTGCTTATCCACCGCCTGAAACTAAAGCATAATGTGTTCTGAGACAGATTACTGTGACGTTCAAGGATTCTCATCCTCCTTTTACACAATGTTGGAGGAGCTTTTAAAACACACTTCTGTGAAATCATCCCGTTTTTATTTTATTTGTGTGCGTACATTAGGGGTGTAACGGTTCACAAAATTCACGGTTGGGTTCGGTACGATACAGTGGAGCCACGGTTCGGTACGTTTCGGTCCAGTAGAGAACTATAAATGCCAGAGAAATGTACTTGATTTTAAAATATATTGATTCATTGCAACTAACAGCATAAAGTTATTCTTTGACTTTGAACAATGATGGAACTATACCTGAGTGACCCATCTTCTGGGGTGTCTTCTTAGCAACACATAAGCATAAAAAACAAAAACTGCTCCTTAATGTTATGTAGTATTGTTACTTACATCTTGCAAAAGAGATTTTTAATCTCAATGGGACTACCTGGTTAAATAAAGGTTTAAAATTTTTTTTTTTGTTTCTTATTCAAACGTATTCGGTTCGTAATGCGTACCGAACCGTGAGCCTCGTACCGAACGGTTCAATATGAATACGCGTATTGTTACACCCCGAGCGTACATGTGTGTGTGTGTGTGTGTGTGTGTGTGTGTGTGTGTGTGTGTGTACATGTGGGTGTGTATGTCAGAAACACAAAGATGTCACTACATCAAATGTAAACGGTTGGCAGGTGAGATGCTTTGGTGTCACACATAGAAATGCACACACAAAC
Organism: Melanostigma gelatinosum; assembly: GCF_949748355.1. NCBI lineage: Eukaryota > Metazoa > Chordata > Actinopteri > Perciformes > Zoarcidae > Melanostigma > Melanostigma gelatinosum. The sequence continues at coordinate 11,543,883 of NC_136642.1, read as the reverse complement.
CAAAGCAGGTGCACGTTTATACACACACACACACACACAAACACACACACTCATACACACTCATACACAGTGGGAATCCTAAAGACAGCTTTTATCTTAGAGAAGTGATTTACTTTCAGATTACTCAAGATGTTCCGAGTTGCCCTCCTCCTCATTTTTCTCTCTTTCTTTCTTCCATTATCCCTTCATTTCGGAGTACTCGCCTTTCTTTGGTAGCGTAAAACTCTCCAACCGCCTCCTTTTTTTCTGTCCCCTCCATTCTGGCTCTTTCTGCTCTTTTCCTAAATGCTGGAACTAAACACATCCCTCACTTGTGTTCTTTCTCTCTCTCTCTCTCTCTCTCTCTCTCTCTCTCTGTCTTTGCATTCACTATAAATATAGTTCCCTTGAAGCATTTTCCACTTTTTTTTCTGCCACTAATACCCTCTGTAGGCTAGTAAATGATGTAATGAGAAAAAGTGGTGCGAGGAGAGGAGAGGAGGAAGAGAGGAGAGGAGAGGAGGAAGAGAGCAAAGGATGAATGTTGAACAATTAATCTTCCCTTTATGTCAGTCTGAAAGAAAGGGATGAGGGGAACGGAGAGCAAGGGGTGAAAGACAAATTCGGGGAAGGATTTGAGGAGAGCGGTAAGAAGTGATGGAGAGAGGGAGACATTGGGAACAGTGTTTCGATCTTCATTTAATAATTGAATAATAATCCCCCTTGAGACATGACCTAGAACTAGCAGAGAGGGGGAGAGGCAGCATCCGGCTGAGGACGACACACTGCTGCCCCCTTGTGATTTCACCACGACACCACTATAACGTCCAAGTGTGTGTGTGTGAGTGTGTGCGTGTGTGTGTGTGGTAGCGCGCACTCATCGGCGTGTGTATGATTTACAACTGCAACGTGCCTCTGTCACACAGATATGAGCCTGTGTCTGTGATGGGGAGGAAAAAGAGGGCTTTTGGACGTCAGGAAAGAATCTATTTCACTTTGTCACACATCTGTGTCTGGGAGTGTGTGTGTGTGCGTGTGTAGATAACACGCACACACACTCTCAGACACAGATTCAGACCTTATCTTCCTGTCAAGCCGAGTCTTTTTTGGGGTTGACGCTGATATATGAGCTTTTCGGGGGGCGGGAGGGGGGGGGGAACGCGGCCAGGACGTTGACGGCTGATGCGAAGCGCAACGTTGCGCTCAGGTTGATGTACGAGCGCTGGGGTTAGGGGACAACGCTGCGCTGACACCAGGAGAAGGAGCTGTGGCCCTGGGGCCTTCAGTCCATACTGAAGAGCCAGCTCCGCATTCTCCGCATGCAGCAGCCTTTTAGCCACACACACACACCCACCCACACACACACACACACACACACACACCTGCTTTCGGTTATTAATAACTCAATAACTCTCAAACAAAGATTCGTTTGACCCATGGGTGAACATTCAAGCTGAAATGCAGCGTACCACACAATGATGTGAGGGGTGACCCACACAATGTTTGTATTTACACACAGAATTGGAAATTCGGGCCAGTTGAAAGCATTCCTGTTCATGCCAACTGTGATAAAATATGACAAATACTGTAGCTACATTACGTGTGTGTGTGTGTGTGCCTGAGAGTGTGCCATTGGAGATTCAAATATTTGTGGTATTATTTAATGTAAAATATTGTGTATAATATGCTTGTAGTACTTACGAAGTGTATGTTTTCCTGTGTGTTGTATGTTAATTACTTTATTTATTGTGTGTGTTTGCTCAGCGCTGCATTCAATGCATGAATTTCACTTCATAAATAGCATTTATTGTTGAAGCACAAGGTTGATAACGTTCCATTCGTGTCTTTCCTTCTGGAGTTCTGGAAAACATTTTGTGATTTTGTGACACGTCCAATTATGATGTGTCGACGCTCGTTCATTTAAAATTGCCTGTTGTCGAAATGAAACACCTTTAATTCGTATAATTATAATGAAAATGTGTATTCTGCAGTTTTGTTATTGTGCTTATTTTAATGTTTTAATTGGTGTAATAATAATCTTAATATGATATGATATGTGTATTCTGCAGCTCTGTGATTATTCTGACTGTTTGCACTCTCTTTCTCTCCGTGTCCAGTCTGCGTAGGGAGGGCTACACAATGCAGGTGAACGTCAACGACTACCTGGACATCTACTGCCCCCACTACAACGACAGCCAGCGCATGGTGGGCACCGGCGAGCAGTACATCCTCTACATGGTCAGTAATCGTGGGTACAGGAACTGCGACCCCCAGCTGGGCTTCAAGAGGTGGGAGTGTAACCGGCCTCACGCCCCCCACGCGCCCATCAAGTTCTCGGAGAAGTTCCAGCGCTACAGCGCCTTCTCGCTGGGCTACGAGTTCCACGTTGGACAGGAGTACTACTACATCTGTGAGTGGGCTCGAACCAATGTCATGTCAATACACACCACTTGTATTCATTAAATATAAATGAAAATACTGTCATTTATAGTAAAAGCTTGTGAGACTAGAACAGGTTATTCTTTTATTGTGAAGGGGATTGGATGATTAACTCAGTTAGACCATCCTCGGGGTAATTTCAGGAGAACAGATTGCTGTTTCACATCTGATCATGTCACTCTCCAGTCAAACCAGGCTCATCCATTTTGTTGATCGCTAATCAAATGAACTCACAACACCTTGCGCCAAATACCACAGAATCAACTGTTAGCTTGTTGTGAAACAATTTAAAAAGAAATATTTCAGCCCAGGAATACATTTGTTGAACCCACATTACTTGACGTCTCCAGACGAGATCTGATGTGTCAAGCAAACATTTTCAAGTCTCTTCTTGCTGTCCACATTCTGGATTTTTTACGATCTGCCACATTTAGTAACCTGCACTGAGAACACTTTAAGCCTTCCACAGTGCCTGTTTTAGGTCGGAGCGAGCCACTAGAGCTGAACGCGTTTGCCTCTTCACATAAAGAGCGCTCATTTATTTCCCTCTGCGGTAATATGTAGCCCACAATACACATTTCACGAGGTCAGTATGGATTGCTGCATTACTTTTGATCTGGTGTTCACATTTGAAGCGGCAAAAACCCAACGTTGGTCAGTTATTATTTTGGAAATACCCCATAATTGAAAACAGGAAACGTACGTGAAGGCACATGTTGATCTATTGTGCGTTTCATCTTTTTACAGCCACGCCCACCCATCACCACGGCCGCAGCTGTCTGAGACTACGAGTGCACGTCTGCTGCTCCACAGGTGAGTCTTTTACTTTGTGTGTGTGCGTGTGTGTGTGTGTGCGTGCGTGGTGTTTGACGTGTAATGCAATGATTGGACCTGTTTGAATACTGTACCTGCACCCATATGGCCACTCTACCCATCTGGCAGGCTCCGGGCTCCCCACGAATCCTCCCCCCCACACACACACTAACACACATTACTCACACACACACACCTGCTGCATACAGATGCATACATAATCTAAATACAGTCTAAATCAGTCGGAGCTATTAATACTCCCCTGCAGCCTTTTCACACACAGCACAGATCCCCCTTGCTCCTGTTGTCTCTCTTTTCTTTCTCTTCCCGCTCTCCCTCAGCAGCAGCAGCAGCAGCAGCAGAGAGGAGCAGCTCCAGCTTTGAAGGCCCTCACCCCCGCCTCCCTCCTCTGCTCTCCTCCTCCGCTCGACTCCCTCTTTCCCCCTCTTTCACCCCTCCTCCCTCGCTCCCTGTCAGAATCCATTTATTGCTGTGTGCTGTCAGTGGGCGGCTATGTATATGTAGTGTTAACCTCTCTCGCTCACTCTCCTCTCGCTCAATCTCTCAACCCTCTCTCCCTCACTCACACACACTCACACACACACACACACACACACTTTGATCCCTGGCCTGTCCGGTCCTTTTAACTTCCACAGCCCTGTAGTATTAACCTCTCCTCCCTCTCACCCCCCTCCTCGCTCTCCTTCCCTTTTCAAACACTGCCTCTCTTCAGTTTGATCTGCCTCCCCTCAGCTTCCCTCTTCTCTCGCTCTCTCTCAGGGCTGCTGATGTTGTGGCTTGTCAGCCTGTCTAGGGGAATTTTTTAACCCCTTGCGCCCTTGCCTTGCCGCTCTCTTGCACGTCTCTCTCGGGGTGTCAAGTTAAATCGAATGTCGCATTTCCGCGGCCTGGTCTGCCGCGGTTCTGCTCAGCTTGCCTCGCTTCGTGTTGAGTTTCCATTAGCAAAAGTTGTGGATAGGACTTGCACAACATGGGACATCTTGCAAATCCGACATTTGTAAATTGCCGAGCTACTGGGAATAGCGACTAAAATGTGAGTGGAGTCAGGCCGGGCCGAGCCGAACCGAACCGAACCATGCAGAGGAAATGATAATTAAAATCCTTTGATTTAAAGCAATGATTTAACCCACGCTCCCTCGCCCTCTCCCTCTCTATTTTTCCGTCTCACTCGTTTTCATCTCTCTTTCTCTTTTAGCCTCCGACGCGGATGATGAGCCAAAGCCTACAGAGCCAGACTACACGCTCAGACCAGGCCTAAACATTGACGATATTGGTGAGTCATGCACACACGCACTGAAACACACCTGAAGTTGAGTAAGCGTGGAGCACATTCATCCGTCTAGATTCATAAAAACAGACATCGACTCATGTTTGCCATTCAGATCACATCAGCCTCAAAGCATATGATTCACACTTTTCAAAGCAGACAATTATTCTGTTTTTTTCAACAAATTCCATGAATGAATACAGTAAAATATATATATTTTTCAATGCATTCTGATCGTCTTAACCTGTCTGTGGCACTCAGCCACCAGCCCAATTATTGGGAGGCTTTCTGGTGATCTCGTGAGAAATGACGGCTGTGGGGAGGAACATGTTACCCACACCTCATTTATGTAAATAATTATTATTTTTGGACGATGAATGTCTGTGACACAGAAGCCTGCAGGCAGTAAGAGGGCTCTGGTTCACAACATTGAGTCCCTTTAACTGTGAAGCTTGAATAAATGGGAACTTGTTGTCCCACCAGCCCCAGTGGAAGTTACACGCTTTGTAGACAACTACACAAATGTAGAATATCACAAGCCTTATCCTTTTAAATGCTGACAGCATATTGATCGTTGATATTTGATGGCGGAGTGACCAGTTCATTCACCATGCAGCATCAGGAGGGGCCAGCTGAAGTGAAATGTGCCGTTTTTCAAAAGAGACCGTCGGCACAGTTAAAACTTCACACAGCACCAGCTGGCTTTGGCAAGCTGCTGATCCTGCTAAACAACGACATGCATATTCATTTCACACTCAACGTTTTCACCCGGATATGCAGAGAACGCAGAGTTTCATGGTTAGTTGCCAAAAAGAAAGAACTCAATTCAGATTTCCTGTAGTCAACTTCTAGATCTTGATAAGTGCTCCCACTCGGCCCCTTGCATTGCTCTCCTCAGGATCACACAACTGCTCACGTGAATCATGCTAAATCTGTTTGCTCTGGAACTGTGTATGACATTTGGCAGTTTTTGGTTCAAGGGAGAAGCTGCGCAGTAAATCAGTAAGCGACAGACTTTCGGATAATCTCTCAGATGATCATGTGGTTGCTTCTCAGTGGTATGTGCGGCACAGTAACAGCATGTGCAGCTAGCTTGGTGTAAGCTAGCTGCCACCCATTACAAAACCAGAAATGTGGGTATCAATCATCATCCTCGCCCCCTGTCACACTTTTCTCCAAGGTAACCTGTAAAATATGGTGCTGTGTTGTTGTTAATATGTGTGTGTGTGTGTGTGTGTGTGTGTGTGTGTGTGTGTGTGTGTGTGTGTGTGTGCATGCTCACATGCTTGCCTTTGCGTGGTAAATCAGTCTGTTCTCATAACTGTCATAAGGAAACTCATCACTGACTGCGGCAAACGGCTGCACGTCCTGAGTTTGTCGAGATACTTCTCCCTCACTTCCTTTCCCCCCTCCATCATCCTTTCATCTCATTTCTCTCCCTCGCTCCATCTCCGTTCTCCATGCCCTCCGCATCCTCCCGCTCTTTAATTCCCATCCGCCATTTTTCCTCCCAGAGCACAAGTACGAATGCAGCGGAGAGGAAAGCCACCAAAACTCAGTTTATTCACCTTTTGATGTGTGAAATTGAGTTTCCCATTTTTTTACTTTTTTTTTCAGTAAATACAGATACTGAATTTCAGATATTAATCGAAGGTTTATGTTATGCATTGAATGCTATCGCAGTAAGCTACATTAACATTTTTCTCAAATTATTATTCTGTTTTTTTCTGCTTTTGGTTAAGCTGATAGGCTCAGAGTGGCCTTAGTTCACCCATTCTTCTGTTTCACTACACCAACACATATTACATTCTTATCAAATGTCCTCACCTCTTGTGTGCCCTCTTTCCTTTCCTGCAATTATTTTTAAACTCAAAGCAAAATATGCTAATTCCAGTAACACATATAGAGTTTTATTCAAGATACTTAATTTTAAGTTACACCGAAGAACATACAGACACGAAGAACAGTTGTATTGGACGTACTTGAACAGATAAGGAATGTGACCCACATGAAAATACTGTTAATATTAAGCGGACGGCTGACACAATAGCAGAGCACAAATTACCCCAGCTCCTGTGGGCCATTTTCACCTGTAGTGCTGCGTTGCCAATTCAATTAATAGGAGAACTCAAGTGGTGCAAGAGGAAGTGAGGAAATCAGCAGGGAGCTGTGAAATGAATTGAAAACAAAGACGCAGTGCAGTTTCCTATTCCTCTCCCTCATTCACGGCCCTCCTGGCTGCCGATTAGACTCGTCACATGGTCGTTTTAATTACTGTTACTCAAAGTTCACATCAGCACATTGACACGAACACGAGGCGCCGCGCAAACCGCTCGGTTCAAAATCGGCCTGATTATCGTGTCTGGAAATGTTGAACTCAGCAGAGTGTTGCAGGCTGATGCTGTAAACCGCCCCGTCCCTCTCCCCTTCACTGCTCACAGTTTATTTCCTGGGCGCTGCCCCTTTCAATCAGTGTCTACAGCTCAACAGTGGTTCCCTCCTGAATAGGGCCGCTCGTATTAGATTTCATTTCGATCTCATTTACAACACAGATGGAATGGCGCTAGCAGCTCCCCGTGCAGCCATGTGATTACTGATGGCTTTCAGTGGGAGGATACTCACTTACCAACCCTGTTGGCTCAGGTTCCTGCATCTGACGGTCAGGTCCGGCCATTAGCGGAGAAAATCAGAAGCTCTTTCTTTAATGGGGTTTATTCTACCAATTAGCACTCCTTTAAAGCGACGGCGTGCTTGGGTTACTTTACATCAGCTTGCGTATCAGCAGGTAGAACACAGTTCAAACTGAACGTCGCCTCTGTTCTGAGAACATTTGTAGAAACAGTTGTGTTTTATGTTTTAGTTTCATTTCAGAATATCTCACATAAAGATCTGGGTTTCATATTTGCGGTCATGTATATCATTTTAAGTATGAAAAACAAGTTGATCCTCTGATTTTTAAAACGTAAAAGAGTCGAGTTACTTCAGCTGTTGCAGCTTCAAGCTTCCTGTTTTCCTTTAAAAAACACCAGAAAGAGATATCGACAGCTAATTAACAGCAGGTGTGCCAGCTGATTGCTCAGGGGCATCAATTAGGCTGATGCTGTTACGTCACAACCCTAAACTGCTTCTGGGATTGAGAATCAGCACCCGATGCCCGAGAGGCATTTAAACCACTGTTTAAAGACGTTTTATATTTATCGAAGTGGCAAATGCTTTTTCTTTTGTTCTCGTCTCTCTGATGCTTAGTAGGGACATGACTTGGCACAATAGTTAACAATATAAAAATGTAACAATTGGCATCATGGGGCAACAAAATAAAAGCAGTGGTATCAACTGTTGTACTTTCCAAATAAAACGCATTATTTCGGCTTACAGTCATACCCCAGAGGGTGCAGTTAAATGACATATCGACTGACAGATGCCTGTTAAAGTCAATTCACCAGTTACAAGGAGGACTCGGCGTCTTAACAATAGTTGTGTGCTGTCTCTTGTGGCTCTGCAGGAGCTTTGTTACGTTTTTTCCGGTGAGAGACATGGGTATTAACCAGTCAGGGAGGGTACAATAAAAGATGCTGTTGTTTCAATTATGTTTCCAACTATACAGAGTTGGAGGACTAAATCACTGGAATGACGCTTTATTGAGGCCATTCCGATCTTGGCACACCACAAATGATCACGTCTCCGATTGCCACATAGTTGAATCAACAACTCTCCTACAACTACAATTAAAGATCATTATTCTCATGAAGTATTTGTCACTCGAGACTCATGAATTTGCGTAACAATTTACAATGCATTCTACTTTTCAGGTCAATCATTGTACATAAACACACGCATGTACACATCACACACAGACAGACACTCATGAACACAATCAGAGACGAAGATATCTCCTTCTGGTTCTTGTCAACATGACATTGAAATTCATAGACGCCTCTAGGTGTCTGAGCCTTCCACATTAGCAGGCGGATGTTGCACACACACACACGCACACACACACACCAACGCAGGAATACACACAGCTTCCTCGTGTGAGCTGATGTGTCAGAAGGTCACGATGTACGTCACGCACAAACACCTCTCCAATAACGCCGTGTTTATCTGTGACAGTCAATGAGGAACAGTGTGTGTGAGGCGATGGGTAGAGCCACACTTTAGAACCAGTTTTGCGAGATGCTCCGCAGTCGGTGCCGTTCGTGTCTTCGAAAACCACATTCCTCTGTCGGTCAGCGCCAAAGTAGCAGTGTCCTGACCCGTCGGCTGCATGCTCTGTTACAGAGCGGTCAAAGCATTTAACCTGAGCTCCGCTGCTGCATAGACCTCATTACATTACATTACATTACAGCAGAGCAGACCCAGAAGAGACCATCTCCAAAACCAGGTGTCAGCCAGTCATTGCTCTGCTGTCTGACCCACAAAGCTGCCGGAAATATTCCGGCGCTAGATATGGCGCCGCGTGGAAACACTGAGAATATCCCCACTCCACTTCGGTGCCATCAGACCGTTAACAGACTAATACTAATCACCATCAGCCGCCCCATGTTCAGACAGTAAATGATGCTGCTGTCTGTTCTCCGGTCTCATTAATCAGGTGACTACAGAGGGTGTGTCACGCTGCACGTGTGTCTCATAAGTAGAGGCATGCAGCGAACAGTCTGCTGTTTTTGCACATCGACTAGACGCTCGGCATGTAGCCCGCAGCAAAAGGCCGCAAACTATTTTTAGGACATCACCAGGTGAACGTGGTGGGGGGGGGGGGGGGGGGGTGCTGTATACTCGGCGTGTCTGTGTGTAAAAGTATGTGTCACTTTATCAGAACAACAAGAGCTCTCTGATAACAGCTGCAGCAGTCTGCCGTGGCCCTGCTGCTGTGTTGTCTCTACAGCAGACTTTAGAGGGAGTGTGACTCTGTGCAGCGTGCTGCCTTTTGTTTCATTTCAAAAGTGTTTTACTGAAAGCCGTGCTGTGTCAGCAGATTATGGCTCAAATAGAAGCACAGATAAACTCCTTTTGCCTTATTTTAAGTTTTTAAAGTGCAGGAAAAAAAACCCCTCTGCTGTCATTGTAATGAGCTGATCTAAAATCACTCTCCGTCATTCTTCTTTCTCTCTGCTTCTGTTTTTTTCCCCAGATGCATTTAACCCTTTCGTTCCCAAGCTGGAGAAGAGTGTCAGCGGAAGCAGCCCATCCAGGGATCGCCTTCTCCTCACCGTGACGATGCTCTTTCTGGCCTCTCTCTTCATCTCCTAGCAACGGCCATCCCATCAGCGTCACCATGCCAACTAGCCTTGGGAGGGTGTACAGTATCAGCGGATGGGAGAGTTGAGGAGGGGGGGGGGGGGGGGGGGGGAGAGGAGAGGAGAGTTAAGATACCATAAATAGAGCAGAAGGCAAGAAGAGCAAGAAATGAGAGTTTTCAAGCATCACAGTGTGTGTGTGTGTGTGTGTGTGTGTGTGTGTGTGTGTGTGTGTGTGTGTGTGTGTGTGCGTGTGTTTGTACAGCTGTGTGTCTGAGGGAGTGTGGTTTTGGTGGAGTTGAAAGACCTTCAGCCACTCGGTGACACAGCCTGAACCGTATGTTGCACCAAAGTCAGCCGGTGCATACAGATACAGATACAGGTGTGGTAGACTGTGTGTGTGTGTGTGTGTGTGTGTGTGAGTGTGTGTTTGTGTGTGTCTGTGTGTGTTTATGTGTGTGTGTGTCTGAACTGGCCAAAGTTTGAGCTTGTTGAATCGTGCACACCACACAAAGCATTTATACACCAGGAGAGGCGAGGCTGAAATCCTAGTAAAAAGAAGAAAAAGCATCAAATCCACCCACCCAATTGAAAACCATTTGAAGACTTTACCCTGGATCTGATTGGCTGAAACACTTCCTTAGCGGTAGTTGCCATAGTTTCTTGCAACAAGAATTAAACTGACCTCAAATGAACTGAATCAGATAGATTTCATCACAACTGAACTGAAATTGCCTTTTGTTGTTGCTGTTGTCGTCGTTGTTGTTGTTGTTGTTTATCTTGATGTTGGGAACTTGTCCCAGTCCACGGAGGAGGGTGGGGGACCAGTTGATAACCTGTGTAGGAGACTAGTCAAAGTAGCTGATAGTTTATGAACGCACCCTGGGACTCCAGACGCCTCCAGTGTCATCGCCACTCTGTCTGCTGTGTCATCAGTCTCCAGCATGTCTCTCATGAAGGCAGCGGGGCTGGACGAGGTCAGAGCATTCAAACAATGAGTCATCCCCTCAAACAAAACAACAAAAGGGGCTTTACTGTAGATGTGCCGTTGCCACCGAAGCTGCGAGGGTTTGTTCCCGTCATAAGTTGCTGTGCTACTTTTCTGTCCTGCCGCTGAAGTACTCGGTTAGTCCTCCGTCATCTCTGAGGTTAAAGAAGCACACCATGGCTCCGGAGCAGCCACGGATACACTCAGCAATACTGCCCTCCTCTCTCCACCCCACTGCAGGCTGTTCGGAGGAGAGCAAGAGGAGCAGGGAGGAGGGACGAAGGAGGAAGACCAGTCACTCACACTGCTAACAGGTCCAGTCCCGGACAATAAGAAGCTCTCCACTGATCAGTGTTGGGGTAGCATTCCGCTCTACCAATCTCATCTCTGTAAACCCATTCGTCAGATGCCACATGTAAACGTTTTCTGTTGCTGTGTGAGTGTTTGTGTGTGCTTGAAGGAGTGCCTGAGTGTGCCACATGTGTGTGTGTGTTTGAGAGCGAGAGAGACTATTTGAAGTGGTACTAACAGCCTGAAAATACATCCACATACTGTATAGCTTATGAAAATGCAAAATAAAAAAATAAATAAAAACACAAACTAAAGCAACAAGTAATACATACAAACCAAGTGCTTTGGTGGGGAGGTTCGGCAACTCAAAACTAAAACATCTGTACCAGTCGGGTGCTTCAGAATAGCGTTTCCATAGCAACTAGCACCTTATTCACCATGGTTACCCCACCCTGCCAAACGATGGACTCCAGTAGGGCATGGCTTACCATAGTAGCTGATAACAATGATGATGGTGAGGAGGATTGGAATGCCGACGACGATGATGGACTGCGAGCTGGCCGACCAGGTCACCCACCGGCGTGTGAGGCGTTCAAGTACTCGTGTAAATGTCACAACGGACAAAGAATGGAGGAACCATGTCTTGAAATTTGCCACGGTGAAATGTGATGTAAGCATTTTACAAACTCAGTTTTCTTGTGTTTTTTTCAAATGTTTTTATTGTTATTTTGTTGAGTTTACTGTATTGTATTTCTGGTTATCTTGAGGGGGGAGACAGCGGTTTAACAGTTGGAGGATTGGGTGGGTTGAGCCATATGTACACTTGGGCTGCACTCTGTGAGTCTCATCGACGAGTCGTACACAGCTGTGGCTCTCAACACTTTTGGCTTGTGACCCATTTAAAGGACACTTATGTCACGTGTTGTAAAATGTCTCCTGTGGCTCCGTCGGGAACTCTGAGAGAATAACCCTGATGATGTCACCCGGGTTGGTTTGGATTGGAGTTAGTGACCAGTTCAACGAAGGGATGATTATGCTTCCTGAAGAGGTGTAATTATTTAAAAGAAACATTTGAAAGATTAGAAGAAAGTGTTAAATCGTAAATCAGATTTGTGCGATATTTCAATTCTGCTTAAAGGTGCTTCATTCGAGCATTAATGTAGCAGCAGACAACTCTTTGCTTTGTGAAGCTACTGTACAGTGGAGTAATGTCTACCTGAGCAGAGAATGAAGTCGCTCTCCCTCAGTGTGTTGTTATCCGAGCTTCTTCTTGCTTTGTTCACGTAGTCGGGCCGGCTGCGCGTGCTTGTAGTGCATGCTTCGTGCATGTGAGCGTGGCCCACTGGCTGGCACGCGGCCGCTGCTCTGAAATGAGCGCACACGGCGGTAACAGCTGATGACGTCGGTCTGACCGGTGACGTCCTTAACGAGTGTAGCAGCCACCCTCCGGTTCTCCCTCAGGTAAACACAGATCGCTCTGTCAGCACTTTTCCCGTTGTTTGCACTGTTCGTGCCGTCAGCACCGTTTGCTGCGAGACGCCGGCTCAGCCTTTGCCGTGTTGAGAGCCGTTAAGAGGCAATATAAATGCTCCCAATCTCGCATTTAGCACCGTCCAGTCCACCAGGTTGGGAACCACTGATATGTGTGTATTTAATCCTGAGGAATTCATTTTTGCGTGCTTGTAGTTTGGGAGTAATGTGGCGTTTTTTCCCAAAGGAGTGTGTCAGCTAGCGAGAGCATTCTTTCAACAGCTCTCGAGTAAACAACAAAAGCACACATTGTCAAATTGATACGCAATAGCTTTTGTCAACCAGACCAGAGATTGTACAGGTGGGAACGAACAGGGACCATGTGGTTCTGGAGAACATTGCATTCGGAGACAGAGTGTGAAGCAACCCAGGTGTACATATGGCTCTTGGGGGGAGGGCCGGGTACGAGAGGTGTTGGGTCCTGGTGTGGACTTGGAGGTTTGAAGAGCTGTACGAGAAGTTGCACTTAAGAACTTAGACACGAGAGTAAGAAAGTGTGCTGTTGTGTGCCCGTCTGAATGTGTGTGTGTGTGTGTGTCAGGGAGAGTAAGAGTCGGAGCTCATTTCTGTTAATCACTTCATATCTGTGTGCAGGAGCTTTAGAGTGAGATGCTGTCCGTCTTTGTGTGTGTGTGTGTGTGTGTGTGTGAGTGAGTGAATGAGTGAGCAACAATCTTTTTGTTTCTGCTCGTCCCATGTGCGTACGAATGAGAGTGTCACCGATCTTTGTCTGGCAAAAGAAAAAAAAAGCATTTAATAATGTTGGAAACAACAATTACAATCGTGTTTACCTTCGACTGGAATGACTTTAAATGAACTTGAAAATAAACTGTAAACTGAACAAACCATAACAGAGGTAATAACAATGATCATGATAACAAAATAATAAGCTTACAAATCTTACTTTTAACAAGATGTGTGTTCGGCTCTTTATTGTCCTCCCTTTTCTAATCTCCCCCCCCTCCTCGCCCTCCCTGCTCTCTGTCTTTGACGATCAGAAAAAAAGGGGAACAAGCATGGAGCTAATCAAAGACAACGGATGGAGGGGTTGCAGGAAAGGTTTCTCCTGGTGTATGCGGTTCTCTGTAGATAATGTTGTTTGGGAGCTCACAGATGTGATTTTCCACATGAAAGTCGGTGTGGCGACGCTCTCCCTCTGCAGTAATACCTTTACACGCTCCGATTTGGAGAGATAAGCGCTTCAATCAACAGCTCAACATTTGAATGGCAATAGGACAGGCCAGCAGCGTGTACCTGTATGTCTGCACTGGCTGATGGAAGGATAAAGCTGCTGCTGATGTCAGAGCGCAGCCAGGCTCACTGTGATCTCGTGCAACAGGTCTCCGTCAGACGGGAGATCTTCTGAGTGACAGGAGAGCACGAGGAGGAAGATCGACAGATGGTGTGATGGTGAACTGAGTACCGTCAAACAAAACAAGCCATGTTAAGATATGACCTTGAGATTTAGGAAATTGGGACTGAGAAAAAAAGGTTGTTCATATCAGAAACCTAAAGGTGTACAGTGGGTGTTTGGGAGTGTCACTTTGATGAGATACAATCACAAAGTCCTAGTTCTGGCTCCAAATGATCACAGTAGATTCGAAGCTGTGGTCCAGATGTTTGCTTCATTAACTCCCAATTAGTGTGCAAACACATGCACATCTTTCTTTGTAAAAACAGTTTTGAACCCTAATTTGCTCTTCACCAGGTACACAGGTATGTGGTCCAGTTTTTTGCTGTAATAACATTGTGATGAGGTGTCTTGCTGATCTCATGTTTTGGGGGAAAAAAATCATCATCATATTTATTGGGAAACAGACGCATCATCAGCCCAGCGGAAGAGGATCCCGGCAGTGAGTCAGACGTCACACAGAAGTGAACTTGAAGGATGAGTGTGTTGACCGGCACTACCCAACAAACCGTATGCTGGTAACATTATGTCTGCTTTTCCAAGAATCACCCTGACTCACTTCTGGGTGACATTTGAGCTTCCAGACATTTGTGTTGAATTTTTAAAACAGTCGAAGCACCCCCTCCCTTCTGAACCTCAGGCCATTATTCTTCACAAGCCGGGCTATAGGCGCTATAGGCCCTTTTCACACGTCATTGCAGGTTAAACACAGGTGTAACCAATAACATTAATTATGGCCCTGTTGCGTTTAGGTGGTATGCTTTGTGCTGCATTGCGCACGCACGTTCACCGGAAGTGGAATCACACAAAAAGGTAATTGACCAAAGCGTAACAAAACTGATTGAGTTAAAGAGACAAAGTGTGCAGCATGAACAATTTTGAATTCACTTAATTCTTGTGGCTCTCACACATATTTGACATGCCCACGCAGTAACCAACGTTAACCACGTGGAGCCGCTGTTCGGTCGCAGCTGTGGTGAGAAGAGCTGCTGCTCCCTCGTGCCCCTGCCTTGTAATCCTTTCTCTAAATACATCGATCCATCAAAGCCACAATGGCCATTGTGCAACTGGAGTCATTGGGATTATACATGCAGATGTATTTTACTGGCTTATGATATAACGGAGTATTTTCAGCATGTTGAAGACAGGTGAATTCACAGAGGGTTTTCTGTGGGAAGGTGGGAATGTGGCAGCGGAGGCCAAGGACGCGTACTGTCGCATACCAACCATTCAAAAATGATGCATAACGATGCATAAGAGGCTTCAGCAAATTCTTCCAGTCACCGATGTCAAGGCAGTGTTTCCGTCTGCATTCTTTTATCACAATGAGTCGACACAAAATGTTCTGCCTTCTCTCACTGTGTTTGTCTAACAGAGAAACCAATGTTATGCATGGGCAGGCGTGTAAATATGACGCTGTTTGCACTATTCTTGTTCTACCAGTAGCTAAAACACACACACACATACTCTTTCATGAGGAACTCTGACATCTCGACAATTAACTGTCTCCACTGCACGTCTAACCTGAAGTCTCAAAGAAGTGAGGAACATGTTCAGCTTCATTTAGCTCCGTGTTAAAGGGTTATGGCCTATATGTTGGTCTTATGGATTCAATGAAAAAGTACAATTCATTAAAACTCAGGCCAGCTGTCTGACTATTTATGTTGTACCCACCAATGTATTTAATCTGAGATCACAAAACGCAGAAACATTTGCAAAAATAGGTCCAGTGGGGCGACAAATACAAGTTTTGACAGGTTAGCTACCACTTCACACGAATGTAAAACCAAAGTGAGCACACTGATGCTGATAAGGCCTCATGAGGGAAACTACTATGCAGGTCAAAGTTGAATCACAAAGTTAGGCTGAAAGCTTTGGTGATATTTTCACGTGTTGCCCCTTTCTGAGATCTCAACAATTAGTTTGAGTCATGTGTTATCAGAACCAATAGAACCTGAGTTTCTAAAACAAAACAAACTGCAATAAACTTAAGATAATGATCTTGTACAACAGCCAAAGACCCATACGCAGAAAGAAAGCCCACGATGGAACAGACGATCTGCTCCCCGTGTGCTCCTACTCACGTCTGTGTGGTGATGAGCCATGTGACTGGCGCAGCCACAAGGAAAGGGGAAGGCCTCCCACTCTGCTTTATGGCTCCTGCTTCAAAAACCTGCTCCTCAGCACGTGCACACGCCTCTCAGTCTGCTCATGAACTCAGTCAATAGGCCTTGAATAACGTGTGCTGTGCAGTCCCAGGCATTGCACTGGGCAGAAGGGGCGACACGTGTACACACTTTGTTTGGTGCACATGTATGTGGTGAGCATCTAACATGAATATATTAGTGTGTGTGTGTGTGTGTGTGTGTAGCATCTTTCCAGAGCTACAAAAAAGTGAAAGCAAGCTGTGGCACCTGGAGCCAAAAATGCTTTATCATCATGTCTGAGAGGCGATTGAACTCACTAGATCTTGTGAATGGAGGTAAAGCCTCCTCCATACCTCTATGACTGGGGAACATCAGGGATTGCTTCAACGGTTTTCAGTGATGTTGAGCTGGAGCTTTTCTGTGTTTTTATTTGGATTCAAATTGTTTCTTAACTCTGAAAAGAACCTCACAGGTGTTTAAGGTCTTGGAGGAATCCCTCCTTGTACACGGGGCCCATCATTTTGGCCCATCAACAGGTCTCCTTAGTGCTCCGAGGAGATTCCACCGGGTTGAACGATGCAATTTCATCACTGATCACTGATGCCGATCATTCCACTTCTCAAACCTCATGGTAAAAGCCTTTAGGTTGAGGCAATAATCGGTGCCATTTTCATATAAATACGTTTCTGCTTTTCTATTCAATTTTAAATCAACTCATTTCACATTCAATTTAACCGTGGAGGGTTCCAGCTGAAGTCTTGAGAGCAGCAAGTGATTTATGTGTGTTTATGAAAGCAGTAACTGTGAGTTCTCTGGAGCGAATAGAGGAAAACTAACATCATGGATGTTGACAACCACAAACTCAAACTGCATCACAGAAATCTAAAGAAAAGAAAAAGAGATGTACTGGAAACACTTGTCTTTATTTTTGCATGACTTGATTCAGGATTTACCATTTTACTAAAATGTTTTACACATGTTTAACGTTCTACAACAGACACCTTCACTCCTTCACATTCACACTGTGAGGAAGCACACCGGTGGGGAACTGGGGGGACATCTGAACAGCCCACAAGCATTTTAGTTGAGAGTTTGGACAAAGCTGAACTTGTCATTGTGTGACGGCCCTGCCTGTCTGTCTACACAGGGGCCTTGGAGCTCAGTTGCTGGTTCTCTCTCCTCCCTGAGGTTTATGTTGCGGCGTCATACAACATTGCACGCATGCACTCTCCTACTCTGCTGGACGTACTGTTTCCACATGCCACTGTTAATTTACCCTCTTATAAATTCATAAAAAAGCTTGTAAATTGGCTTGGTTGTGTGCATCTCCCTCGTTTGCTATGACTGTGTGGCCCGGTCTGTGACAAGCCAGGGTTCATTGGTCCAATTTCAGTTGCTAGAGGCCATCGTTTGGTAATTCTCACGTCATGCACACCCTTTATTTGGGGGATGCATTTTGGATAGGAAAGTTGATTTGGTTTGTTTCAGTTTCCGTCAGCGAAGGTTGGTCCTTGACATGAGTGGGCAGGTGTGAGCCATTAGCATGCATTGCGTGGTCCTCTAGTGAGTTCAGTTCGGGCTTTTGTGGAGTTTCCCTTGGTAGATATAGCCACGGTCTGCCGTTTGCTAAGCAAGAGGGACTCGGTCGGTCAGTAGCAGCACAGACACTTTCAGTTCAGTTGGGAAACTTGTATTGCTTTTATTACAGATGTCTCATGAAAAAAGGGAAACAAATTGGAATTGGAAAAGGAGCTGGAAGGGCAAAGGATTGCGATAAGCTGGAGGAGGTGGATAAAAACAAGAGACAATTGAGTGGTTGCGGTATTTGACACAGCAGGAATTGCTATTTGTTGCAGACTGTTAAGTTGGGGTAAGTTAGTGATGGTAAGCTTTCTGGGGATGTTTTGCGAGGGGAAGAAAGTTCATCGCTGCCGGGGTCTCTTGATGTTTTGAGTAATTGCCTGAATTCAACAAGAAGGATCCGTGTGTGTTTTTTCTTCTCTGTTCGAGCGGATTTCACAGGCAGGAAATCGCTCCATCTGCTCAGAGTTGGAGCAGTTTTGCAGGTAGTTGTCAGGAAAAGCACAGGAGGCGTGTGCATCTTTAAGTAAAGATCACAAAACTTGTAAATCAGTCAAAGTTTAACCAGTCACATATGGAGTTTGCAAAGGAGCTGACGAATCATTCCAATCTTTGGTGCATGCCCTTTGATGTTGATGGTTTTGAGAGTCTGTGCAATTTGTTCATCATGGAACAGTTTAGACTCTAAACATGTCTCGGTCTCAACTGCCACTGAGGCTGCGGGATTAGCCACGTTTGTACTTGTTCATAACAGCCGGCCAGGTGAACCTGTGCGGGAGCCTGTTGTACACAAAGATGGGGGTGGTGGTAAGTTGCTGGTTTTGTCATGGAGGGGTCTGTAACACAGGCTGATACTGAAACTATGGTGCCCGTTAAGATTTTGAGAGACACAGGTGCTGTCAACTCTGACGTTATGGAGTCCATTTTGTCGTTTTCTGAGAAGAATGATGCTGGATGTGTGTCGTATGCGTCTGCCTCTGTTGTCACGAACGTGCGGCCCGGTTTGTGACCATTGCCATCAGACTTTAAAATGCCATCACACTCCTCCTCGCTTCTCTACCAATGTAATGCCTTGTCCCCGTCTGACAGGCGCGAAGCAGATGAGATTTTGATTGCAGCTCAAAGCCTCCCAGCTCTCTACATCTTTTGATTTGAAGGCCAAAGAAGATTTAGCAAGAGAGCATCACGCTAAATAAAGGAACAAAGTTATTGTCTTGTAGATTAAGATATTTGCTGACATTAAAACATTTCCATTGTTTTCTCATAATGTAAAATTGATTGTTGGTGTGAATCGTGAAGTTACTACTGATCGTGTCTCCGTAGACAAAAACACACACACACACACACACAGTAAAAGTAATTTAGTTTGAATGCACTCAGACAGATGTGAGCCCATTTCCTCCCTACAGACCAACTGACTTTATTACACAGTGAACATTTTTAACCAACGACATCTAAACCTTTGATGAGATGTTATGACAGCTGTTGAATGTTACAAATTTCTTCATTTCACCTTCTGTCCATTTTGCTCCGTCATCCTTGGACGGTTTCCTTCTCCCTGACTCCTCATCCCTCACATGGATGCAACGTGCTTGGCCCCATCGCATCTTGGCACCGCCTGCTTCGCCGTCTCTCCATTTTCTCATCCTCCCTCTGAACGGCTGCTCCGACACTGTCAGTTGCCCTCAGATTCATGCCTGGCTTTTTTTCATCACATGTCCCCCCCTCTTCCCTAAATTTAGCAGTTAATCCTGCAGCATACAGTTTATAGATATATAGTGTTTCCACATGCTCATTAAACATTGTGTGAGCACTAGTATCATATCCTGGAACTGGTCTTAAGGTCGGACAACGTATCAGATAGACTGAATGGCTTTAGATTTAATTGATGAATCAGAGCGGTCGAGCTGTGTTGTTTAACTCTTCTTCTAACCAGTCATGTCCTCTTTTCTTATCCTCCAATCACCAGATTATCTGCCCTAAGATTTCCGGAGTGACGGTCTTTCTTCTGGATTTTTTTGTATTTCGACAACAACAACTTGATCTTATGTGACACATGTGGGTTGGAGCCCACATAATACTGGCCTATCTGCAACCTACTGCATGACGTTTGTATCTTGTTTGGATGTTTTTCCTGGGACTGATAGTGCCAAAGAATAGAAAATAGTCTTCATCTGTTTAAAGAGACAGTCTGTGATTCAAGTGATCACAAACAAGCGTTGACCTAAGACCAAAATTAATTCACGTTTACTACAACGCTAAACTAAATCTGAAGCGATATCTAAATCTTTATTCTTGACCAAAAAGAAATCCCAACTCAAGGTCCTCTTACTATTTTATTTTTCTGGAGCTTCCAACCTTATCAAGTGGTCTTCATCAGTGGATCGAGTTCAGGCTTAACTTTAAGCCAACACTGACACAATGATGACAGCTACTGAATGTTGGGATTATTCGTCAAAACACTGTAAATGGTACAGAATGCATTTTCATGCTGAAGTTCCTGCTGCTGGCTTGTTGAATATTGTTTGTGAACATAACAGTAAATGGGCCTTAAATTTATATTAGGATCAGTTAACTAACAAAATATACATTTTCAATCTTCAATTACATTTGCAAAATTACCGATAGTTAAGTATATGTGTGCAGAGTGGGACACAAGCTCGTCTGAATCATCTCTGGCATCAAAAAACACGACACGCACGTGTGCTCATCACACAACCTCGTGCTGTCAGTTCACAGATGCATGCAGACACACAGGGCTGCCATCAGGCCGGACATATTTTGTTATGCGTGATAGATTTGGGAAAAATATGTTTACTTCACAACTTAAATGTCAGGTCAGGATGACGGAAATGTATCGGAGTCTCTGATGCATAACTAGGAGCAGAGGCTCATCAGACATTTTTGTGACTGCGTTAAATTTAAATGCACATTCTGCTGCACTGCAGTGTCACAGATTGATTCAAAACCCCAAAATACTTCCTGTAGACTTGAAAGTAGGTTTTAAAAAATCTTCAACGTATGTATTTGCAGTCTGTTATCCCGGAATCCAATGTGGGAAGTAATCACGCAGAAAAAAATATCCAAAAATCCTTCTTTTGCATGATATACTACTATAAAGTATGTTGCTTCTATTGATACCAGCATAACAAGGCACTGGAGCACAACATGGAAGAGATGTATTTAGCCAGAAAAGTGCTTTTGTTTAGATTCTATGGACATTTTCATTCTTTTTTACTGCTATGAAAACAAACTAACTTTAAGGAATAATCGCACTTGGATGGGTGACAATAAAAGTCTGTGCATTGATGGAGCTATCTCTGTGAGCTAGCATAAAGACTTCAAGCAATGGGTAACAGCTAGCGTTGCAGTACAAAGATCAAAAAGACGCCTACCAGCACCTCTCACTAACCCACATGTATGTCTTGTTTAATCCATAGTTGACCATTATTACATATCAGTTTGTGTACAACTTTAACAAACAAGACAAAACAAGAGTTGTTTTTTTTAAATGGTAGGCGTATTTTTTTAACGTTGGAGAGAACCAGGCCAGCTATTTTCCACCTGCTTCCAGTCTTTCTGCTAAAATCATTTAATCGTGTAAATTCCCAAATTGTTTACCTGTTCTTTGAATCCACGTGTGCTTCTGAGCGAATGAACTCGTTCACGTGCCATTAATTCATCTGCAAATGAGGAACACAATAACAGGATTAATGCTCTGCTTGTTGTTTGGCGAAGTTGAGCTTTGACAACCCACGGAGTGCACATAAGTGCAAGCTGAACGGAAGCGGTGGATAATGGGCCACGGGGCATATGGTGTCGTCTAGCTGCTTCGTTGTCCCTAGATTTCCTCTTAATCTCTCATGTGTCTCATTTTGACTGCGTCTACTTGTCTGTCCTGCTTTTTATGCATCTTTTTTTTTCCTCTAAGTCCCATTTACACTTTTATCCAGTCCCTCAAATGCCAAACAACTTTGAAACAAACAGCTGAGCCGTCTGGCACACACACACACACACACACACACACACACACACACACAGAGACGCACACACACACACACAGAGAGACACGAGCTGATGAGCACGACTGAAGCTGTGAGCATGTTACAATTTTCCGAGTCCTGCTTTGTACTTGTAAATTGAAGAATTAATGAGGAAAAAAATAACAGGCTGTCCCAGTACTGTGACAATGTGTATTGTGCGGCCTGACATTTAATATAATACATCTCTGAGACCTCAGAGTATTTTCCACTGCAATGAACTTTTTATCTGAATTTTCATGAATGTTAAATGTTGGTTTTGATTTGCAGCAACTGTTCAAGGTCTTGAAGCTTCTGCTCTTGCGTCCTACATTGGTCTTATTCTTAGGTGATTGAGTCACCTGCAACTTCGACCTACGTCATACTCTATGTCTAATTGGTAAAAGCATGTATAGACAAGGCTGCTGCTCCCTCTTAGTTGATTTGTTGCCTAAAGGTGCGTTTTGGTCTTGGTCATTTTTCGAATGCTTTTTTTTCATGTTGTATGACTTATTTCCAAGAAACCTATGAACACATCTCTGGGAAACACAAGATTTAAAGTGGTGCTTTTCATGTGATTCTTTGTGAAAAAACTCAGTTTTACAGATCTGTGGATTCAATCAACTAATCGATTAGCTGACAAAATCGTATGATGAGTCGGCATTCCTTGAGAACAGCCCGATAGACTCATGCAAAATATGAGACCAAACTGAGAATCAATCATTTAACTTTTTAATTTTCCGGAGATAATGTTAAGCTGCCAAATTGTAATATGTTTTTAAATGAACCCCAGTTCTCTTGAGTTAATTAAAATAGCTTATCAGTTTGTGCAGCAAAGAGAGATATGAGCGCATAAGCTCGGCTTCTTTTAAAGTGGTTCCACCATCGCACTCTCATTCAGTCCAGCAAGTTTCAAATTCACAGTGATGCTTGTTTGTCAGCTCGATTTTTTTAACCTGCACCTGCAACTTATCCCTCATCCCACCTTCCAGTCTGCTCACCTGATTCTCATCAGTTCACCAGCCTTGCAGAATATCATGATCCCAGTTCTTCACTGACTCCAGATCATTGTTTCAACCTGGCCACTATCCACCTGCTTCACCTGCCCGCTCACCAACAACCTTCCTCCCCTTTGCCGCCATCATCATCCCCACTGGAAATACCTCCATGGAGTCTGCATTCAGGTCCTCACTCACTGATCACAACAGTCTCTACTGTTCTTTATCTCTCCCTCAGCGTCTCTTCAAATCTATATTTTACTGTCTCATTTCTTGTTCAAAATGTCTCAGCTGCAATGATACTGGACAATCAGATCTAAAAGCCTTCTGGTTGACTCGGTATGAGCTCAACTGCAGTCTCACACACCAACACTCACTCACACACTGGTTACTCAACATCTCTGGGGCTGCGACCTGCATCATCACAATGTAGGTCATTGTGTATTTCAGGTTCAAAGGAATAGCATTCTGTCACCGTGTCATTACACGTGTACTGTACATGTGATTGAGTGTATATGCTTAACTGCACATGTATCCGTTACCACATGGCAGCACACAGAGACGGAGAGAAACATCGCCCCTCGTCCCCGAAGCTCCGCAGTGGCCTCAGCCTGTAAAATGAGTGTATCATCCGGTGCCCCCTGGAACACAAATAACCTCTCTCATTTAGTCAAGACATACACCAAACCCCCACTCATCTTCTTATCTCGTGTAATTACAAATCAGCAATGGCTTAATGTTGCAGGAGCTCCATGTTGAGTTATTTAAAGCTGTCTTCTGAATCAAAGTTGTGTTGCCGGGGTCAACATTTTGGCATGTGAAGATAAATAACAGATGTTGGAAAGCTAAATGGAGATTTTTGTTTTTTAGTAATGAGTCATTTCCACGAGTTACATACATTTAAATTCATTAACTGATCTGCATAAGTCCTCTGACATTTTGAATGTGAGTTGCTTCTTTACAGTGCCACCAACCCAGAGATTTTCTGCAACACTGTGTTAGTGATGAACTGTATTATCGAATCTATGGATGTGTTTTATAATGTTCTTCCCCTTCACCATCCGTCAAACGTAACCCCTATTTTGATCTCTTATATTGGGACACGGCCTCAAGTCCCTCGATGCTCAAACTGCTGCACATTTTAGACTAATGGTTGTTCATTAAATCAAAGTGAAGTGTTCTCCAGATACATCACTGTAAATGTGATGTTTGACAGCAACAATCGGGTTTAATTCTCCTTCTTCCAAGTTGCAATATTTAAGTTCCCCTACAAGCTGCTTTCTAAATGAAGTTCGTAACTCACAGAAGCACCCATTCGGGTCTCCATCTGTAATTGTATTGTGATTGTGATATTTTCTGCTGAAATTCTAACGTAGTGTGCTCTGCAGTTGTGCCGTTTGCTGCGGATAAGAAGATGTGTTTCTGCTGCATGCTTCCCTCTCTGTTCTGAGCTTCAGGGCGCTGTTTGAATGCTGCTCACATCAGATACAACAGTCTTTATTCACGAGTAAAGTAAAGACAACTGTGTCTGCAAAAGCAGATATGTTTCTGCCTGCACACATGCCATATCATAAGGATTGTTATGAATGCACTATAATTAAAATATCCTAAATAATGTGTGTCTCCTTATATCATGACACAAAATGACATAAACCTTGACAGAAATAATGCAGCAGAGATGACTATGTTAGAGTATGAGGCGATTATTGCTAATATGTCTTATCTAAAACTGCTGACAGGATATGCAAAGACGTCCCCTTTCATAGCCTTCCAAAAGTAGCAGCTGAAGGACAGCTACTCACTTCTAATCTGCAGCCTTTGATTTGTAATGCACTGATATGTTTGCCTCATCCAGTGTTTGTCTTTTTGCACACAAAACAACAAGGTACACAAAAACACAAAATGTATTTTGGTGTTTTTGCAGATACCAAGCTTCTTTACTTCCACAAAGCCTCCGTCTTCTGGAGGCTTTGTGCACTGGACACAGGAGTTCCCACATGTTCCCACTCATCCTCCGTCCATCCTGATGCAAACACCGTGGGCTGCTGGAGGTGCATGAGTTGAACAAGCCATCGCATCCTTTAAACAGCTTCCCCAAAACACAAGTCTCCTCCAAATTCATCACACAAAGGCCCATGGCTGCTGTGAACAGCATAGTGTGGTCGTCCAGCATTCCCTCTGTTCTCTCTTGACAACAAAAATAACTACTTCAGTCACGCAAACAGGAGGATTGCTGTATGTTCATTTGCCAGTTTATGCAGTCATTTAAAGTGTTTTACCAGTGTGAAAAGGTTGCATTTCACCCCTTTTCACTAGGCGCTGTTCCCCAACATTAACTGTGTTTCTGTGTCTGCTTAATTGTTCATTTCAGTCCAATGTTTAAGTATATTTGATATATTATCAATGAAGCTGTATACATTAGACAGGCTTGTGTAGTTTGTTTGTTGTATTGATTTTCTTGTTGCTCTGGCTGGGATGTCGGAGTAGATCAGCCGGTCGATCAAGAAAAGTGCAAACAGGTTTGCCTAATTTTGTGCTGTTCGCAGCGGTGGGCCAGGCACTGTACAGGTGTAGGAAGAGAGATGAGATAGTTCTGCAGTAAATGACATTCTGTTATAATTGGTGTGCTCAGTGGTATGTAATGAGAGCCCATTGTGATGCAAGCAGTAAACTTGCAAATCTAATTTCATTATTTTCTGTGATTTGGATGATGTTTCGCTCACCCTGTGCTTACAGGTGGAAGCTTCCGATGAGGTAAGGCTGAAAAGGCGAAATGCCATTTATTGGATTAGTGGGACAAGGAGCTGGCAGCTCACTGTGAGGCTGCCGCTTTCTTTTCTTTGTTCTTTCCCTTTCAGGGAAAAATTAAGTTAAAATAAGGTTTATTGAAATGTCATTTTTGTCATTTCTTTCAGTAAACTTTTTGGTGAATGACACTTTGTTTGCACAACTCCTGCTTATCAACCTGCTTCTTCAACATCCATTTTTAAAGTGTTCTGGTGCCAACACCTTCCCTTTATATGCAGTGGCGGGACTACAATTATCTTATTACCTTTGTTTTGTCACAATATTGTGCACATTCATCTAAAAGCCATGAACCAAATGAAAGCTTTTTAGTCAGGTACTCTACGTAGAGAAAGCCTGCGCAATAATGAAATCATATTTTATGGTGTTGGACATCTGGTTACTGTGTCAGTCATCGCCTTCGACTAAAAGCCTGAGGATGTGCATCATTACGCTCCGGAAACATGGTGATAAATATCTCTGTGTTTCCAGAAATGTGATTTCAGCTTAGAAGGGTATGATCTGCCCTCAGGAATGTAGTCTGAGAACATGTATTTATGTTTTGGGCTCTGTATATTCACTTTAAACAATGAGATGAATACAAAACAAAACCTCAAACAGGTAAACGAAAGAAAAACTAATCAAAAACAGAAACATAGTCAATGGCTACCAGTCGTTCAGTGTGCTGTGCCCTAGATCTTAAGTAAAGACCATTTTAGCTGGCTGAGTTACTTATTTTGGTTCCAGCTTAGAAATTTCAAATTTAGTTCTTAAAAAATAATTATTTCCGTTTGTATGACTGAAATCATGTCAGCTATCCATCTCTGACAGGGAAGGGGCGAGGATGATTTCCATTCCCTCAAAATGAATCTTTTGGGACCGTTGTATGGCTGAAGGAAGACTGGATGGTTCTTTTTATAGGCCTTTGAGTACCAGTTCAATATTTTGGGTCAGAATCCAGTAAGTGAAGGGCAGAGCCAGAAAGTGTGAGACAATGTGCCCCCTTGCTGGACATGTGTCTCACGGTAGTGAGACAAAAGAGTGAATGTTGTGAAACTTCAGATAATTCAATGATCAGTTCCCCTTTCCAGGCCTCCCTAACTTTCAACCATCAACGATTCCTGGATTCAAGAGGGTTCTTTAAGATATCAAAATCTGTGTGCATCCCTGGAAGGGTTTAAAGTTCTTGGATTGGACGTAGAGCCTATTTGTAGTATGTGAGGCAGCTCAATATATTCACATATTTAAATTGGAATGCTGCACACTGAATTGCTAATGTATTAGGTACACCCACATAATAAAATCCAATCCAACATTGACTGATAATGATTTCCCCTGCGCAACTTATTTTACAAATAAACCAGTGCCAGCATTCTGTTAATTAAATTGCTAAAAAAATAAATAAATACAGTAAACTCACACAGGGACAGTGTGCCTTCTCCCTGTAATTGGTTTATAAAAATGGGTTTCTAAACATTTAAACCTAGTTTCATCTGGCACACATTAGAGTGATTAGAAAACATCTATTTTGGGTTGTGCATGTAGAATAGTTCATTATACAGAACTTGTTGATGTGATTTAATGCACTAGGGGAGATTTGATCCCATGTTCTTCTTTAGGTCTTCTCTAAGCACGGACATAATAGTTTGTGTAACATGCTCCCATAGAGAGACCCAGATAAAACAACACAGGGTCAAGACACACACACACACACATACACTGACACATGTAGTACAGTACATTACGATGAACGCCTCATTAAAACACATCCTGCAGGCTGTCCTTGATTCATTTTGGCATGAACTCCATATTAACACACGTCTATTGGGATAGAGAGAGAGAAATAACAATCTGGCAACATCTGGATATGCAGGCACAGAGATTGTGTCTTACACTGACAATCGCAGACTCAAAGTACACAAACACACACAAACACACACACACTCTCTCACCAACGCACTCTCCCTTTTTCTATCATCCCTCATAAATCATTTTTTATTTCATGACCCAAAGAAAAGATGTGGTTCTAGTTCTCCTCCTTTCAGTACGGTACTGGATATTGTTCAGTGTCGTCGTATATGTTCACTCTGTATCCTCAGACTTCTTGTCGTATTCAAACTCAGTAAATTATTTCCTACATTTCCCAGAACCGCTTTCACCAACCCTCAGCAAACATGCCAGGACATATCCAGCTATTGATCATATGCAGGCGTAGACTGCAATGGTGATAGTGGAGGTGGCATAATAGCAAGAGTGTTACTCAAACACAACATGTGTTTTGAGGCTAATGAAGAAGTAGATATTCCTGCTTCTTCCCCACAGAGGATTACTTGAACAGCATTGAAAGTCAGTGACAAATGGTAAGTGCCCTTGATTCTTTAGTTCTGAGAGGGTAACATAGACAGTGTTTTCTTTTTCTTTTTTGTTTTTTGCACATTAATCTCCATTTTGGCATTTCACACGCACACGCACACACAGGAGTAAACACAAGTAAAGTCAGCATTAGCATTATTTGTCATTAGTAACAGTAACTATGTTCAAGTTGTCTTAAGGTAAGGGAATTGTGTCTGATACTGTGATGAGTATTATTGATAGTTATAATAATAATAATCAAATTGGTACCCCAATGCATTTTTGTTCATAGTCAATATTTATTAGGGGTGGGGGGAAAAATCTAGACAGCATAGTATCGCGATATTTTGCGTCCCGAGATTGTATCGATACATGGACGCCAAGTATCGACCTTTTATTACATAAACTATAAAAAAATTAAAAAAATTAAATCAATTGCTTTTTCAGTCCACTAGATGGCGCTGATTTATTTTCTGGTGAGGTCAGCAAAGGTCCCGGGTCAGCGTGATTGGTAGGAAGTTGGTCAAAACAAAGATGGAGACATCTGTCCTCACAACGGGGTTAAATCTGCCAAACAGTAGCCGGCTCATGGGGAGAGTGCAGCGCATAACTGTCTCTCTGCCCTCGACGTCCACGCATCGCAAGTTATACTGAGTTATATAACTCTAATATCCTACTTATATAAGTTATAGTTCATATGCTGAGTCCACACATTTGCATTTCGTTAAGTTGGACTGTGTAGTAATACAAACGGTTCAGTTTATCAGGTTCATGCAACATTTATGACATTGTTGGTCAGGCTGTCTGCTTGACGATCTATTCTGCTGCAATAAAAATGATTGAAGTGAGATGAACAGACTGAACACTTTATCTTATTGGATAAAACATGTTGACTTTGGGGACATAATTTGAAGTTGAAAAAAGTAATAAATCGCAATATATCGCAGTACCGTGATAATATCGTATCGTGACCCAAGTATCGTGATAATACCGTAACGCGACCCAAGTATCGTGATAATATCGTATCGTGACCCAAGTATCGTGATAATATCGTAACGCGACCCAAGTATCGTGATAATATCGTAACGCGACCCAAGTATCGTGATAATATCGTATCGTGACCCAAGTATCGTGATAATATCGTATCGTGACCCAAGTATCGTGATAATATCGTATCGTGACCCAAGTATCGTGATAATATCGTATCGTGACCCAAGTATCATGATAATATCGCATCGCGGGATCTCTGGTGATGAAATGAAAATGTGAAAGACTAACAATGCCTACTTAGCCCATTAGTGGGCAGTTTGGAATACTTATTTGGTGTTTGTGTGTAAAGTTGTGAAGCTGGATAATATATTATCTTACATATATATGTATGATAATATGACCTAATACTATATAATAATTCATCCAAAACCATCAGTCTGCACGTCTGTCATGAAGTTGCACACTGGAACTCTCTGCATGACAAACTCATCGCAGAGCCAAATGTTCACACACTTAAACTGCCATAACACACAGGAACAGCGTGAGCTGTCTTACCTTTAAAACAAGTGTTTCTACCTCTATGTTTAAAAATCGCCCACCTTCCAATACTTTGTACTGGAATATAACATCCGAAACCCATGACTCTTAGCTAATAGCTAATTCTGCACTCTGAGCTCACCTGTTGTGGGTGTTTTGTGATCATACTGCCTACTCTGTTCAGCTTTGGCTGCTGCAGCAGCACCTGTGACTGAGAGACAGATTGCTTCCCCATTATCTGGAGAGACTCTGTACAGGACGCACAGACTGACAGCCTCGATCATATAATGTTATAACGGCATCATACACGAGGAATATCATAAACATCACTGGTGAGTTGGCACTGAAAGTCCTTATCGTTGTGTGAAATGATTAATTCGTACTTCGGTAATACGCCATTAGATGAAGGATAAACACAACAGAGCAAAATTACAATTGTTTCTATATGAATATGTCAAAGTGAAATTAGGAGTTGCATACCAGAGTGTGACATTTTAAGGAGTAAAGTATTTTAAGTATTGTAAGTTACTGGCAGATATATTATAGTGATCATATTATACTTGGCTTAAAACGATGATACGACAACAAGTGTCGTGGTATTTTTCAAACGGCTTAGTTTTGGCCATTTCTCGAATGTGTTTATGAATATTTTTAACTGATTATGTCATTCAATGACTGAGGAAGAGGGCCCTCGAACACAGCATGCCCTTCTTCTGCCTTGCTGCCCTGCTGTTGTCACAGTTCATTTGACAATAACACGGTGTGAAGAGATCTGGTTCCTATCATCAGTTCCACCACTTGTAGCATCACATGCATATCATTTGCAATAATAGGCGATATTCTGTCATGTGTGGGTTCGTGTGTGTGTGCGTGTGTGTGTGTGTGTGTGTTTGCATCCACTGCTACTGCCGATTCAAAAGACGAAAGGATTTTCAAACTGACCAGAGACCAGCAAAGGTTCTGTAATCATTAAGCCCAAACAGACTTTCCCCCTCTTTCTGTTTTGATTTCCTGTCTCGTTTTCTTTCTCCCACATTACTCTAGAATCTCTCTCTATTCTCCTTGTTGGCTTTATATCTTGTTTGGTCCTGTCTCAGCTCTAACAAATGAACGGTTAATGAGTTTGTTCAGTGACGGCCTTGCACGCCTGCTCTTCTCACGTTGGCACACCCACCCACCAAGCATCAAAAGACAGACGCACACACACACACACACACACACACACACACACACACACACACACACACTCATACACTGAACTAATTGTTTCCCTTTGGACACACACAGAATTTTGTTCAGATCCATCACAGAGCAGAAACAAACACGGTTTTGAGAGACACAGAGAGCTCTGTGGTACGAGGAAATGGCAGCGAAGCCAAACCGAGATTGATACGAGCATGAAACGAAGAGGAGGACGAGCAGCGCCTTTGATCCCCTCTGACCTAGAATCAACAGCAGGCCACTCTGGTTCCTGTAGTGTTGGACTTGTAGTACATAGATTTAGTACAACTCATTATTACTACCCCAGAGGTTTGTCATTTGAGCTCGGTTTTCTACCCGATTCAATTTTGCGAAATACGATAATCTGCTGTCTTAGAGGTGCTGGGAGGTGGATTTTTAGGACTTTTGGCCAAAGCCAGGCAAGCTGTTCCCTTTCTTTTCAAGTCTTCGCGGAAAGCTAAGCTATGGATGCTGGCAATAACTTCATATTTAGCACATAGACATGAGAGTTTCAATCCTCTCATTTAACTTTCTACAACAAAGTCAACAAACACATTAAACTGGATTGGCAGTATGTGCTTCACAAAAGGCAAAGCATAAAGCAACATGTGAGAAACATGAAACGGTGGCTTCGTTTTTCAGTGTAAAATACAGTAAATAGTTTCATAACAGTGATGGTTTGATCTGAAGAGCCACTGTGGCCTTGGGTATTATGGCTGAAGATCTGGTGCATTACAAAAGAAATTCTCACTTCTCAGGAAGATTCTTAATAACATCTGTTGCTTCACAGATTTACTGCATTCTTATGTTTACTCAGCTCAGTCTGCTTGTCTCCTGAAACCAAATCAAACCTCCAATAACAAAGTCTGAGCCAACAAGAACAGACGCGCTGCAATGTGCAGGTATACTAGAGTGGTACCAAACGGGTATCATAGATTTTTAGCGCTGAGCAGAAGGTTTCATGTTTCAGTGCCTGGACTGATGCTGACAACAGCATGACATCACACCGGCGCCCTGGTGCTGGAGTCAGATGAAGGGAAACAGAGCAGGTAGTGAGGTAAACGGGAGTCGTGTTTCTGGATGATGTAGACCAGTGTAGTATCAGTGACCCGCCTCACAGCAGGCATGACCTCACTTTGTTTAATGAGTGATAAGACAAAAGGCCACAGGAATACTTGTTTAGTTTGGCCTTTCTTTCTTTGTTGATGACTTTCTTCCTCCTTTGGTATTATGGGAATGCTGTTTAGCCAGACTGGACTGTTTTTACATTGATTTTTAAACATTTCTTCAACATCAAGTCAACGTGAAAATGTTTGCTTTCTTTTTTTTCCTCCTGATTTCACTCTGCTTCTCTGTTTTTTGTTGGCTTTTACACTCTCTCTGTCTCACATTTTCACATTCCTGCATCTGTGTTCTGTTTTTTCTTTTTTTTTAACTCTTTATACTCGACCCATGAGTCCACCAGCTTCCTATGCTAACACATTCTGGCATGCATACATAAACCAACACACACTAACAGATACCTTCCACACACTGGTGCACAAGGCAATAACTATGCACATGCATGCTCACACAGAGACAATGGTGGTCTGAGGAGGGGACAATAGTGCCTGTGTGAGTATTGCTGTGCCTGTCTCTGTGGGAGTTAAATGGATTCCAGCCAGACTCGCAGAAAGAAAGGTTTCAGAGCTGAGTTTACAGTTTACATCATCTGTTCGGTCAAAACAACACAACTTTCAAAGTCTATTCTTGAGAAGCAGGGGTGAACTTTGCACGTACACTTGGAAGATAAAAGTTTTACAACCATACATGCTCTCCTTCTCTTGTTTTACATCTCTTTCTCTACGGCTTTCTTATCTGTCCTGGAACAAGATGTGCACACACACCCGACTAATAGTTCTCACAAATGTGGAGCTTGCCATGACCTAACGCACGTACGCCTACACGTGTCGTTCCACATGGCAATAGCACATACGTCATGTCAACGTGGGCATGAAGTCAGTGATTATTCACGAACATGCTGCCATCTATTCATTCTGTTATATTATAATTATTAGCATCCATTTTCACGAGTGTTTTGTTGGCAGCTTGCACTATGTGAGTAAATCACCTGCTCTACATCCCATAATACTACCCAGCTGTTTCTCTGAGGCAAATTTGTAATTTGTGATTTTGGGCTATACAAAAATAAATTGAATTGAATTGAATTGAATTTCCTAGACTGGCCAGTCGGAAGCAGCACCCAATTACAATCTGCCCCCCCGCTCTCTTCCTCTTTCTCCATTCCCACATCCGTCCGTCTCCGTCGACAGAAACCTCTCCGATCCTTTCATCTCTCCACAACCCGGGCTTGACAGAAACAAGAAAATGTGTCTTTTTGATAGAAATGTGAGTCGGAGAGAGCTTACTGTCCTGTCCGTCTGTCTCTTTCTCTGTCAATTAAAGTCACTTCGTCTGAATCTGTCTGATCCTTCTGACCCGCAGAGACCAAGCAGGCCGGTCCAGATTCGACTGTAATAACCTGTCCTTAAAGACTCTAGTAGACTTAAATGTGCATTAAGGACACAGGGGTCAGGGAATGTCTGGGAAAACTGCCCAAATTACAGTTTGCCTTCTGACCATCTTTCTGCTTAATTCACACGAGCAAATGTGCAGCCTTCGTATCTGACAGCTGTATTAACACTGTACTAATGGCAGTGGACCAGGATCCTTTTAGCTGTAATAGGTGTCCGTAATGTTCATAAGTAGGGCTTAGCCTACTGTTAGCTGTCTGAAACTATGGACAGCAAGATGTAGGTCAGGGGACAGTCCTTCCAGATGGACATCGACAAGTTAGACATACTCCATGTGTACATATTGCACCGCGATTCTTTTCATCCAATATTTTCCTTGGTGGGTCAGACAGATGATCTGAGTGATGCCGGTCTTGTTTAGACTGCTGTATGTCCACACATTAAGTCATTCTCTGCAGAAAAGTCAACAGCAATCCTAATAAAACATTGACAGTGCCAACAAGCACACAGACGTAGTTCAACAAGAGTCAAACACCTCATTGCTCAACCCCAAAGCACCTGCACCCCACCCAAACACTCAGAAATAGACCACCCAGTCCCCAGAGACCACTATCGTCCAGAACTGTGTGTGCTTTGGGTGTATACCTCAAACAACTGTGATTTCATTGACATTTTGAATTTACCTCACCCGTTTTTTTTAACAGCTGCCCCTATACATGTGGCAGTGCATTATTTGACTTCAGCAAGTCTTAGTCTTTCGTTCATTCATCCCCCAGTCATCTTTCAGACCTCGCTTCCTTCCTCTTTTTAGTGTGAGTGTAATCTTGTCACTTATTTCTCTTTCTAATCGAACAATTTCTTTTCTGGTGTATCTCCTGAACCCAATCTACATAATTCTACCTCATTTACAGTCTCTGACGTTATCAGACTGAGACCTTCCTCTTCTCCCCTGCCCTGTAGATCTGCGTAGTGATACGGAGCTGTTTCTGTTACCCTCCAAAATAAATTTGTCTTTATCAGGACAGAGATCAGGTTACCCCCCCCCTCCCCCCGCCGCCTCCCCTTCGCCCTCACCCCATCCCTCTTCCCTGCTTTTCTCCATGCTCTCTGTTTCTCTCGCTCGCTCTTTTTTTAATTCTCCACATTTCCTTGTATTTCTAGAAACATTTCCTCTTTTGCCTTTCTCCACCATATTATTTCTGCCTTAAAATTCACCCTCACGCTCATTTCCTGTGTTCCCTGGTCCCCTTGTGGACTGGAGCGCAGTAAAACGAATGGCATAATTAGAATCACACACTCTTAATTGGCTCTTTCCCAGCTCCATTCATAACAACTCTATTTAAAAGCACACCCCTCTCAGGGTGTCTGTCACTTGAGGCAAAAGTGTGAAATTAAGCTCGCCAGAATGCAGTAAAAGCAGTGAACTCTGGACACGATGTGTGTGTGTGCTTTGTGTGTTCCCAGTGGATGTGTGTGGAATGCACTCATTAGCCCATGTCCACTAATGAGAGCCACGGGTGGTTTAACACCGTGGCCCTATAGACGGGGCCAGGCTGTGCCAGGCTGAATTCAGCCTGATTGTAATTGTCAGTCTGACAGCGTGGCCTCTTAAAAATTACGTTCTCAGTTTTGAGGGAGACACATGTTCACCCAGATTAGACCTACATTTGTTTTTGACAAATACGTTTCTAATCATAGTCTGCAGAAGTCTGAATATGAGGAGGTCAGGGTGGATACGTGGGTCAAGCTAGCACAGGACTTTCACCAAAGACAATATACTGTTCATGTTCTGTGTGAACCAAAAGTCAGCATTGACTTATTTGAATTGACGTCCATTACTGAAATAACGTAACAAACCATGATGTTTTACGAAGCTTTACCAAGTAGTTTTGTTATGTTTTTCAATTCACAACGTAACCACATGTATAAGATTGCAGCCGTAATCCGTGAGAAAATAAGTTTGCTTGCGAGCTTGCAGTTTCGTTGTATGGGAATGTTTAGGAGACGGGGTTGAGAATGAACAGACAACAGTGCATTAAAGGACCAGTGTGAAGGAGTTTGCATTATCTAGTGGTACGTTTGCAGATTGCAACCAACTGAAACTTGTACCATGTGCGAAGCGTGTGGGAGAACTATGGTGACTGATCCCAAAACGCAATTGGCCCGATCTAGAGCCAGTGTTTGTCCGCTCTGGGCTGTAGAAACATGGAGGTGCAACCACAGTCAGTTCAGACAAGAGTTTCAGCAGTCTATCAGCAGGTCCTGAGTGCTCCAATGGACTCCAATAGGAGAAGTGAATGTGAACACAGATTATGACCACAGTCACCATATAAATATTGGACCCTTTTTTCACAAGCCGCATATCTTCCGAAACATTCTGACACTGAAACGTCCTCTTTGTTTTTTAGACAAATCCCCATAAATGCTACACACTGGCCCTTTAAAAGCCCTCTCCTTGCTATGTCCTGTTCTGTAATTAGAAATGTCAGAGCTGACCTATTGAGTATCTTTGGCCATTTATCTGCACTGCTTCTACAGAGACAACAGCTGGAGAGGGAATTGAACCAGCAACCCTGTTGGCTGCCATTTGTGGTCAGGGAATAATTTCCAGTGCGGTCATGATGGAGTGGAGGCCAGCAAAGAGGTGATGCAAAACTACAGGGATTAGTCCCATGACCATGTGTCCGTGTGTGTGTGTGCGCATATGTGTGTGTCACAGAAATAGGGAGTAGTGTGAGCACGTGAGTACAGCCCTGAACCACAGTGAGCTAACCACAGTGAAGGACTGCAATTAAGTTTTTTCCCAGAATAGTGAGAAAACACTCAACTTCTACACTGACCATGAAGCTCAAACAAACGCACATCACAGTGTGCGCTGCACATGCCAAGCTACACTTTTTCTCTCTTTTTAGAAAATTCCACTTCGAATGTCTCTGCAAAACTTCCAATTGCAAAGGCAGGTTACCGTTCACTCGCTTATCAGCAAACATACACACCTCGCAGAAGATGTCAACCTTGAGAGAGCCCGGCTTGAGAGCTTTTCCGAGCCGTCAGGGTTCACTGATTAGTTTAGCATTCATATTATCTGCCAAGCTTACTTTAATGAAATTTCAAGTTTGCTCCGTATTATTTCTACCAGTTTTTTAATGCCCGCAAAACACACGGCCAGCAGTACAAATCCATTTCAAAAGTGGACATTTTATTGAAATCCATATCAGTGTTGATTGGTGGATCCCATGAACGCTAAATGCACCTCTGGGGATTTGGAAATCCTCTTACCTCAAGCTGCGTTACATTAAACTGTAATATTATTTGCAGTGAAGAATGATCATTTTCTTTGACAAAAAAAGAGGCAGAATGGCACATTGCAAATATAAAATAGTAGGGAGGCATCTTCACACAATCCCAGACACTTTGACAGGGAAAACACAGATCCTACAGACATTTAATTACATCATATACACAATTTAAAAGACACAAATCTGAGAAAGAAAGCATGATGACAAAGAGTAAACAGCTTAAGTGTGTTTATGAAATGCACATTCACATGATGCAAACGCAAACATGCGCACATAAGCCTCAAAAAAATCCTTCTGATGTGATGAACAATTTTTTTTGTTTTTGCAGTAATCATTTTCAAATCAGACGTCTTTCTTTGACTGATTTAGGCCAATGCACTGACACACTCCATTCATACTAGAAAACACGGTAGAGTGAGCTGATGCACAGTATCACAAATACAAAAAAAAACCTGCGACAGGCAGAGCCAGAGGCGTTAACCCACTTAAGTATAATACCCAATAAAGGGATTAGGTCCTTTATTCCATTGCCGGAGAGGAGAAGAGTAAAGAGAGGAGGGGTCCCACACGCACTGAGACGACGATAAACTCAATCCTCTCCGATGCCACATGATTCATGAATACTTGATTTCTCCTTCTCTATATCCTCTCCGGTTGAAGTTCACCCAAAAACAGATGTGAGATTTCGGAACTGAGGTGATGTACAGATTAGATGACAAATATTGAAGGTTGGAGAGATGATGTATCATGCTTTGAAGCTCAAAGCCCTTAAACTTAAGCCTGTTATAACCAGACTTACTGCGCCTCCTCTACATACCTTATCCCCCGTATAGACGTGACACTGTAATGCGATTGGTTTTAATCGTATAAGAGTAACTAGAGAGACTTTGAGGATGTAAGTAATCCCCTCCGGTACGTTTCTTGGCAGTTCTTTGTTTCACCTTTTGACCAGCCCTTTAAGTGTATCCTGACCCTGTATTACATGACACGCTTCCACTGTAGACATTGTTGATCAGAAGGAAGAGGTGTAGGTATTCTTGTAGGTTTTCTCTAAATATAAATGTAAGTTCAATGTATTGCGTCATACGTACAGGACATAGCAATCCTACCAGGAAACACAATCATTGCATATTTCAAGTCTTAGGTCAGTGCTACACCCAAATGTGGGACCCGTCAGATTCTGCGGTTCCATGTTTCCAAAATGTTTCGACAGGTTTGGCCGCAAATTACTACAAAGTTTTCACTTTGCACCCATCCTGCTTTGATTTAGTTTGGAGTTCACTCTCAGATTTACTGTCTTTGTCAAAATCAAGTACAATCAAGAGACATGTAATCTGCAAAATGTATCACAATGCATCACATTCATTTTTGAGAGTGGACTAGTTGTGCATCATGCCAGAGTGACTAAGACATGTTTGTTTTAAGCATATTCCCTCTCTGACAGTCCTGTGAAAGCCCACATCAGAACAGAACATTTCATTTGACCGAGTAGAGTCCCTGATGAAAAGGCTTCTCCAAAAGAACCTCCCTTTCTTTGCAACTGAATGACATGAAAAACATCCATCAGATCCTCGTGAGCCTCTTTCCTCACAGGATCAATGTGTGTTTGTGCGTGTGTCTATAACTGAATCAGGCTATTTTATTCCAGTGGTCCATTCTGGTAGAGGACACCATGTGTTAGCTGTTAAGAGCTTTGGAGGAGACCACCGCCCCAACGGAACTTTCCTACACTGTCTGTTTTAACTCTCCCAATAGCCTCCTAACCGTGACCTGACCTTTCCTCAACCCATCACCTGCTGTCATCACTAAACTAAACGAACAACCTGGCCACACGTTGCTAACTTGAATGATTGCAGTGACTGCACGTCCATAAATCACTCAAGTGAAGCATTCCTACCTCTTTGTGTATCAATTGGAAATGGCCATTAGATTGTGAAGATCCCCCGTTTTAAATTGAATGCACTTCGATGGTTTTTCTCTACATTGAGAGAGTTTAATGTAAAGACGTTTAATGACCTCAGAGATACTGAGGTTATGAGTGCAAATTTCCCCAAGTAAAACGACATAGTATACCAAACAGTCTGACAAGAAATTGTTTAAGTCTTTGTGTTATTAAACTGCCCGGAAACATTCCCAAGGAAATTACATTTGTGTCCTCAGTAGTAGCTTTGGCCCTGGTGCGATCCCTCATGTTCCTCACCCTGCTGGACTGTTGCAGATCTACACAACCAGCGTTGTGTAAACTAATATCATAACCAACAGGATTGAATATAAAGATAAAGGCCATGTTGTAGAAATAATTAGAATCTATCTCTTGTAAAACATTATCATGACAAAGTTCAGTAATATAATAAACCAGATGTGTGTTGGCCTTTGTGTGGCAGTGTGATGGGTGGACTCGATATTGCTGCCACCCACTTGTGTCAATGAGGAGACCCTGGTTTAGGAGATCACCATGGTGACCACTGCACAAACACACAAACCAATACCCATCTCCTGTTGGACAAAAAGCTCATCAATCTGTGATGGACTGTGCTCACTGAATTCATTTCCAGTCTCTCATTAGAGAATCTCTTCAAGCAGCACATCTGTGCTCCCATTCTGAACGACTCCTCTGTGTACTCTTATCGTTATCAGCATTTGCACAATGTCATCTTAGGGATCCGTTAAGATGGGAAACTACAGAAACCTGCAACAAAAAACTGCTTTCAAAATCCAGGAAACAGAAGAGCACGGGAAGTCTGGATAAGTGGCTGCGTGTGGGTGGAACTGGCAGTGTTACATTGGAAGTTGTAATTATATATACAGGGGCTACAGGTGTGTTTCTACTGGTACATTAGTAGTATGCTCAACAGGAGAAAACAAGAGATGCAGAGATGATGGTTTAGACAAAGGCAGTGATTGATTTAATGTGCAAGTGTGTGTGTGTGTGTGCGTGCATGAGCTCCTGGGTTGAGTGTGTCTACGTGTAGAAGGGAACAGGGACAGCCCCCTGACATGGCAAGTGCCAGACTGAGCGTTCTCGATGCTGAAGCGACTGTGCGATTATGCAATGAGCGTGACCGTGCCAATGATACACAAAGAAAGAACACGGAGACAGAACAGGAGGCAGAGGGAACAGCGGGACTGGGTTGGATGGACCCACAAGAAAACAGAAACACCACTGAGAGAAAAAGATGCATTTAAAGATAAAGTTGAATTGTTTGGTGTGTTTTGCCGTTTTTGCTGCATGCAAACTTTTATGTTGCGTAAGTTGGGATTAATGCTACCAGTGAGCATGCAGTAAAGTATATTTGGAAAGCTGTCAGGCAATGTGTGTATGCATTTAGAGAATGCTAACATATCCATGACTCGCATACATGCACTTTGCCCTTGCACCTGTAACATTGTAACCTTAGCAGGCTGTGCATGTTTATGTGTGTGTGTGTGTGTGTGAGTGTGTACCACAGGACCCACACTTGGTTAGCAGCAGACTATTAACTTCTTGCCTTCTCTAACTTGTTGATCCTTTGGGGCCTATCCACAGACACATCCAGCATAGCATGCATGTTGTGAGTCTAAGGGTCACTTGACTGGACTATAAAAGACAAATCATAATGGTTAATCAGTATAGTGGCACATTTAGCGCTAACATTTGCAACGTAAGCTACAGCCACGGGGACTTTTGGAACTCGTGGCTTTCCAAAGGACTTGAGAACATGGATGCAGAGATTTGTTTCCATTCAACCGCATGAACATAAGTGAAGTCGGAAACTGATGTTGGGCTCGCACTTGGCATTCCAATTCATCCTGGAGAGTGAAATGAATGTGGAGGTCAGGCCTCGCTGCATGCCGGTCACGCCATTTCTTCATGACCCGGCCCGCTTTCTGAACCGAGGCATTGTCCTGCTGAGGGCCTTCCCCAGAATCTCACAAAGTTGGGAACACACTACTGTCTAAGAGATCATTGCAGCATTTTCATTTCCCTTAAAATAGACTACACTGGCCAAGCCCAAACCATTATAGGAGTAGTTCTTTTGTTTCTTTGTGGAGAATCAAAGAGATGATTGATGCAGCTCTTACGGGTTCTCTGTGGAATCGTATGAGACCTCTCGCAGTGCCATGGAGCTGTTATTCTTTGTGTGGCTCTCCGCTTAGTTTGTCTTGTACAAGCTGGCATGGTTGACACATTCAATACACAATGGTCTCACACCATTACACTCATCAACATGGTGGC
Organism: Melanostigma gelatinosum; assembly: GCF_949748355.1. Classification (NCBI taxonomy): domain Eukaryota; kingdom Metazoa; phylum Chordata; class Actinopteri; order Perciformes; family Zoarcidae; genus Melanostigma; species Melanostigma gelatinosum. The sequence goes on along the minus strand of NC_136642.1, from coordinate 11,503,250 downwards.
GGGTAACACTTCAAGATATTCTGCAATGCACCAGCAAAGGCAGTGAAGAAGGAGCTTAGTAAACTTTGGATTTAAACAGTTCTGGATTTAAGAATGTACTTTTAAAGTTGGCTTTGGAGTATTCCCACAAAACACTCACGCATACTGTGATGTCATATACTGATATCTGTCTCGAGAACAAAGTCACATTTATTGAGAGGAAACAGAAGTCAATCTGATCATCTATAAAAAAGAGAATTTGTCGTCAAACCACACGGCTTTGCAGTGATAATCTCGTGAGCACAGTTTACACGGTTTACATTTCTAAAATTCTAAGGCTGTTCATTCTAATTAGGAATTCCAATAATGAGACACCGATCATGCAAGTGGTGAAATTGTACTATTTTGTACTATTACCAATGAGCAATATGCATGATAAAGCTGTTGTCCTCTTTTAAAGTGATGAAACACTGAGTTCCTTCAGAGCTGCTTATTCTGAGTTCAGTTTCTCAAAACAACTTATCTTTTGACATGAAAGCGTACGTATCTCAACTCGCTCACTTTATATTCAAAGGCAGAGCAAATTCCTCATGAACTGACATCGCTCCTCAGCTGCCGTCTGATCAATTCTATTGTTGGCTTAAGAGATGTCATTATAACAGCTATCTACCGGCGGAAAGAAGCAAGCATCTCTTTCTTACTCATATGCTGATATGAACACATGTACTACCCACTCACATGCACACATGTAGACACAGTCATGCACATATACTCGGCCACACACAACGATGCACACATGTAACCAACAGCCGTGTGTGCACACACACAAACACACAACCACCCACGTACACTCTTGGAAGAAGCCACTCACACTTCGCTCCCCATAGAGTACATGTCAGTCCATCTGGGATCATTAACACTGTGCTAATGAATATAGGGGCCAGGAGAGAGAGAGAGAGAGAGAGAGAGAGAGAGAGAGAGAGAGAGAGAGAGAGAGAGAGAGAGAGAGAGAGAGAGAGAGAGAGAGAGAGAGAGAGAGAGAGAGAGAGAGAGAGAGAGAGAGAGAGAGAGAGAGAGAGAGAGAGAGAGAGAGAGAGAGAGAGAGAGAGAGAGAGAGAGAGAGAGAGGACAGAAGGTTGGAGGATAATGGATTCTCTCCTAACAAATGCACTGCCCGAGGTACTTGTAGGGGAGGGGGGGACAGACGAGGGATAAGAAAAGATTGAAAGTGAGGGGGGGAGGGCATCTGGAAGAAAACCAGACCAAACCAAGACAGGGGAAGTAAGAACTGAAAGGGAGGAATAGAGCATGAAAGAGAGTAAAGGGGATACATTCTAGAGCTATATGTGAATGCAATGTGAAAAGGAGGCAAGAGAAAGTAAAGCAATCAGGGAGAGATGCACCCAGTACGTGTTGGCTAGTGGCTGATGAAGGCTCTGAAATAACTGAACCGATGAACAGAAGAAAAGGCTGCAGAGACAACAATGAGTCGAGAGAACAGGCAGGGAGACAGACAGGGAGAGACAGTATAACAAATGATGGCAGAGGCACTGCAAGATGAGCCGCGTGGTTAAATATTTCACCGGGTTTTGTTTGTGCTTTTGTGTGTGGGTGTGTAGGTGTGTAGGTGTGTGTGTGTGTGTGTGTGTGTGTGTGTGTGCATGGGGAGTGAGAGTCCCTGGAGACAGAAAAGGAGGACAGAGCGGCGGGGAGGCAGCGAACGAGTGAAGTGTGCCTGTTGACTGGGCGAGTTAATGATTCCTGCGGTCTGAATAGTGAGAGAGTGTTAGTCCGAGGGGGGGGGGGGGGGTCTAATTTACCCCCTACTGACACACAGTAGGGGGTAAATTGTTTGGAGCTCATGTGTTGCACGTTTGGAAACAGCTCACCCTCCATGGCGACTTTCCAATAGCTTCCCAGAGCAGAGACACCGCCTCATTAAGACTTTGTCTTTGCAAGAGAACCCATTTGCCCCCCAACCGGGCTAACTCTAGACACACTGAGCGGAAGTGTGCCTCCCTGTGTTCGAATGGGGCGACCACCTGTATGCAGATGAATGGGTGTGAATGGGGGCCGGGAGACATGCCTTTGTGGTGGCAGAGAAGGAGCAGCTTGTCGGAGTGTGCCGCTATGAGCCAGAGGACCAAGGGCCCGCAGGAGGCTGGGGATAAAGGGACAGAGGGCAGCAGGGTGACAAGCTGTCCATGTGTAGATGAAACAATGCCAAGTGTTAACAAGCCTAAGCCAGCTGTAATGACAGCGGTTGGGTGAACAAAAGGCAACTATTTGAAATGCAATCTGTGATTAACGAGAGTCAATAAGGAGCATATGACAGTGATTTAGCCCCTTTAAGGCCCTTTATACCCTTTGCATTGTATCATAATGTTGATCTTCCCGATGACCTTCTTTTTCCAACAACAGCTGAGATTATTCTCCGAGGGAGAGGCAAGGAAGGAGAGGCACACATGGCACATCAGCAGCTGAGGAGGAGGGCCCGACGAGTGATGACATGATAAAGTGCAGGACAAAAAAAAAAAAGGCAGAAATGTATTCAACTGGATAACATCTCGCTCTTTCAAATGCAGGAACAACAGAGGAAGCAGCACTCCTTCACAGCTTTAAAGTCCAATTAAAACCTGTGCGAGAACATGCGCGGGCAGATGTGTTCATACACTCGCCTGAAAAGCCGTTTCTCTTTATACCATCCCTGTTCCGTTCCTTGTTTTGTTTCGGTGTGGCTGACGCCCAGTGTTTCAATGTGTCTTTTATCTACAACACCCGACTGTTTCATTCCACCTCATTGAGATGTATTCTCTCGCCTCTATTAAGTTCCACTGCTTCATATTTCTGTGCGTGTCAGGAAACCAGCTCTGATCCCCGCCTCAGGCCGGCAGGGTGAGTGGAGAGAGGAGCAAGACTGAACATTGAATCGGCTGAGGGGACTCTGTCTGTCTCTCACATATCCTGAACCTCTCTTGTCAAAACATTTATTCGAGCTGAGTTGATACTTTTCTTCTGCCTCTGAAATCATCTGTTTTAGTTGTATGTATGTCTCTTCACTCCCCAAAACTCTTCTAAATGTTCCCCTCTGATAGAAAATGCATTTGCTGAGGTTGGGAGTGTAGGAAAGAGAAGGTCAGGCATTGCCAGGTGCAGGTAGCACCACTCGCTCTGTGTTTTCTTCTACTCAATTACACAAGTTATGTAATTGTGGGATTTCCACAGCATGTTGGACAACAACTCGTGGATAGATGACGCCTGGAGACAAGTGCCTTGGAAATAAACAAGGCGGTTTCCGTTTGCTGAGAGGTTTGTGTGGCTGTCAGGTCTTCCCCCAGACTTCCTTTCATCCAATTTTAGCGCTGTCGAGCTTTCTATCATCTCAAACACTTTTTCTGTGAGTTTCTTTTTTGAGCCATCGAGTTTCCTCTGCTTCACTATCATTCGCAGAAGCCCTGGTCTTCCCTGTCGGTGTGTGTCTGTGTGCGCCTGTATGGGCTGTGGGTGGATTAAGTCTCACTCTGAGAGTCATCCCAGCTACAACACTATCACAAGAGCTAAAGTGTGTGTTTCTCTCAGTGTGAACATGTACATGGGAGATCCCGGCCATATGACTCCTGGCTGCAGCAGCAGAGAGGAGGTGTATTTGTGGGTTGTGGATTTCTAAATTTGTGTTTCTGTCTTGCTACACTGTCGGTTGTATGTTACAAACATCTATGTATCATGACGACATCCCATGTTTGAGCAGCAGAGGTCTGATGGCAACGAGGGACGGCCTCCTAGTGTTGTGCAGGAGAGAGAACTGAGGGTTCCTGCAACAGTATTTACATTTCAGTCATTCCTTCGAGGAAATCAATACATATGTTTAAAGCAGTTTCTGGTGTCAGTCGAGCTAAATGAAAGATGGTGGGCGTTACAGGTATAGTTGCGAGAACATATGAAATCCTCCAAAGGTTTTGCATACAGAGAGTTTATCATAAACTGGACCTGTTCTTCATCAGTTCACGTCATCACTCCTCTTCCTTTTCCCCCTCTTTTTTTTGGGAGACGTTATAGAGCGGAAAAGCACCCTCAGATGTGATGAACCCCCCACTGTCTACGGGATCTACAGTCAGAGTGTGTGTGTGTGTGTGTGTGTGTGTGTGTGTGTGCGTGTTTGTGTGTGTGTGTGTGTGTGTGATCCTCCGAGTGCCAGGACGTGTCTGCTTGCCCAGCCAAGCCTATAGGGACAGTCAAACACTCAGCTTGTCTGCGCATACTAATACACACACACACACACACACACACACGTACACACACACACTGTTTCCCTGCAGCTCTGGAGCTCTGAACCAGCTAACCCTGGCTGGGCTCCATCCCTGCCTGAGGGAAGCTCTCTCCTGCTGAGGCCACAATGCCGCTGACACCCTATGGTCTGGAGTTTATCCACTCCATCTGTGAGGTTGTTTTCTGAAGTTACCTGTCTGGGGACGCGGCGAAGCGGAGACCACAAGATTAGACAGGCTGATAAGACGATAATAATTCTTCACTATCTGACAAAAGGTAATCAGTACACCAGCGTGCCCAGACAACAACAGCCTGCCAGAGCACACGCACCTCTCTGCAGAGGGTTCTCAAAGGATTACAAAACAACCACTGGGACAACTCTCTTTGGTATATAGTATACGAAAGTAATCTTTCTCTGCAGCACCAACGTATTTGCAGCTCCGTTTCAAAACAATGCAATTGAGAACAATACAAAAATACAAGTTGACAAACTTGTATTACAATGCGTAATAACAACCCAACAACTCAGCACAATACAATTACAACACACAGTACGTCACAATGCAACACCCACACGTTACAGAGTTGCAACAACAACAACTGACGCCAACATAAAACAATGGCTGTATGAATTCATATACATGAATTATCAAAATAAATGACACATTTTCTCGTATTTTTTAAGTATATTTACTCAATAACTGTACTTAAGAGCAATTTTCAGGTACGGTTCTTGTACTTTAATTTATACTTCTGCTCCATTCATTTTTATAGGGAAATATTATACTTGTAATACTTAAAAGATATAGTTACTATAGCTACTTTTGAATAATGATAGCTAATAACAATAATAACAATACTCACTTAACTACATTTCAATACATACATACAATTTGTTCGAAATACTGTATATTTTTGAATGCATGGCTTTTACTCAACAGACTATTTTGTTACGTAACATGTAATTCGTTTTGTTGAGTAAATCTTTACGTGGAGAAACTCTTCTGCCATTTTATAAGTTCTTGTCCATGGTACATATTGCCTTATATTCTCCTAATTTATTTAATTTAATTCAACATCTGATAAAACCTGTTGACAGCTCGCTAAACTTCATTCTAATCAAGTTGCTCAACAATCTATAATAACCAGTGTCCTGTTTTATTGCTTCAAATTGTTTTTTTCTTGTCACCACATTGATTTATATGTCTTTATTCGGGTTATCATAGGCTCTAGTGGTGTTGTTTTTGTTTTTTTTATGTTCCTGATGTGCAGTGCGAGCAGCTGAGCGTCTCCAATGTCTGCGGGCGGTGGGCGGGGCATTCCGACTACCTTACAGCTATTGGCTGGCATCATATCGAGGGGTGGAGCTACGGCCAGATAAAACAGTCAAGTTGCGCTTCTGTGAACCAGTCAACAGTTGCAACAGTGTTTGGTCAGTGACATCACGCTGAACTGCTTTGAATACTCTAGTAGTGTAAAATCCGCGATTGTTTTTCGTGCGCATATTTACGCATTTAAATCTTCAACAACAGAGTCATTTTTAAATCATCGCTTACTAATTGAACTTGGCCAGCGTCCTGTGGAGAAGAGGCAATATGGATTTGGTGTGTCTGATGTGTTTGGCGCTGAGCATCGGTGCTTGGTTCGCCTGTGCGGAGAGACACAGCGTCTACTGGAACAGCACCAATCCAGAGTAAGTGCAGGTCTTTGCTTTTGTGCGCTTGTTTGTGTGTGTGCGTGTGCCTAAAGTTGTCTAATGTGTGAGTTGTTGTGAAGGGGCAATCGCTCACTGCTCTGTCTGTGTGACTGTGTGTCATTTTCTACATGTAAAGTCTCCACATAGTCCGCGTTGTCCCGCGTGTCTTTAAGAGGCTGCGCACGCTCTTACACGCTTACAACTACGCTTGTTGTTTTCATTCATGTGACAATTAAAGGTTCATGTTGCGTTCAAGGCGTGTAGTCCTTTTTAAAGTTGCCCAGCAGGATTGTCAAGGTGTTATTACACAGCAGCACCAGCAGTGGGGTTTAAAAGCAGGCGATTGTGAGCGGATGCTGAGACAGATGGACATATTCCCCACTATATTTAACTGCAACACATAGACACAGACATACTCTAACAGTAGAAAATAGACTGGCGAGTATGAACTTGGACTGTGTGTGTGTGTGTGTGTGTGTGTGTGTGTGTGTGTGTGTGCAGTTTCTCATGGAAAGTCTATAAATGAAAAATAATCAGTGGGTTCATTTCATACTCACTTTTATAGAGATGCCACATCAAGACTATTAGTGTGTTACAGTGTTTTTTCATTGGAGAAGATAGTGTGTGTGTGTGTGTGTGTGTGTGTGTGTGTGTGTGTGTGTGTGTGTGTGTGTGTGTGTGTGTGTCAGAGTAAGAGGCACATATTGCTGATTATTTTGTTTTGAGGTCAGAAATGTAACGCCATCCGGCCACTCAGTGGGATCGATGGATCCTCGCAGACGCGCAATATCGCAGTGCGATTTATTGAGCTTTTAGCGTGGAGGGAGTGATCCCCATGTTTGAAAGACGGTATTCATTTATAAGCGAGCTGAAACAAGAGGACGGTCCCCGCTCCTTTGCTGCCGAGATGGGTCGATTTTTAAAATCCGCCACCGAGACTAAACAAGGGCAAAAGCCATTATGGCCTTTTAGTCTTGTCTTGATTACATTACTGGCTCTCTAATTGCCCTTTAAGAATGGCAATAGACACAGGACTAAAAAAAAGAGCCCCTGTAACAAGGAAAACAATTGTCCTGATAATTGGATAAGAAGTCGAATGGAAAGCCCTGTCGTCATGAGCAGTGCTTGTGTCATGGGTTAGTCCGTGTGTGACTCACCGGCCGGGTTTGACCCACCTGAGTTTTCCACCTGAGTCACCACACGCAGAGGGAGAGGAAGTGTGGCTCAGGTGGGACGGAAAGAACAGGTAGAGAGGAAATGTGAAACCAGAGGCTTTTTTTTGTTGTTGTCTGGATCAAGTTTTCCTTCAAATAATGATGAAGACAAAAAGAAGGTCCAGAGGGAGACCAGGGGTGGTCTGCTGTCTCTACTGCAGCCCTGGACTAGCACTGCTGTCAAATGGGAGTTGTATAACCAGAATAAAAATCATAACGGAACTCTTAACAGACATGCAACAAATGACGCATAACAAACATGTATCTTTTCTGCCTGTTCGTCTCTCAGCATCCGTCATATTTCTGTTGAACCAGGACCATTTCGATTTCTTGTTCTCCGTTGTTCACTTAAGAGGTAGCCTACAGAGAAATTGAAATTATGAAAAGTCAGGGACAGAAATGACTATCAGGAAGATAATGGCAGCTTAAATTAAACCATAATCGGCTGACCCCCTCATGCCACTCGTATAATTTATTTTACAGCCTAATCTCCATTAGTCCTAATCCTTCACTCCCCTCCTTCACCTCCTCTTTTCGTCTACCTCTCACTTCTCCTCTCTTTTTCCATGATCTCTCTTGTCTTCTGCTTTCCAGCTAAAAGCCCACCTGCCCTGATCCGTTCCCCAGTGATCAATCAGTCACCTGTTCAGGCTCACGTCGATCCATCAGCGGGGCTTTGACGGCAATGGGCCGTGGATAATTAATGCTAATTGATTCTTGGTCCGATTGAGCAGCAGTGATTTGTTTTAGGTGGAGGACAGTGACCAGATGGCAGCAGTCTGCCCATTCATGTCAGGGACTATAGAGACGTTTAGGTGTGTGTTTTTCTCCACACAATGTATGTAGGAGTGTGTATGATTTTCACCAACTTGTCAGTGAAATTCAATGTAATCGCTTTCAAGACATGAAGGGATTTGATACTAAAGTCTGTTTGTGTGTGTGTACAGTTTTCCTGCTTGACAGATGGAGAGGCATGTTTTTCTCAGTCTGGTCTTGTTTTTATATTACGTGTCTCGGCCTGTGTCATGTGTGTGTGCGAGAGAGAGACTTTGAACTTGTGCTGCACTTTACCAGCTTTTACCAGGAAGTGATTTTATTTTTGTTTTGGACAGAGTACGTGCGTGTGTGTGTGTGTGTGTGTGCGTGCCCAAACGTCAGAGTAAATTAAGGAGTGTCTGTTACCGTAGGCAGTCTTACCGAGACATGATAAATATGTGACTCACACTTGCACACGCCGGGAGGCAAGAGGGAGAACTTGGATGTTAATATTAGCTACAGCCAGCATTCCTCCCCGCTGTTACTATACTCCACTCTGTCAGCTGTGTGTGTGTGTTTCTCTCACCGTACAGTACCTGTCTCTTCCTCTACCGATCTACACTCCTTTTCCTCTCTTTAACAGCTGGGTCTCCTCCCCGACTGGCCGCTGGCCTCGAGCCCTCCATCTCCTTTTCTCTCTACTTACTGAATCGGTTGCATTCAAGATCTCTACTTTGCTGCACAGATAATACACAGCCTCCTTTTTAAATACACTATCTCTGTGTTATTGGGCTGCTTTCCTCCATCCAGGGTGGGCTGGCTTTATTTCCCATGCCCCCAGTATCTGAGCAGCATCTTTATCAGGAGTTTGGTGTCATGTAATGTTCAGTTTATCTCCGTCGGTGTCTGGCTCTGCCTTTGCTGTTATTGAAGCAGCCGGGCCTGCCTTGACACGTACACATGGCCTGGAGTCCAGATACCCCCCCACCCCCCCCGCCCCGCCCTTACCCACTCAATTTGTACATTTTATACATTTTGTTCCCTCTCTCTTTCCACTCATTGTCTCCCCCTCCCCACCCCGTGCCCCGTCTGGTTGAAGGCCTGTAATCTCACCAAAATGAGAACACACAAACTTACTCTCTCTCTCTCACACACACACACACACAACATAGATTACAGACTGTTTGTAATCTGACCCTCAGGCACAGAAACCATCATCCTTCTGGCTTTATTCTATCTATCTATATATATTACGTTCTGTACGTGTGTATCTGGGTCGTTGGGTTGTATTGTGTAACCGTTACGATATATATAAATTGCTAAATAAACCTGTAGATGTCACAGTGGATCATTCCCACCATAATCTCCCAGATGGGATCCTTCCTACATCAGCACCTGGAGATTTTGGTGACCACGTAAACTGCAGTATACTTTGTATCTGTGGCTCGCCCTCCTCCCACATCACAATATCTATGCGCCTCTGTTTTCTCTCTGCTCTTCCTCTCGCTTCCTTATCTGTGGTCCAGACTTCCTCCCCTCCCTCCATCAGTCCCCCTTTTTTTTTTTCTTTTTTTTTTTCTCACAGACCATCCTCTGTTTTGGCCTCAGTAGTTTTCCACCGGAGGTGGACATGGCACCCCTCAGCCCTGGCTCTGCTAACATTAGCGAGGCCATGCTTTTGCCTAGCGTTATCGTAGTATGTCAGGGTAGATGCGTGTGTGTTCGTATGTGTCCACTGCTCATTCATAGCATTTCAGGCATACTTTGGCTTTGCTGTGCACACATAGCCCACCATCGCCCTCTAAAGGACTCACTGGCACCAGATTTCTGTCGGATGGACTTAAGCTACGGTATTTAGAGGATGTTTTGCAGCAGTTGATTCATATCTTCTTTTTTTTTCAAATAAGACCCGTTTAATATTAAATGTAAATTCTTAAAAGTAACTGAACTACCCCCCCCCCCCTTAGCTAGACAAGACAGACGCAGGCAAGCAGATTAACCACTCTGTGACCCCAAAACATATTAAACCAAGCATGATACAATTTGGCCTTCTTCTATTCATTGCATACAGAAAAGGAGGCTACAGAAAGTGAATCCGGGTGAAAAGATGTTTGGGGCAGAGAGGAGGAGTGGGAGCAGAGGCCGGGGTGCAGGGTGAGACGAGGGTGAACTGGAGAAAGGGATTTGTGTTGAGAAATTAGCCTGCATGAAGAGCGGTGGTATATTATGTCAGCGTTAAGAGAAGGAGAGGCAGAGGGGGGATGGGGGGATTTTGGTAGAATAAAGGAACGGCAGACGGAGGGAGGAGAGAGTGGACAGTGATGGATGAAGCGAGGGGTGAAGTTTGGAATTGAATAAGTGAGAAACGGCAAAGTTGACTATTTTAAAAGCTCATCTTGCAGGGGCTAAAAGGATTCTCAGTGTCCCACTTGGGTTTCTTATTGCAAGACCGTGAGATTGAGGAAGAATGAAGGTAGATTACATTTTAAGCTAATAAAGAGAGACTTTTCAAAGTACATTAGATTGACTGTAATAGCATATCCCACTAGTGAGCAGCTAAACCCATTAGAACCACTGACAGCTCCTCGGCCCGTGTGAAAAGAGGTGTGAATCTGCCAAACCACAGCAAATTAATAGGGTATTAAGTATACACGTCAAAGTAAGTGTGTGAGAGTGTGACTGGAAATTTGATGAGTGTGCCTTGTGAGAACAAAGTAACCATCCAAACCACAGACCCCCCCCCCCCCTTCCCCCCACCGTTGTGACATTCCAGTGCACACTTACTACCGACTACCTGCAGAGCAAATGGTGGGGGGGATGCATCTGCTTCGTGTTTCAGTGGCGCTGACTCGCTCTGTGCATGCGAAACAAATATCTAAAGTGCTGACTCGGATGCCAGCGAGTGTGAGAAGTTGCGACCCTGAACTCTAACCCCTCGACCCGGCTGCCAGTTTGAAACACCCCCCCCAGAGGTACAGTGAAAGACAGAGTTCCTTTGTCAGTTGTTTGACCGATACACCAGTGAGAGCTCCGGGGACGAATTGCGGGACAGCAGAGAGACGAGGCAAATGAAAGAGAAATGGAAGAGGTGCAGTGCAAGAACAATGGCAAGACTTCAAAGCTTAAATGAGGAGGCCAAGTGTTGAAGAACTCACCTAACTAATTTATACCCTTGTAACACACACACACACACACACACACACACAACTTGCCCGCTGACGCAAAACGCTAGAGTAGCTCCTTAGTGAGAGATGACCTGTTTGCAGCAGAGAGGAAGAAAGATTACAGCCACCTTCAACCCTTGCTGTTTACCCACACCTCAGTCACATGCAAGAAAACACACACACACACACACACGAGAGGCGTCGGTAGGCCTTGATAAACAGATGTGCTCTGGAGATGTGCATGAGCCGCCCTGAATAAGGGTCTTCAGAGAATCCCTCTCCCATGAAAACACACACACTCAGCCGAACCAACACACAGGAAGAAGTAGGTTTGCAACAGCTCGCACGCCTGACTCTCACTCTCACATACGACATCGCTATCACGTTAATGCGACTCTCCCGGGAACTGTCAGTCAGAGGCGAGAGTAGTTGCGGAGAGATACAAGAGTCTCCAGAGTGGAGAGCTTTGATGAGTGAAATGTAAAGGATGGGGAGGATGGAGGGAAAGACGGTCCTTTGACGACTGGTTGCATAAAGATAACACAATCCACAGCAAAAGAGTCAATTCTGGACAACCCAAATGCAGACCACGAAAATACACTGAGCACACATATAACACACGCACCTCAGTCATGGTAGTGAAAGCTCCACATGGGGTAAGGTACAGGGGTTGAAGGGGCCCTCTCCCCTTCAGGCAGTCTGTTTTTGGGGAGGGAAAGTGTATAATTACACCCTATTCATTCCTCCTCCCCTCCTTTTCTTGAGAACACGCTGACCCCAGACCTAACGGCTTTTAATTAGCCAGTTGCAATGGAAGAGAGGAGGAGAAGGGAAATGAAGAGAAGGATAAAGGAAGGGTTTTCTTTTAAACCATGAGTTGTGAATTAAATTAGCAACAGAATATATGTTTTTGTTGGCTTTTGACAAGCCTGTGTTCTCGCGTTGAGGTCGGCCAGACCACGAATAAGGACGCAGTGTGGGAAAAAGGTATACCCGATACAATTTTGAAAAATGACTCTTTTCTTCAGAGGGAGCAGCTAGAAATCTCCAAGCGCCTTGTTTTCTCAAAGTATTACTGGTCCGGCTCAAAGAAAACCGAGGAACGAGATGAGAGGAGAGATTATTTGGCCAATTAGGCTGCTAGAGGCTGTCTGTTTTCCTTTCACTGGAGCACACACACGTATGCACACAAACAAAGGCGTGCACACCTACACACGAGTGTACACACGAGTGTACACACACGTACAAAGAACCTTTCCTGAGAGAGAGCAGTGATTGCATGTAGAGGGTGGCGATCAGCCTGTTAGCCCTGGATAACAAGTGTAGAGCTGTGCTCAGCTAACAAAGCATGTTTTGACAGGTAGGTTAGCGCTAACGGGGACACACACACTTACATACAGAGGCAGGAAGGAGGGGTTAGAGGCCCACGTTTGGAGCCAGTGTGTCTGTGACTTGGCCAGGGGGTCCTAACAGGAGCCACAACAGGACACGGGGGGGGGGGCCAACACGTCCAATGCTTTGATGCAGCGACAAACACACTTTAATGCATTGACATTAGCAGATAAATAGGCTGTTTTCAATTGTTGTCACTTTCACTCTCGGCAACACGCTTAACACAAGCAGTCGTTCAGTTTAAACACAGACTAGATGTGAGGATCAGAGCCTGTTACCCTCGAGGATGTAATCAGAGTAATATGCAAGTATCAATCTTTCTTCACCTCCTGTCTTTTGGCTGATCTCACAGCAGCAGCAACATGCCACAGAGCTGCACAGCACATATTACGTGAAAGGAAAGCCATTAGTTATGTGAAGGTTAAGATACCAGGTAACCGTTTTTCCTCTTTGCCCCAACAAGTCAGTTCCTCATGGAGTTGCAGCGACTTTACTCCACGAAAGCTGCCTTTGTATTCTGACTGAACATTATCGCCACAAATGTGCAGTGCAATAAATTGCACCATCTCTCTACGCTTCATCAGGACACCAAACAATCCCAGGAAGTGAGCAAAGGGGAGACGGGAAGGCTCAAAAAGAGCCGTAAAACTAAATGAAGGGTATAGATGAAAAGGGAGACAGAGGGCGACAGTCTGACCGTCTCCACCCACTCTGTCTCTGTCTTTGATGAAATCAGCGAGACATTGAGTGACAGAGCTTCTGCTAGAGACGGCAAGTTAGTGTGAGGAGCCTCAACACTGATGGACACGCTTCCAGGTGAAGAAACGAGTGAGACAGAAACGGTTCAAAAAGACTTTATTGCAAGACCAGCAGAGAAGGGGAAACGGACCATTGGGAGGTCTCGTGTTGTTGTGTGAAGTGAAACATGTGCTGCAGGCAAAACGAGGGGAGAGAGCAGGAAGGTGCGTGAGAGGGATGGTGGTAGGGCTTATGAGAGGTGGTGGAAACAAAATGGAACAAGTCCAACCTGATCAGGCTGTTTCTAATTCTGTTGCGGTGATGGGTTGCCACAAGTACACAGGAACACGTCAACGCAAACACTCCCACGTGGTGCCTGAACCTCCGCCCTCACAACTGTACCTGTGTGTTAACATGTGTTATTCGCGTGAGTAAGCCTGACTGCCGTTGCTGCGTGTGTGATTAGCCCTCATTGTTATTCATAACGCGTGTGTTGTATGAGCCAAAGCTGCGAGGGTGTGTGTGTTTTGAAAACGTGTACAAACCGGCAAAATAAAAAAATATCCGTGCCAGATGAAGACATTTGTCAGTAACCGCCTCCTTTCCTCCTGCTGTCTCCCTGCAGCTTCCTGTGGGAAGAGTACGCCGTGGAAGTGCGTATCAACGACTATCTGGACATCATCTGTCCCCACTACACCCACGGCGAGGTGACATCGCATGCAGCTGAGCGCTATGTGCTGTACATGGTGGAGAAGGAGGACTACGAGGTGTGCAAGCCTCACTCCTTCGACCAGCTCCGTTGGGAGTGCTCGCGGCCGTTTGCTCCCCACGCTCCCGAGAAATTCTCTGAGAAATTCCAGCGTTTTACTCCCTTCACCCTGGGCAAGGAGTTCAGACAGGGAGAGAGCTATTATTACATCTGTAAGTATGAAGAATAACATTTTCTTTTTCAAGTTATTGTCCTCCTGGGAAGGTGTCTTGTATTAAAAAGTCTTTCTGATTTTTCCACAGCCAAGCCAATGCATCACCATGGCCAGGATTGTCTCAGGCTAAAAGTGGATGTTGTCGGCTCCGGGAAAAACAATGTAGATAAATCTAAGGCGGGAGATACAGTAAAAACCTTGGCTGAAGGAAAAGTGAAGTTTTCTAATGCTGGAGGAGTTCACAACCCCTCTAACCGGCTCCCAGCAGGTGAGGATTCTTCTCAAAACAAAAAAATAACAGACCGATGCAAAACAGTCACAGCAGTCCCATGTCTGGGTGTGATTACTAAAATTGCCCGAATGATGAAACTCAGCACTGACTCTCCCTCCCTTTTCGTTCCTCAGATGACCCTGCTGTGATGGAGCCAAACGTTCAGAAGAGCATCGGCAGTTCAGGAGCACAGCTGCTCCCCTTTTCCCTTTTCCTGACCATGAGCTCATTACTATTAGCCCTGATGCTACACTAAGGCTGCGCAAGACCTTACAACAGAGACGATGCTAACTCAATGCCGGTCATTGGGACCATGAATGAACCTTGATACAGATTTTTTTTATGCATGGACAGTGCTGTCAATGCGTGTGTGAGAATGTGGAACGTGGATCGTTCCAAACAAGAGGACCTTTTTTATTTTTTATTATGAGGACAGTTCTCATTTGTGACCCTTAAAGTGCACTCTTCTTTCATTACGAACAAAACTGCAAGCAAACTGATCAAAATACTAATGGATTGATATCAAATTGAAAATGACAAGGAGTATATTTCCTTCTTCATCCTGTATTTTCACCATAGGTACAGATTTACATTACGCTCCTCATCTCTAGCTGTTAATGTAATTTTTCTTCCTATACATGTAGAGAAATTATTAATTCTGTGTGTACTGGAAATGTTGTCGACTGCCAAAGTGGATTTTTGTCATGTTGTTTTGTAGCACTCGGCTCCCTGATGTATCTCCTCAAGTCTGTTGTATCTCTAAGTCTGACTCTCTTTAAGTTTCAGACACTTCTGAAAGCATCTGACATCACACATTTCCTTCTGTGCCGTTAAAAAACACGTCGAGAAAACATTTAGTCTCATCCAGACCGGTGGTTCTCAACCTCCTTTTTGTCTAATGAGCCACATTATGATTTTTTGGTTTACATTTTTATACTGTATTTGATGAACAAAATCAGAGGAAATTGACCTGAATTTATTTGGACCCTAGAGATATAAATTAGACTTTTGTGCCACAAGTTCCCATAGACTTCCGTGTTCTCATGAGTGTTTGTGACCGGAGGTTGAGATCCACTCGGCGGAGACGGATACATTACGATTGTATAACTAGCAGGGGTTTTAGGGAGCTGAGCCTCTTCAGTACTTCTGGTTATTCACTCATTTCTACAGCACATGGTACACTGTCTGATGTGCAGGCGTGATTCCACTTGCACACTGTCAAACCTCAAACTGAAGGAACTTCCCAGAATACATTTACAGTTGTTTATTCTCTTGTTAAAAATGCTTGTTTTCATTTTTTTAAATGTTTATATGTAAATGTGTATATAGAGAAAACTATAAGAAACTGTTTAAATGTGAAATAAAAGAAAATTGTGATGTAATGAAAGTGTCTCTCTTTAGTGAAATTTATTTTGGGTCTTGAAATCCCACTGACATCATTGACATCTTGATGAATGACACAATATTTTGGCATAAGCAATGAAATCTCCCCCCTTCACACTTCCACCCCCAGGTCTTTCCCAACCTCGATTCTCATCCCCCTCTTCTCTGCCCTCTCCCGTCTTTCATCCCTGGTTACACAGCTTAGCCTGGCTTATATTTCACAGTCTGAAAACCAAACACGAGAACCGAGAGGGGGGGGGGCGATGAAGGAGTAAGAGAACGGGATAGTGCAGAGAGAGAGAGAGAGAGAGAGAGAGGCCCACAAGCAAACTGACAACTGGGTGTGAAGGTGTCACTCTCTCCTCCTCACCCTTTTGCCCTTTTCTTCCCTGTACATACTCTTTCTACACAGTGGTATGTTGGGAGGAAGAGGAGCACAGTGCACACACTTTCATACCTGCAAACCTCAGAGCTGACTGAAAACTGTCAAAAGTCACCAGCACCTGTAAGACCACGCAACATATACGTTCTAAACGTTTGTTTTTCCATAATCACGTCACGGTTTGAATTTACCACAGATGATCACACAGTCTCAGAAATCTAGCTCCCGTGTGTCTGTGTAGTTCTGTGCAGGAGGTTAATGCAGGACTGTGACTGTGTCTGATGAAACAGACCGAACATGGTGGTATTCACACAAATGTGTTTTATGGCGTCATATAGCAATGTGCAACGATCCTGAAAGGCAGTCCGACTGCAACTGTAAGATTCATAAATAACCTTTAAAACCTACAATTGCTGGTTTATGAGGAAGCATATCAAGCCTTTAGCTGGGTCAATGTAGTAAAAAAAATTCAAACATCTTAACTATCCACAATAAAAGGACCCATTGAGAAACATGGTACCCATCAGAGCTTAAAGTTACTGATGCATATGGTACATCTACCTCATAGCATCACAAATGAAAACACAAAATTCCTATAATTACAGCCATAGTATAGTTTCAAATGTCTGGAAATAGATGATTCCATTATTGCATTACATTTAGACTATGTTGGAAAGGACAAAGGGTCTAAAGATCAAGGTTAGACAACCTTTTGTAGAACGGACCTTTGTGCATTTCAAGGACTTCAAGGAGCTTTAGAAATATTGCAATTTAATTACAGAAACCAGAGACAAAAGAGCATCTGGGGAGAAGTCACATTAACAATAAGGACATAAGAGATTAAGCGAAGAAAAAATAAATGAAATGTCAAACAAATGCAAAAACAGCTCAAACTAAAAGAAAACGACGGAGACAGTTATACATCAAAGACTGCTGATAAAGGTTAAGTCTGAGAGATTTTTGAAAAGTGAAAAAGGGTCTGTGTTTAGAGCTCCACAGCAATAAGGCTGAAAGATTCATCTACCCTGCAGCTCTGATGCTTACAGCTGGACACAGGAGAGAGGAGTCAGCAGATCAGAGGGTCCATGATGAAGAGAGGTGTAAGCACTTTTTTAGGAGATTAACATGAAATTCACCTGAACTTCGCTAAATAGGAAGGCGGTGGTAATTTATGGTTCGAATTCACAAGTTGAAATAAAAATCCTCATCTCTAACGCTGGATGTAATATCCATGAAATAACACTTTGCAGCCCAGATGGTCCACTGACTAGTTGACAAACGATACATGGAATGAAATAAATCAAGTTACACTGGTGTACCCCAGTGGAGTTTGTTTTTAATTGTCATTTTAAACAGTAAAAATCATTTTATTGATCATTTTGAACACCCACATTATATGCCAGCAACACCAGCTGACCGTTGAAATAAGGAAGATCCTCCTCCAGCAATTCATCCAATTGAAGAGTGAAGGTTTTTTTCTCACATTGTTTAATTGTAATTCTTTTTAGGGGCCTGAAGATGCAAACATGTCCAGTAATTCACAAGAAAAGGGGAAAGACTGGAAAACGTCTGATATACGTTTATTCCGATTGCCTATTCTGTTAAATGGGTACTCCTGCAATTTAGTGCACTTCCATAAGGTTGGGAATCTCACAAAAGACAGATTCAAACAATCAATAAAAAGGAATTAAATCAAATAAGGCAACTCGGAAGCATCTGTTGCTTCATTTCTTTCAAATTCCAGGCCTTTGCAACACAGGCTTTGTTATAAAGCAATGGAAGTAATGCACACATTACAAATTAACATATTCATAAGCTAACACAAACTGAAATCGTATTATTTTGAGAAGCTCAAATATGCAAATATCCGACTGCGCATCAGTCATTTCATCTTGTGACGCCATGTCTGTTTTGTTATTTATCCTGTAACTCCCACAGCATAAGCTGTCCCTTCGCAGTGCCTCTCTGGCAGACCTCCATCTATCTCACTGAGGTTCAAATCCATCCCTTGCTGTCCATCAGCCAGCACACCGGGCCCTCCGAACTCTTTCAACGTGATGACGTGACACGCGACGTCCGCCATCGTTTCGGCATTCTATTGGAGCAAAATCCACCCCACCTGCTTCCTCGCACAGCCAATCAGAGCGCAGGAATGCTGTGCACACTGATTGCAAACACGGAAACGCAGTGAAGTGAGTAGGGGGGAGGAGGCGTTGTATTCCGTCTTTCATCGTATGCAATTCAAGCATCCGTGTTGAAAAGCAAACATTGCACGTGAAATACGCAACTCGGTCGCGTGTTAGACTTTTCAATGGATTCAATGCAGTTTCTGTCATGGGCGTGCATCGTGTTCACAGTCGGGATGTTCTCGACTGGACTGTAAGTTGAATTTTCTCATAATTTAATGTCATGCTGTATTGCAATGTTTCACTGTCATTTCATCCTCTTAAGTGTATTGGTTTGGTAAGAAACGCGAGGTGAGTCACATTGTGTAGCCTGTGAAGGAGGCTGCGTTGACTTTGTTTCTCTCTCATTTGTTTACCTTGTTTGTTTACCTTGTTTGTTTGTTTGTGCGTGTGTGCGCTTCTAGGACCGACCTGAAGAGGATGAGAGTGTCCAAAAGTGCTGAGGATATCCAGTTTCTCCCTTTCCTCACCACGTGTCTAAAGTGAGTTTGTGTGTGTGTACAATTCTTCACTAGGATCAGTTCAGTTGCATTGTTGTCGTTCTCCTCCTCCTTCTTCTTCTGTGGTGTTTATCAGCGGTTGGAAAAACCAGCTTAGATGTCATTGTTGTCCTGCTCCGCTCAGCACTTCTGCTGCTCGTCCCGTTTCCACAGTAACCTGGGCTGGCTGTATTATGGGATTCTGAAGACGGATCAGACGATTGTCCTGGTCAACGTCATCGGAGCTCTACTCCAGATCCTCTACATCATCATGTACCTCTACTACACTAACCAAAAGGTGAGTGAGGGAGTGTAGCCGGGGGCCACTCAGGTGTGCACGCTTGTCTCTCCTTACCTCTCTCTCTCTCTCTGTGTGTGTGTGTTTCAGAGGCTGGTGATGTCACAGACCCTAGCGGCAGGGGCGGTGCTGACCTGCGGCTGGTTCTACTTCACCAAGTTTCTTCCTGAGGGAGACACTCGGCTCAGCCAGCTCGGCCTCGCCTGCAGCGTGGTCACCGTCAGCATGTACCTGTCCCCGCTCACTGACCTGGTACGTGCTCGCATGCATTACGGACACACGCGACATACAGACAGCACTTACATACAAAGCCAAATGAAAGATGTAAGAAAAAAATACCCTCTATCGAGCAATAGCTGGGGATCAGTGGTAAAGTAACAAAAAACTAAAACATATATGCAAAATACAAATGATCTTACATCTCTTGCACAGAAGCAAACTCTTCATTCAAACTGTAAAGTCTTTCAGAAATTAGATCTTTGAACCACAACACAATCGTTTTTGCTACTTTATACTTCTACTTCACTACACTTCATAGGCAAGCTTTTTATTATGTTACGTGTATTTGACGACTTTAGTTACTAGTTCACATGAAGATTAATATTACAGAATATCATCAACAAAAACATGATGACTGTAAAGATAAGGGGGAAACTATCTTGGTCCCCAGGGGGAAATTCACAAGATGCCTGCAATTAAAACCGGAAAATAAAATCAGCCCCACCTTTACCAGCTGCAACGTTATCTACACATTAATACATATTAATTGTAATGCAGCAACATAATACACATAACTCTGAAATGGGCCATTGTGCATCATGAAAGGTTTGGTTCTTGATGCTAATATTTTTCTACTTTTACTGAAGTAAAATATCTTAAATACTTCTTCCATCAATGCTGCTAAATGCACATTACTATAGTAGCGTACAGAAGTGATGAAAATAGTGAAAAGCTAAAATGCATCCCAATCTCTAATTTCAGCCTTTTGAATATGAAGATTTTATGCTTTTCTGTGTTTCATGTCACAGTTAATATCCCAGTTAATGGCTTGTTCTTTGGGACAAAACTATCAAGTCTAATTAATAAGTCAATCGTACGTCAACGTATTAGTTGCAGCGCTGATATTCATCAAACTGATGTCCATGCCATGATAATGAACCAAGATAGTCTTTGATTTTATCGTAAATGATCCCTATTTAGTGCCGTATCTAATTTTATAAGATATTAAATTCATTTAGATATCTTACATTCGTATCACCCAATAATTCTGTTGAAAGAGGATAAGCAGTACGGTTAGAGTTATTGCTCAGCTCAGTGTGTGAGTCATGCGAACTAGTCATGGCGGCTTTCCCGCCCATTAAAACCCAGAAAAACAAAAAACAGTCAAATGACATTTTCAGGAGCACTGAAGATAAAATGGTGAAATATGTGGCACAGGGCTGTACAATGAATCGTAAAACGTTTACTTTTAATGATGTGTTCATGCCATTTCACCTGTGAAAAGGACACATCCTCATAGAAAAGAAATGCCCAACTTGCAAAAGTTGTTATGCAGACTGATATATCTCAGCACTGAATGTGTTGTGAAAGCTGTTCTCTACACGTATCAAAGTTCATATCAACTTTACAGTATGAACTTCAGCACACTAAGCTGAACACCGCACGTTCATTCTTCTGTTCGGACCATGTGCTGAACGTCTGCAAAGACAGCAGGCGGCATCTGTTCAGGTCAGTCAACTCTGCACATGCAGCTATTTACCAGTGAAGGAATAAATCCACGGCTCTCTCTCTTTGTGTCTCTTTGTATCATCTTGCCGCTCCGTCTAGCATCCTGTTTGTCTTCTTCCCTCCATCTGCCTCACAGCCCTGAATGACCCTCAGTCAGCTTCCTGCCTTTCTTTCTCCTCATCTGTGTCTTCCTGTTATTCTCCGTCTCTTGTCGTGTTTGTGCCTCATCCCCTTGGTTACATTCTGGTTTTCTCCTCACATTTGACAGAAATGTCATGTTGCCGCTTATTATTCAAAGATGCAAGACTCGTTTAAACATGGGGATCACGGCACACATTTTCAGATACCGTTCTCTCCTGGAAGGCATTCATAGAGTTGCACTCTGTAGTGCACACGAAACGTGGCAGAACAAGTTGTGTGACGAAGAAGAAGAAAAATGCCATACTTTGTCTCACCCCACCCAATTCCAACATTGGAAGTGTTTTGGGGGAAAGAGGATTTCCGACGCTGTTTGACCGTCTGACAAGCACTTCTTTTGAAGTATACTGACACCTTAAAGCAGACTTCATTGTTGCTTTTTTGTGGGTCCACTCGGAGGCGGCGAAACAAGGTGTAAACACAACATTGACATGTTATCACTTTCACAAGTTTGTTATTGCAAACGGGTGCGTATTTACACATCCAGCAGACAGAGCGACACTATCATTCCTGTGGAGTCGTGTATCTGGCCATCTGACATATGTAAGTCTGATATTCACTCTCTTTTTTAGCTCCGTTTTGGTCCTCTTCAACTCCTGAGGGAAATATCTCTGTCTTTAACTACTTTAACTTTTCCGCTGTGCTGTTTGGTTGCCGAGCAGATAGTGTACAGTTGGTTTATCAGTTAGAAGGTTTTTTGGTTTATTTTTTTTTTGCTGAAAACGGCAGCTTGCGGCTGCTGGAATCGAGGTTGGTGAGAGCAATGAGAGTGAACCAAAACAATAAAGTTGCAGGCTTAAGATGCTAAAACTCTCCGTGGGGCTGTGGAGAGCCGCAAAGTCTGCGATAACGCTGTTAGTTCGTCAATGCAAGTGACACCTTTCACATTACACAGTAATTTCATCCATCGTAAACATAAAAACCTTCTAGTTTTTTTGCAACTGCTGAAACACAAATTCTGAAACTTGTGAAGACTCTACTTAAACTATTCTAAAAGGTATGGTTTTGCATCACAACTTCAAACACCAAATAAATAGCTCTTTCCACATGCCAACTATAAAACACTCTTTCTAGAGTTTTTGGCATTTTCATTCGTAGCATGCTGTAAATATAGACTATGGGCAAAAATGGAATGGGGAAACAAACAAATGTGTTTTTCTCAATGCTCACAGACTCAAACCCAATTACTTCCTCTACGTCTCTCTCCAAAATCTGCCTCCATTGCTGTGCACACCAAAGAGCAAACCTGAATCCCATTTGTTGCGTTCAAGCTCTGATTTCAAATGTATCTAATTGCTTGCAGGTATTTTCGCAGGTGCAGGTGATTGATAATTGAGTGTGGTATTACAATGGCAATTTTTAAACACACACAAGGGTTTACATTATTATATATTTCTTATTTTTCCTCGTCTTTCTCTCCTCCCTTTTAGGTACAGATAGTGCGCACTGGTGATGTGAAGTGCTTGTCCTTCCCTCTGACTGTAGCCACCTTCTTCACTTCAACCTCCTGGGTCCTGTACGGCCTCCAGCTGAACGACTACTATATTGTGGTACGATCCAGTGAATATGCACCTGAATCCCCGCTGTAAACACAGCTTTCAACATTTGTTTCTTATTTTAAAAGACAGCCAGTATCCTCAATTCTTCTTCCTGTTTGTGTTCATTCCAGGTTCCAAACTCGCCCGGCATCTTCACCAGCCTCATCAGGCTTTATCTGTTTTGGATATTTGTGCCTGTCAATCAGAGCTCGCCGGCCTATAAGCCTATGCAGATATGAGGAGGGGGGGGGGGGCATAAAGAGATGACAGATCTGTTGACTTCATGGAGGGCTGCAGCAAAGGTTTCCCATCACTTGTATTTTGAATCACAGAGAGAGACAGTGGAGAGAACGAACTGTCTTTGGACGACACTGCAGGTGAAGTGGAGATGATGTCGTGTGTTTGTTGTCACTTTGAGGAGGTATATTTGTTACTCGGTTCAGTGAAAAAAAAGTTTGAAATCTTTGACATTTCTTTAACCTGTTTTTCCTCTCCATGTCCGCCAAGTGCCTTCTATTAGATCCTGTTTGCCATTGAAGAGGTTTGGCACTTACTGATCGAGCAACATGTCAGGAGACTGTCTGTTCACAGTTCAGTGAATTGG
This sequence comes from Melanostigma gelatinosum, assembly GCF_949748355.1. Taxonomy (NCBI): domain Eukaryota; kingdom Metazoa; phylum Chordata; class Actinopteri; order Perciformes; family Zoarcidae; genus Melanostigma; species Melanostigma gelatinosum. The sequence goes on along the minus strand of NC_136642.1, from coordinate 11,480,055 downwards.
ATTGTATCTTCCTCAACTCATACGAGCCAAAGATTTTGTGGAGTTTTAACTTGCTGGCTGCTATTTTAATACACATGTAGTGCTCTCTTCCCTGGTACTCATGTGTGGAATAATGTAGTGAATAGTTTCATATCTTCCCTGGTAATGTGGTGATCGTTTCATATCCCTTAACAGTTGCTACTTAAGCTTCTGTATCAGCGTGCAGACAGAATATTGAGTGGCAGTAAGTTATATTTGTTTTCTATATATTTTAGGTCCGGGGTCTTTTCAATACATAATGTTTATGTTGTTTAAGATCAGATATTATCTTCTTATGTTGTTGGGCTGAGGCTTTTTTTCAATATGAGATTGAATAAAATAAGAAAGGACATTTAGACCCTTGGGTTTGTTTACAAGAATGAATGATGGCTGGTTGTCATGGGTAATTGAGTCTTGCTTGTCTCCTCATTATCTATAATGAGGACGTATGTTATGCAAATGAAACAGCCGAGTGTCAGTGGTGAGTCTCACACTTCTAAAGGATGTAAATAAATTCTTACCATAACCATCAATGACTTGTTTTTGCTGATTGCTTGTTAAGTTGTGGACATGAAAGATTTTTTTTTTTGTACAGCAAAGTGAGTAAACTGCACTTGACCCTTTGAAGTAGGACAGTTTGCGTTGGAGGTTTGTTATGGACGGAGTAATGAGCTCACGTGCAGATGTGCGTGTGTGCGTGCGCGCGAAGAGACAAAAGCCTGTTTGATGGTGCAGCAGTGCAAATGAGCTCGTTTGTGTGACTGTTGATACAGAGAGGGCAGTGGTGGGAAAGGCCATGCCAGAGGTTCTCATCCCGTGTGTGTGTGTGTGTGTGTGTGTGTTACATTGGCCTCTTCCTGAGCTCAAAGAGGACACAACACAGGATTGTGCTGGACTTGAGTGTTGTGTAGGAAAAAGCTAAGCTGAGAGGACTAGAGGTGGGAGATGAATGAGCTGCAGTTGAAAGAGGGAACAAGAAAGTAAAGGAGATGAAAAAGCAGACAAGATGTATGAGACAGAGGGAGGAAACAGTAAAACCTAACCAAAAGAATTCAAAGGAGACATTTCGCAGTTTGGCTCATGTAGTTCTATTGTAGCACAACACAACTTTATAAAACAACAACGTGAATGCAATTCATCCTGAAGGAAACATGAATTTAAAGGAAAAGCCTACTTCACCCCTACAATTTACATTTGAATTTAACGCTTATACGTATGATTTCTCCGATTCATCAAGATTTTACTTGTTTTTCTATTATTCGTTCACTGGAGGAATGCAAGAAAAAACAAGTTTCTTTAAGAATTCAAGGTAATACAGGGAGAGTAATTTATGAACAAATGATCCTAGTGGGGGAAGTATTTCTTGAACCAAATTTTATGCCAATTCATAAAACAGACATTTCCCTCCAAACCTCAGACGTGAACCTCATGGTGGCGCTCGAGGAGAAGTCAGAGGATCACCAGTCAGTACATCCTCTGAGGACCATGAATGTCTGCACAATTTAGTTTGCGATCCAACCAGTAGATGTTGAGATATTTCGTCAGATAAAGGAAAACATCTGCTCGTGGAGCTATAAAGGAAAACTCTGAGAATCACATGCTTCACACTAATTCTTCATCTGAGGACCACGAAAGTACAAATTTATTTTGCAATCCAACCAGTAGAGATATGTTGAGATATGTCACCAGATACCGGAAAATGTATCCAGTCTGAGGGTCATGAATGTGTACAAAATGTCATTGCAATCGATCCGATAGTTGTGATATTTTGGTCTGGATCTTCGTGGGTAACTACTGACGGGTCGATGTTGTCGATGATGCCCGAAGCATCGACAGCGTGGCTAAAAAGTTGAGCAGGAGAACACAGACTGGAAGTGTGTATACAAACAAAAATTGGGACATGAAGGAGGTAATTCCATGGATTTGCGTTGGTCTGTATTTAAGTTATAACTTGACGAAAGTCCACTTTAATAAAAAGAATAGGGACAGGATAGTGCAGACAGGTGACTCATCAGGTCTCCTACACAACCCAGATACAACGATAAAGTCAGTCATTTCTGAGGAAAGGGCAGTTACGTGGTAAGACGAGAAAAATGAGTCATTGATGCGTCTAGGAGAAGATAAGGGAGTTTTAGATGTTGTCCAGAGACAGACATCAATGAGGCTGCAGGGACAATGCATGGAGTCAGATCGACTGGCTGGACACACCCCTCATTCCAAACGATGGTTTTATTGTGAAGAGACAGCGTGTTAAGTGTTACTCTGGAAATCAAAACATGGTCTTCACGCTGATGTGTAGGCTATACGTCTTTGTTCGACAGCCAAATACTGACATGGGGCCCATGTAGTTTACATGAGTGTGTGTGGAGTAGGAGGTGATGAGGGGGGTAATCAGCTGAACAATGAGTACAACTCACAAACAGGATCCCTCTGTTTCCTGCAGTAGAGACGGTCTCCTTAAACAGCACACACACAAGCTGAGTATCTTTAAGACATACACACGTTGCACGTACACTTTGTTGTCTCTTCCACAGTCTCTCCCCAACAAACACCATGTGTGCATTCAGATGTCTATTTTTGTCATAATGGGCAAAGTCTGATCTATGGGATTTGTTTCCCCCGTAATTACACCCAGACAGTGTGCATACTCAGCATATAAACACACAGCATACACACAGCTCACTGGGGGGGGGGGGGGGGGCAGTATCCAGCCTGGGCATTTGCTACCATCAGTAAAAGCACACCTGTCCCAGCTGCTGTTTTGAAGAGAACAAGAGGGAGAGAAGGAATGTGCTTCTCTCAGTTTTCCTGTCAGCCCCTCGACCTTCCCACCCGTCTCCGTTGTCGTCCTCCCTTTACTGGTTTGTTGTTCCCATGGTCAGCTCTTCTCACGCACTGTCATAGCATTTCTTTGTTTCTCCTCGTCGTGTGTCTCCTCACCTTTCCCCAAGTCAAATCTCTAACCCGTATCTTCTTACACCCTCTCTTTCTCAATTTATCAGTCTCCTCCTTCACCTTTCATTCCTCTAAAATGACTTGGTGGTCCCGCAGTCCTGCTCCTGCACTGATGTCACACAGCTGACTGACATGTTTTGTGCCCTCAGATCATCTGCAGTGATAATCGTGTCTGTCTCTTCAAAATGTCAGCCAGTCTAAGATTTATATAGCTTTTACAAGAGGAGCAACACACGCCTTCTCCAATGAGAAAAAATCACTTCAAGCGCTCTTGATATGCAGCAAATGTCACTGACGGACTACACATGAAATTCCCCAGTCAACATTGAAACTGAAGCGTTCTCTCACAGCTTTTCATTGGTGTACATGTATATGCGTGCACTCCGTTGTGCAGGGGGTAGCAAGTGGCTTTCTATTCTCAGTTTTACCAGCTCCTCTGCTTTTGTTTGGGTTTTATAATCAGCATTTTGTTCTCCTCAGACCCTGGTGGTTGCACAGCTGAAAGGATGCATGCCACGGAGGTACCACACAAAGACCACCTTCCTTTTTCTCATACACACACAATCACACATGCAAAAAAGAAATGTGGGCTTTCAGCTCTTTAACTGTTACCAGTTTGTGCTGAAAGACCTTTGCTCTGTACGGAAATAGATTTACAGGCAGCCCTCCGTTGTGTCCTCAGGGTTATATTGTGTGGTTCAGTATATCCTGTCTCTGTCTCCCATCCTTCTCCTTCCTGTTCTTCCTCCCTCTGCTTCTGCCGCCCTTTAGAGTGGGAACATTGAGCAAAGTGATATGTGGACAGCTAGTCATTAATCTGTCAGAGGACAGCCTATGGACAAAAACACTGTCAGAGCGGATCAGCATACACATTTCACCTTCCATAAAAATCATATGTCAGGTATCCTCCTATCAGAGACTCAATCACTGAGCCTGACACCACTGGACCCAATGGCAGAATTGCGTGTGTCAAGCTGAACGTTTCATTGAGCTGGCTTTAAAAGTGAAATAAATACATTTGAATTTAACTCACAAACTTCTTAGTCTTCTTGGTTATGTTCTATAAATCGTTTCTAATACTCACATAGCATGTGCAGCCACAAACCAGGTTAAATCAAGCCAAACAGGTGGTTCAGGAGAGTCTTTCCAGTCTAAAAATGACACACAATCACATATAAATACTCACAGAGCTTCAGGGGCTTTGGTCCTGTCTGAGCATGCTTTGTGACTTTGGCATCCATTCAGAACACACACACACACACACACACATGCAGCAGATTGGTGTGTAAATGTGGATTGTAAGTGTTTTTGAGTGGCAACCATGTGAAGTGGATTTGGATTCAATTGCATGTGTTTGTTTGTGTGTGTGTGTGTGTGTAGGTGTGTGTCTTTCATTGCAGTGTCAAACAAAAAAGTTTTTTGTGATGTACGGGAACCTCTTCGAGCGGTGGAAAACCATTTAGTTTGACAGTTTACAGACAGAAAACGTGCAGACCGTAGTTGGGACTTGTAAAGATACTCGGGGGCCTAAATGTTGGTGGAGAAGTGTGTGTGTGTGTGTGTGTGTGTGTGCAGGACGTACACGTCCGCTGTGATGTGCAGAGGTGCTGAGGAAAGACAGGAGACACAGCTGTTCTGGGGACCTGGAGCCTGTGCTTGCATGAGCAAACATTTCTGCAGCTTCCTGCACTGTGTGCATATTTGGAAGTGTGCTACATATCAATGCGTGTGGAACTTATTCTGCATGGCGCTCAGCATTTTTGCCTCAGTCAACTCCAGCACATGAAACAAAGCTTTATTGGCTATTCAAGAACTGTAGTTTCATCCAAGGTAATGACTCAGAACAGATAATCTGAGATCGTGAAATATCCATGAAATATTACATCTATCTTTGTGTTGAGACATATGAAATATTTGAGCGACAGCATAGGTCATTATCTGTGTTCATGTGTATTCTAAACTCCCAGGTTTTCCCTGTTATTGGTGTAGTTTAGTTGCTTATTCATCTTATCGGACATTCGATCAACTCCTCCATTAAATCAAATGACAAGAACAATAGCGTTTCACAACACACTTGCGTGCAAACACAGAAAAATACTGGCTTAACTCTTGTGGGGAGGAGTTCTGTTGGGCAAACAAGTGAACACTAGACTGAGCTGTAGCTAAGACATGATGCAACCACCAGAGCCTGGGGAGGCGGAGTGAGAGAGAAAACACTTCAGGAAAACGCTGTTTCAATGGCGCATTTTGCAAGTTTGACTGTTTTTACTATAATTCTGGGACTAATGTGGCGTTAACGTAGTTTTGTTCTATGGGAGGTTTTCTGTCTCTTTCTATTATGTCCCTTTTGGTTTATGTGGTGTAAATGCAATGTAGATACGTGTAATTAATATGTGACACTCTGCAGAACTTTGCAGGTGTATTTTTGTCAAGGGACTGCAGATGAAAATGAGTCAGCCTTGGGCTATTCACCACCTATTCATTGTCAGCAACAAATACATTGGTTGAACAAATGCGAATGGGAAAGAGGCACAAGGGGAGAGAGAGACATATTCATCCAGGTGTGACACAATAAATAGCTCAAAGAACAGCACTCTCAACCTATATCTGACCTGTCATCACAGATTTGTCACCAGTCAAGTCAGTGTTGACACATCATGCACCTGTTGCTGACTGACGTTTGACACAGAGGAAATCGACAAAGCTCAAACAATGTCGCCCCCTAATGGTTCATTGTTTGTATTACATGCTCCTGCAGCAGACAAGTCATACTTACAGAGAGCATGAACACTGGTTTGATTGCAACATCTCTTTGTTGACGTAAAACGACCATAACAAATGCTCAATTACTCTGGTGTTACGCAATAGCTAGACTGAACTTGTTCACCTTTGTCTCTCTGTCTGGGAGAGGACAGTGTGTGCTACGACCAGTCCAACTGGCTCACCCACTGAACCGTCACCTCTCTCGCCTTGTCTTGAGCTCACATACAACACCGCCTTGTGTCCTTAAGGTGTGTCTTGAGTCTGTACAAAATAGGCTGGTTATATTTAAACCCTGTGGCACACTCGGGTGATTATTAAGGCCACGCCTGCCCTTACATGCAGGCGTGCCCCATGCACTGCGTGCCATTTAAACGAGGACAATCTGTTTTCATTACCGTAATCCCTTCTGCAGCACTGCTGTTTACTGTCAATCAAAATGTGACAACTTCATGGCACGCTACAATTAAACACACGGTTTGTGATGATGGAAATAAAATAGGTTTACAACCAAGAGAGTCCTCTGTGATTCAGATTGAAAGCCTGTCAGAAATACAAAACAAGAGGACATACAGTAAAGGAAAGGTTTCTTGGGTTATCGTGGAAAAGCAAGTTATATTATTCAGAAAAGAGGGGGATTGCTCTATGTAACTTTAGAAGACATCATAGTAATTACTGGTCATTATTTGAAGGAAAAGGACTCCATGTTACAGTTATCACTCATTTATTGTTTTTCTCATGACATGATAGAAACATTCTGCCAGCCGAGGCTAAATTTAAATGAAGAGATTCGGATGTTTGCGATGCTACAGTCTAAAGTCATTCAAGTGCTGTGTTGTAACACAGGTAGAGGAGTCTAGACACGTCATTCGAGTCAGTCACAGCCAGAGTTCACATACACACACACACACACAAATCACAACATCACATTTTATATCAAAATACAGACGGAGCCAGTCGATTTGAAAATATTACAATATAGACAATCTCTTGCACTGACATGATACATAACTGGGCTCTTACATTCCCCAGACATTACTTTATCAGCTTCGTCAAGTAAATGAGCTCCTGTCAGCTGTAGTATGGCTCAACCAGAGCTCATACGATAGACCTCTTCTCATTAGCCTACTTCATCCAGCCATCAATATGGATGTGCAAATCCCTCAAACGCCACAGTTTTAAACTGGCCAAGTAGGCCATCTGCATTTTAAACTTTTGTCAAAATGTAAAACACTGAAATGTATTCACATGTGATTGAGTCAAACATGATTCTTCAGAACCGGTTTTACTTTGATATCTCTTTTGAAGACATTGAGGCAACTGTTAGCGTGTTCGCCCAGCCACAAAATGCCTCAAAAGTCCTTTTTGAAATGCAAAACAGCGACGATATAAAATACCACGTGGGACTGTTTAGACACAGAGACGCGTGATCCTGACGTGAGCCAACAGAACTTGACAATTCAACAACCGAAGAATATTCACATTCTCTAATTCTGACTTATATGCACATCGTTAACACTTGTTGAGGCTACATTAAAAATAAAGATATAAAATTAGACACACAGTACATCTGAGGTGCGTTTACAAGCTATCTGCATATATGTACGTTTATGCATATATGTTTTAAATCCTTGTTACACTTGCATGCAACTTTTGTAGTCCAGTCATTCTGGGACAAATTAAGACAAGTGTAAAAGAAGGGCAGACTTTTTTTTTTCTTTTCTTGAACATTGCAAACAGATTGAACCTGTTCTAAAGGGGATTTACTCACCCTGTCAACACAATTCTGCATAGTCTAAAATCACTTCAGCCACAATGTCCACAGGAGCATTAAGCAATTGAAGAGAAAGAAAGCAGGAAATAAATAGCCAAAATAAAATATGTCATGTCCAGGCCAAGTGCCAATGCAAAAGAACATGATATATTTATATTACGATCTCTACAATCACATTGAGAGGAAAAACATCACCATATTCAGCAGTGACAGCTTCATCAAGCATCAATGTTTCACAGGATCAAGGCAATTCATTATTGACTTACATTAAGTGGTGAATACAAACCACATGTATCTCTATTGACATAAAGTTTGATTGCTTTGATGTGCCCCATGAACCACAATTTATTTGCTGAGATTTGTTGCACGCGTTTGGATAGTTACCCTCCGTGGTGACGGCTCCTCGATGCTCCGATTGGCCACAAGGTCCTGCAGCTGCAGGGCCCCTCCGCCAATGAAGCAGAAGGCCGGACACACTGGAGTTGAACAGTCCATGTGTCCCTCCCAAAGGATCCGCAACGAGTGGGCATCATAGAAGGTGACAAGTCCTTTGTCACAGTCCAGACACACTCCCAGTCGGGGTGGCAGAGGAGTGGGGTGAGGGTGAGGCAGGTTACTATGGCTGGTACTGTGGGAGTGCACTCCCCCCTGGCTCTGGCTGTCCCCATGGGTCTGAGTGTGACCATGTCCCTGAGGAAGCAGGATCTTGCCCATGCCTATTGTGAGGAAGCAGAAGGGAGGAGAGTCCTGGCCGTCCTCTGCCCCACTGTCATGGCCACTGTCTGGGTCGCAGCTGGGGGGGGAGAAAGTAAAAGTAAGCAAAGGAGGAAAATGTTTAAAAAGTTTAAATACAGAATGACCCGAATATATAAAATACTCCACTTTATACTCTACAACTTCTATTTGCACCTGTATTACATTTGAATGTATTGAAAAGTCATTGAAAAGCAAGAAAAAAAAATAAAACAGTGATATATTGATATTATCAAGTTGGTCGTCTGTCTCCTAAAAACATGCACATTGTGACCTTAGTCCTGACTGCAGCTGTGTTGGAACTCCAATACACACGACACTATACGATTGTATATTTACAGTGTTATGTGAATTTTGTGTGTGAAAACTAAGAGTTCATGTAGTTATGAGACACTCAAAACAGCAGTGAAAGTATATAAATATATATATATATATGTGTATGTTTACATATTGTGATTATATATGTATGTGTGTGTGTACTATTTACTCTTCCTCCATGCTTTCAAGGTGCATTAATCACTATTCTGTCTCAATCATTGATCAAGTGACTCCATGTAATCTGACTGTAGAAACTTGTGTGTGAAAGTCAATGAGTTTCCTCCGGGTTCTGAGAGCTCAGCTAACAGAGAAACTGCTCCACAGTCTGAACGTTGTGGGTTCAAGGCCTTCCTTCATGGTTTGTCTTTTCCTTCTGTTAACCCCTTAAAACTAAATGAACCATGCAGATAATCCAATAAAGACACTGAATAGGAAAGAACAGGGTTGGAAGTTAGCACCAGCCACCAGCCAGATGCTGGTAAAATATGCAAGTGGCTGCTAGATTTGCTTCACTCGCCCGCCTAAAAACCCAATGTTAATGTATGAAGTGGCGGGTAGCTTTTGGAATCCACCAGCCACAGTGGCAGACGGACATGAAAGAGTCCTGATAGCTCAGCTTGTGGGGAAAGTCTATGTTTAAGAGAGGGCGATTTAGTTACCGAGGGCTGGCCATGTCCTGGGGGAGATGAAACCACTCTTGTAGCTTCTGCTCCTGTCCTACTCCCACCTGCAAAACAGAGTCAGAAAGACAGAAATCTTTGGTCACATCCATTTTGAGTCAGCATGTGATGATTCCATAGATACAACGCATTATAATACCAATCCAGCTGACCAACAAGCATCCCTCTCACCTTTACCAGGTAGGAACCAGGCTCCACGGAGCATGCCCAGTAGTGTCTGCCTTGAGTGACGGCCAAGTCGCCCACCAGCAGGTCAGAAGTCAAGTTGCAAGAAGTGAGTGTGCGGTCGGCAGTCTGCAGGAGGGAGAGGCCTGGCACACTGCGAGCGTAAGTTTGTCCTCTGCCCAATGCCAGCCTGTCAGCATGCAACCCCCAGCGTGAGTCCAAAGAGAAACTCAACACTGAGGGGGCAGGAAAAGGAGGCGTACCAGGAGGGAAAGGAGGGGTGAAGAGGGGAGAGAGATGGCAAGGAAGGTAACGGAAAGGAGTCACGAGGGAGGAAGGGTTAGATCCCGAAGCTGTGACAGTCAGGCTACAGCAAGTCTGATCACATAATGGAATAATAACCGGCGTGGGAGGAGAACACATTATAAGAGGCCGATCAAGAGAAAAGGTGTATTCAAGAGGAAAAATAGGATGGAGTGGCTTTAGCAGGAGGAGGAAATGTGAGAATCAGAGTAAAGGTAACATTCACATCTACACGTTGTTGAAACCGATCTGGTTTTGTGAAGGAAGGACAATGTAGAGTGTGACGACCCCTCCACTCCACTAGGTGTCCCTGTGTCCTGGCTCTTCCTTGACTTACAGAATCTGTCATCAGTTTAATGAGCCCGCTGTGGTTCCTGTTATAAAAGCTCACCACCTTCACGTGGAGGCTCCCTCTTCCCTGGCTGATGTTTGGTTTGTAGTAGACGGTCCGTACGTGCTTCCATGACTAATTACTGACTTGCATGTTTAATGCGAAGGTTAATGTTTTAAACAAATGTGCTGTTGATTTATAAGCTCGTCTGGTCTCCCGACTCTATTGCAGCTTTTGAGTCGGGCTGTGACAGGCTCACATTAAAAGGGAACCTAGGACAATATAAAGGAACGACACATATTTGCTGTGCAGAAGGACGGACAGGAAAGAGTCTCTGGATGAAACTGAAATGCAGAATGAAAAAAGGGATGTGCAGAAGCTAAAATAAAAAATGGGAATAGAAAAAATAAAGGAATGGAGAGAAAAGTAAAAAATATCACAATTAGTTGATCAATTGAAGAAATGGCAATACCGGAAAAATATATAACTTAACTGTTGAGTGTTTTCTTTGTTACCAATGCAAACAAACCTGTTTTGAATAAAAAAATATCTTACGGCATATTACTTATTCTCCAAGCTTTTTACAGTGCAATGAATTCAGTGAAACTGCATTGGAAACAAGGAATAGCCTCATTTGTTTTTAAAAGAATGGGAAGATTATGTTTTTTTTGTGTTAAAAGAGATGTAAAATGTGATGTCATACAATGGATGTCCATATCTCACCAGGTGCTGGTGGAGTGTGGAGGTAAACGTCTTCACTGTACTCTCCAAACCCGGCCTTGTTGCAGCCTCTCACCCTGAGCACGTACACGCTGTCCATCTGCAGCCGATTGATCACAGCGTTGGTTCCTCTCACTTCATCCAGCCGCAGCCATGCAGTTGCAGCATTAGGAGATCTGGTGCCGCCCCAAGTGGCTGCGGCTCCTCCTGCTCGCCGTTGGTATTCGACAGAGAAGTGCCAAGCTGGGGCCGAGTCCTGAGGGAGGCGCCAGCACAGAAACAGATGGTCATACGCAAGTGTCTTCTGGGTGTCAATGACTGGAGCCAGTGGGGCTGTGGAGGAGACAAAGCAACAAATGTGGTTAATTTACTATAATAAAGTATAATTTCACTTATATATGGTTTGAATCACAGAAACAAAGGAGCCTACCATGTATGAACTCCAAGCTGTGGATGAGCTTGACTTCTTTGGATGCGTCGAGGTGAAAGTTCCTGAAGGAGAGATCAGCTGAGAGAGAGAAACCCTGGAGGTTTTCTATGGCCTTCACAAGCCTGGAGGAGGAAAAAAAAGAGAAGTCAGAAAGCAAAATCTTACCAATCCATTCCTCCAAAATGTTAGGATTCAGCTGAATAAGTGTGTTACCTGCTGTGGGGGACTCTGGCAGCCTGTACGAAGCAGGGTGGATCGGTCTCCTTGAGCAGCTCCTGGGTGTAGGCCATCAGGCCAGCGTGCTCCAGCAGGCCTTGCCTCACCGAGACCTGGACCGACAGGGCATCCTCCCTCCTGCTGCGGGATCCCTCCAGGGCCAGAGCCAAAGCCCCCTGACGCTCCGCTACCGCCGCGCCCAGCTCTCGGATACAGTGGGTCAGCTGATGCAGAGCCACTGCGCTGTTCGCCTGGAGAGAGACGGAGTGGGGAGAAAGTGCTGCGTTAAACAGCAATGACAGATTAGGAATGACAAACACGGAGACAATGGTCTTAGATATTGCCAACACAGAATTGTGTCATGGCACCAGAGCCCCCTGGCCTCTAGAGGGCCCACTAATACTACCTGTGCCTTCAGCTGCAGTTGTAGTGACGGTTAACTGGCAGGATAGGCTGGGGGTGGATTCCCGTTGTATTGAAGCACAACAAAACCACAGTGTGTTGTTGATCAGTGTCAAAAATGTTGCTTTTTGGAAGTAAACATCAGTGCTTTCAGCTTGTTCTCCACAGCAGTGTTATAGAGGAAACACTGCTGGCCAGTCATTTCCATTGAACCCAAATATTGCAGCAGATTCTCCAACTATTTCTGTTCAAAGAACAGCATGAGGAAACGGGTACTTTGACAAAGCAGTGAAACGATAGTTCACCTCCATCTGTTTGATGGCAGCTTCCAGTTGAGTGATCTGACTCTGTATTGTCTCCTGGTTGGCCAGGACAAAGTTGACTTCCTTGGTAACCTTGTCCTGTAAGACCAAAACATTACATGACAGTCATTTAGCAGACGCTTTCATCCAAAGCAACAAAGTGGAGCCTGAGCCGGGGAATCGAACCGCCGATCCTCCGATTGAAGGACGGCCCTGCGCTCCACTTAGCCACAGAATTTAACATTTCAAGGCCGCTAACGTCAAGATCTTAACACAGTTGAAGCCGACTCACCTTGAGGGCCTGGTAGGCCTGTGCTATAGGCAACACTTTGTGTCCGTGGTGGACGCGACGGAGCTTACAAAGTGGGCACAGTAACCTCTGGCAGTTACGGCAGTACCACTGCAGTCTCTCCTGCTCATGCTCGGTGCATGTTAGGACCTGGAGCACGGGAGAGGATTAACGCACAACGACAACAGAGGAGAAGCTACTGTAGGTGATGAGCAAAACACAAACACAGACAAACCTTCGGCCGGAAGTTGTTGGTGGGTAGAATGTGTTCGTGCTGAGCTCGAGGGGTTCCCCAGGGGTGGTAGAGTTTGAAACACTCGTTACAGAAGTTGGACTTGCAATCAGCGCAGCCCTTAGAGGCCTCCAGGGACTGGGGAGGCTTACAGAAACCACACATGATGGCTGCACTGCCCAGACTTACTGTGTGCCTGTACCTAAAGGGCAGACAGGGGTACAGGGAGATAAGAGCAGCGCGAAAGCAATTCTGCAGCAGAAAAAAATGCAAACAAAAAAGGAGGAGTCCATAAAACTCAACAAAGGGAAGATTGAGCTCATCCGGGTTTGCCCTGCTCTCTTTTTAGTAGTTACTCTGTAAGTGCCTGACCTGGATACATCACCACCAGCTGCCTTGTTACTGCATCTTGCGCAGTAAAACATGCACCGTCACACTTTCCTGACCAACACAACCACTGTAGTGGAATCAGCAGCTGCACTCATCAAACATAACTCTCTGCCCATCTCAGAAGGCTTTTTTCCAAAGCAGCTCCTCTCAATTTGATCTTCACAATTTGAACTGATAAGAGAAGAGGATGATCAACGTTAAAGAAAGATGAGGAGTATTTCACTTCAACCTTCCTCAACATTTCTGTGCTGTCCCTGCAATCAGCTCTGAGGGTCAGTCTTTGATCAGGAGTAAAGGAATGATTCATTGTGGAAACTCCTTCCAGCTAATTATTTATTGTCTTATTTATAAGGCAGTATTGACTAAGCCCTTCATTCGCTGTCTGTCTTTATTGCCTGCAGGATTGATAAGGGGATTTTTTGTTTCTTTATGATTTTTGTAGTGAGCTGATGATGAGAAATTATCATGGAGTGAAATACCAAGACAGCACAAGTCATGTTTGAGCCTTCAGTGTCAGCTCTTACTACACCTGACTGCGCCTGTGACTCTCTCTGCTACAGTATATTGCTGTATATCTACATGCAAACCTCTCCACAATCCGCTCCAGTGTGAGGTTGCGGAGGCAGTCTGTCAGGCCTTTCTCTCCGAGCTCCACGTCCTGCTGACAGGAAGGACACGGGAACAGCATGGGGGGAGGGGCCGCGTCCTTCCGTCTCCGCCCTGGATATGTCCCGCACACTGAGAGGAGGACGCAGGTGTAAAGGAGGGGAGATGAAGGAGAAGGAGACATGGATAGAGGTGTAGAGGAGAATAAGGCAGAACTCTGAGTTGTCCCTCACATGTATACCAATGAATTCAGTGATAAGTAAAAGTAAGCTCACTTTGGAGGAAACACTATCAGCTGACACACACGCAGTGAAAATACACCTGCTCGACAGATGCTCACTGCCTGTTGTGCCTCCTTGACTCCTTGTCTCTGTGGACTTTGCTCTACATGCACTTCAATAAGTCATGAGATGAATGCATGAAGCCCTGCATGCTCAGCGGGATACTGATGTATCAGCTACATCACCGATGAAAGTCAGATGCTACAAAGACCGTGATGTCATATCACACCGCCAGCTTTTCATTTTTGCACAATGATGTCACTCTAAGATGACCCAATGCTGAGATCACTCATTTTCATTTTTAAATTCCCCATCAGCTGTACCAAACAAACACATATAAGCTCCACATCCGTTCTCCTCCGTTCTCCACCTGTTCTGAGGACCCGTTCCAAGCGGTCAGGCGTCCTGGGTGTGGGTCTTCGAGCCTGTCGTGGGGAGCGAGTGTTGGGGGTGGAGGCCGGCGAGTTGGGCTCTGGAGGGAGGTCTGGAGGAGGATAACCTCTCTGTACCAACACCTCAGCCGCACACAGCAGACAAACACTGTGCTGACACGGCAGAAGGACGGGCTGCTTCACCATCTCGTCACACACCGGGCAATGCAGCTCCTGTTCCATACTCTTCATGTTGGACTGCAGGGGGAGAGGTTCAAGAAGAGAGCTGAGCGAGGAGTCACATTCGATAAAGGCTGAGTCACTCGAGTAAAAAAAGATTCCACTGTTCTTTACATTCTGCTGTGCCTGTGACCTGTAAAAATAAATGTACATGAGATGTGTAGGAGTCAGGAGCGGCATCAGACACTGGTTTTGTATAACTGATGTTAGAAGTACAGAGCACAGGGGAGGAAAATATCTTTCCCCTGACTTCAGGTGTTAGTCCGTCTCCAGCTTCACCTTCCCTTTGAACAAGTCAGATATGGAATTAGCTCAGCTGTGGCATAGGCTACTGTGGTTTAGTAACTGAGTCTTACACTTCTCCAAGGAAAAATGTTAAAATAAATATATAGCTTTCAGTTGTTACTGGAGGCCAAGTTCCGGTGTTGCATCTTTAGCCTACTTAAACGCAGCATCCCGTTTCTATGACAACGCACATCAGTTCTGCCCCATCTATGCGGCCCATGAGCATCTGAAGCCGTTAGCTAACATATTTGATCGTAATCACCAAACATCCACCGCTTTATCTGCAACGTTTGGATATAGCCTATGTTATTTGTGGCCTTGCTTTTCTTTAAATGTTTCCACCCACAGTGCTCGAGCGTTTGCCAAAAACTCTCTTTGATTGTATTAATGCCCAAAAAATGCTCAAACGGAAGAAAAGCCTCACATTCCATCATCACAGACGCAACCTGTGAGTTCAGATGGGTCGAGAGGAAATATGGCACAAATTGTGGGATTAAATATGAGGGTGGATGACAAAATACGAGGGTGGTATCTTGCTTAAAATAAGCACACGTGGCTTAAACAAATAGGGTAATAAAATGAGCGTCATACTTACACTAATGCGAACCAAAGCGTCCATGATAGAGGTAAAGGTTTGTAACTCCGCTTCAGCCATACCTCGAAGATGTCAGCGTCACTGCGATACAACAACGAAACCTTTTGTTTTTCTGGGTAAAGACAGGGGCAGGGTATGTCAGTCGTACCGAGGAAAATGCGACCCTCGACCGTAATTGGTGAACCACCACAACAGATTTGCTTTTGAGGGTCTTCTCTGCTCAGAGTGCCGTTATGCGCACGCTGATTCTATGCTGTCTGTCTCTACAGCAGCAACTCGCCTCGGTGTAGAAATAGGATGATGGGGGGGGGGGGGGGGGGGGGGGTTGTTGCTTTCAGAGGTGCAATTCTATTAAATATGCCCAATTGTTTGTGGCCCAGTTTTCGTAGTACCGCTAGAGGGCAGTGTTGTGTAAGAAAAACACGAAGAGTCCTCTTTCAATTGTTGTCCGTGTCCGGAACCTTTGGATATTGATCGTTACAGAAACCGGACTGTAATTAAGAATGCACCAGCTCCTATTTATGGTGTCAGTTGTTGTAGCAACCGTGTTTAGGCGCAATCGTGTGGATGTAGTATCTCTTTGTTGTGTTGGTCGTAATAGTAGCTGACTTAAATATGAGTTGCGATATGTTCGCTCTTTCTAATTAGTGTGTGTTTCAACGTCGCACAGTGTCGTTTATGATCGCCTTGGATAAAGTAAATAATAGTCAGCGTATATTTGTCAGACTGCAGCGAAGTGCAGAGGCGAATATGCGCAGGGCACATTGAAATTGCAGCAAATAACGTAACGTTAGCATTTGTTTGCGCATTGTATTCCAGTATACCCGTCGTCTGTTTAAGTAAATAGTTGCTCGGTATGTCGGCTGTCAGCAGCCTTGTACCTGCACGGTTCTTGACCATTATAGCTCACCTTGTCATCGTTATCACAATCTTTTGGTCGAGGGTAAGTAACAGATTTGATTCACGCGCTCCAACCCTAAAAAAAACGATATAACCAATGATGCAAGTTCGTGTTTTTCATGCTAAGCTGAAATGTTTGTTTCACAGGGAAACAACGTGAAGGCTTGCTTGCCTTTGGATTTCACGCAAGAGCAGTATGACGATGAGGACAGGAAGTAAGAACACATTTGACAAACATGTGAAAGTACAGAAAGTAAGACGAATTTTGACCCACACAGCAAGGTTGTCGTCAAGACCACCTAAACCAAGTCATGACCAGGACCACAGTGTATCTGGACAGAGACAAGTACAAGTCTTTGAGGGGTTGAGACCAAGTCAAGTAGTAAATAAAGGCATTGCAGAGAGGAATTTCATTTGTGGGGATTTTCTTTTGTTTTCTATTAGCAATCACAGTAATGATGTTAAATAAATAAACATACAAAGCAAAGGCAATTTAGTGATGTCCCCACTGTTGTGGTCGTGACCTGCCTTGAAATAAAATCTGAGGTCCTCCTTGTCTGAGAGCGAGACGAGACAGAGACCGACCTCGAGTACTACAACACTGCCACACAGGCGTACACACCATCTCATATGTCTCTCTTTGTCGCAGGTTGGTGGTGGCATTGGCAGTCACCCTCGGTCTGTTTGCTATAGAGTTGGCTGGGTTCTTCTCAGGAGTGTCCATGTTCAACTGCAGCCAAGGTCTCCTGTGTATCCTTTTAGACTGATACTGTGGGCCCCTCATTGATGATGATTGATAAGAGATGACAATATAATTGGTATATGTTCAATTCCAGCCTTTGTTGCTATTTCTCCCCCTTTTGTTTCTCTTCTGACTTCATTACTACAAGAGCAGCAATTACAATGGCATTTGTCTTCTGCACAAAGACAGAGAGGTGGGAAATCATTTTGGCTTGGAATTGATGACAGCCTCAACAAAGAGCCAGGAAATTGATGTCACATGAAATATCTCAGTATAAAGAGAGATCAGTGGTATTAAAAAGTTATTCTAGTTGTCAGTTACAATTCCATGACTCCAAACTCTAGCAACAGGAGTCCATGCCAGTGCCTCAGTGGCTCTGCTTTTCTTTCTATTTGAGCAGTGGGAGTGTGACATCTACTGGTGGATCCTTGCCTTTTGCAGGTTAGTGTAAATATACTTAGTATTGTTTGCCCAAAACCATTTTTTTCCCTGACAGATATTAAACCCAGCACTGGCTGTCCACTGCAGTGCATCCGTATCCTTGTCTTTCTTTGTGTTTGAGAAGTGGGAATGCTGGACATATTGGGTTATTTTTGCCATCTGCAGGTTTGTGTTTGTGCGTGTGTTGATGTGCATGCATGTATCAGCTTTCTGAGAGCAAAGTGATAGAACCTCTATAATCAATGAAGTATTAGTAATTATGACATATGAATGCATGGAAGTAGTGCTCAGCACTGTTGCACTGTTTTCTTTACATTTATATATCTGTCTGTCTCTCCCTCCAGTGTGCTACCTGCTTTTGTGGAGATTATTCTGTTTATAGCTGTTTTTGGACTGAAGAAGAAGCCATTATGAAAGACAGTACTGTGAACTTAAGTCTCAATCAACAGATCAATCAGTGTCAACATATACTAGCTGAAGAAGGTCTGTGGTTCATTATTGAGGTACAGTGGAATGGACGGAAAAACGATGTTTAACTACTGTATTACGTGCATACAGTGCGCCAACAAACAGCAAAGGGATATACAAGCCGCTCTCTGCAATGTTTTTTTTACATATATATAATAATGTTAAAGAAAAAGCAACAATTGTTCTGTTGTTCCCAGTCTGTCTGTCACATTTCAATGGATATCTTAGAATGGTATTGTAATCTCAAATATATGTTGTAAAAATTGTTTGTTAAACTGCTGTTGTGTTGTCTTTTCTTTCTGCTTTTAACCCCTTTGGCACTCAAGTGTATATTTGCTTCTCAGGCACGTCTGTTTCACAGTGCTTACCCTCGACCAATACTCCTTCACCCAGATTAGCAGACCCTTACCACAGCCAGAGTTTTAATCAATTATTAAAACAATAGATGGGTTATAGAAATGGAATATAACGCAGGTATAAAACAGTATGTAAGTTACATTAGAATTAAGAATTATTGAACTATTCTCAACAAAGACTCAAAAACAGCAGAAGAAACCATTTAACGAAGCCGGTAATGGTAATACACTCATTTACAGTACAGGCTAACTTATTTCTGCAGCATAAAATGGTTTCATATTCAGTTCAGATTTGTTGTGAAACAAAGTCTTTCATCGATTAATTTCCATTCGTGTGAATCAATTTAAAATGGATAAACTGAAATAAGAGACACATTTACAATGATGTATAGCTATGTGGTTTATTCAGCAGATTTTAAATGAAGTTCCAATCTAACCAGCTACGTTTCTCTCTTCCTCCATTCATGACTCCGCCCATTGGTCCAACCTGACATTTGGACCGGGTGGTGAAGTTTTTTTGTTCCTAGAGCCGATGACAAATTAACTGGCCGGACCAAGTTAAACCTAAATCACATTTGTTTGACGACAGGGACTTATATTTCACAGTGAATGATGGGTATGTATTACACGATGAATGTGTCATTGAAGGCAACTCACCAAGTCGCGTTTGTATTCGCGTAGCTAGACATTGTAAAACTCCAGCGGCCAATTCTATGGTCAAGCTAGCAAGCTAACGCTAACGTTTAGAAATGGACTGAACCATTTTACTGTTTGCATATTCACTACTCTAAAACAGCAAGGACATACATTTATTATTACACTGTATGTGAGAGCGTTACATTAGCCGGTTATGTTTGCTGCTCACGTTGGTTGTTTAGCTTTAAGCTAACAGCAATTTGAACGGAAACGTCTATGAACGAACACTGACGTGGCGTTACGTTGTAAAGAGTCAGCGTTCAGGTAGCCAATCTAGACTCATTCAAGTGAGTGAGCAGGTATTTTAACTGGTTTTCTGAAGTTAATATATTCCTAAATTGATGATATCGTGGCTCAAATGCAACAGAGAGTCATTCCAGCAAATAGTATCTTTAAAAAAAAGAGTGTCGATTACAAATGTCTTTATTTGATGTGATCAAGCAGAGGACAACTCATCGGTCGAGTGTATATTACTGCATCCTACTAAGACTTTGCATCTGTGTTGGAGTTCTACAATAAACCCTTTCTTTGCCCTGTAGCGGTGAACACGGGCACCTCTCTAGTACTGTCCAGCCTGCTGTCAGTTCTGGTGTTTGCTGGGATGCAGATGTTCAGTAAGCAGTTGGGATCCACCGAGTGGCTCACAATCCTGGGAGGTTTCCTCGGCTCAGTCCTCTTCATCTGCTCCCTCACTGTATCCTTTTTAACTGCTTCAATCCCTCATTGCTAAGCATTAAACTGCACAATTCTTTAGTATTGTTGAGATATCTTTTTTTTTTAATTAACATTCCATGCTGCTGTTGTCTTTTGTTTACACATTTTCCAGCAAAACATTGCTTCCCATTTTTTACCGAACCTGATTTCTCTGAGTAACCTGGTTTCTTGTGTGCATGTAAATGAACAGATATCACTGAGGATTGTTCCACCTTAACTTTTGTTTCCAGGCATTTAGTAATATGGAAAATCTGATTTTTGGGAAGGGATTCCAAGCCAAGATATTCCCAGAGAGTAAGTAGTGACATCACTGAAATCAAACTCGTGCTCTCAGTACACAATGTGTTTTATTCTAATTTTATTATTTTGTTTAGCCTGATATTTCTCCTATGATTTGCCAAGTCAAGCGTCGGCTCAGCTCACACTGAAACATGAGCATCCTTAATGATATACCATCTTGCACAACAGTGATATGCACACTTTATCTGGGATTAGCCCACAATGTCAGTGCTTTGATATATCACTCCGGCTCTGTTCCTCACTTTTGTCATTCATTCTCTCAACTTCCAGTTCTGCTGTGCCTGTGCCTGTCACTGTTTGCCTCTGGTCTGGTCCACCGTGTCTGTGTCACCACATGGTACGTGTCAGTACCTCTGCAGATCACAGAGAACTCCTTCAACTTCATACAACGCAGTTAAAAGTAGTTGTTAAATGTATTTTATCCCATTGCTTTTTCTGTCTTTCTATTCCAGCCTGATATTCTCCCTCTTTGCCCTGTACTACATCAACAAAGTGTCTGCAGCTCTCTACCAAGCAGCTGTTCCCGCAGTAACTCCAGCAAAAGCTGCCAGCAAGGGCAAAAGGAAGAACTGATGAATTAGTTGGATCCCACTTGCATCCAGCAAATCAGTTAATATTTCCCAGGAGCTGATGGCCAGTGCAACACAGCAGTTTCACATTTTGTATTAATGTCTTGAACCCATAACCCTCTGTGTATTTCTGCAGGCGTTTTAAGGATTACTTGGAAAGTTATGATCAGTTCAATGACGACAACTTTGAAGCCAATATGAGGACACATTGATTATTTTTGTCCCTGGCGATCTCAATTTGAATCAAGGCCATTAAAAGAAGCCTGACGACCGTCACATTCCATTGATAACCTTTTTACGATTGCAAGGAGATTCAAACAGGTTATCTGTGTATTCATCAGCACATCAAGTTGCTTTTTTGTTTAATTCATTTTGTAATTAAACTCTGTAAAAGACTTTGGATGTGTTTGCATTCTGTCAAACTAGTTTGTAAATGTCAGTCTGTTTGCTGAGGTAGGTGTGGTGGTGTCCTAAAATTGTGAGCTTTGGATGCGATTGCATTCTGTCAAACGAGTTTGTAACTGTCAGTCTGTTTGCTGAGGTAGGTGTGGTGGTGTCCTAAAATTGTGAGCTGAAAAACTGTTGAGGAAAAGGCAGAGGAGGGATATAAACGGCAGCTTGTTTATTCTCCTTTTCCACCAACTGTGGTCAAAATGCCCCGACGAAGTTACTAAACCATGTTGGTGTTTCGAGATGATATGCCCATGAGGTGAGCGTAAAACACTTAAGACCAACTCTGATGTTGTGAACATGAAGTTACTATTGTATGTGACGCCGCTGTCTACTTCAAAGAGAGGTGAGTGATGGTCAGTTCGACTTATTTAGTCATGGTGTCAAACTTTGCGTGGTAAAAAAATATAAAATGTTTTATAGATTCAGATATTTGCACTACTTTGTTTTCATTTGGCAAATGTGGCCTAAAGGTTAGAAAAAAAGGTCTTGCAACGGTTAAATATGGCTCTGGACAACGAAATCACTGAGGTGCCCTTGAGCAATAACTCCCAACAGTTCCAGTGGAGCAGCTCGGTGGCCAACAGATCACTGGGCAGCTTCCCGGTGTTACTCAGCGCGAACAGGACATTCCTGACTGATATAAACGTCCTTGGATAAACAATGGCCTTCAAAACAAATGTTCAATATGTCATCAATGTCCACTTTTATCAATGGCATGAATCAGTTAAATAGGTTGGCAGTTTCAAAACAGAACCTGGAAACGAGTGAAATCATTAATTATATTGATTGTTTTGCACACACAGCCGTGTGTTTTGCAAGGTACCTCCAAGGGGAACATGCCATTGAAGACTGATTCAGAAGATGGCACCAGATTACGGAATGCAATTCTTTTGACTAACGGTCTTGTCTCAGGCAATATCTGAGGCCCAGACTTGCCCAGACTCAGCATGTCCCAGCATCACAAAGGAAGAGAAGTCATTCCACTGATATGCGTCATATTGCTTTGCCGTTGCCACAACTCTCAAGAACAGATTTTTTTTTTTCCAGATTGAGTTTCTGTCTAAAACTTAAAACTCTAAAGGGGAAAGTTTGAACAGCTGTATTTAAAGAAATTGTCGCATTCTAAGGTTCTCTGCCTCGCCTATACGGTGACGGTCTTGAGTGAAAACATGGGCAGGGAAGGTGTTTGCTCATGACTCTTCCACGTTAGTGCTCTCTCTCTCTGGCCCTGTGTCTATATCCCTCCCTCTCCCTCCCATCATTTTTGGGCGTTGCCTATAAAGTCTTGAATAAACTTCCAGTGAGCCCCTGCACTCTTCACTGAATCTCAAACTACAGTTGCTGCCTCTTTGAGACCTGGTGAGTTCATTATAATTACTTAGACACGCGTTTGTTCTGCTTTTAACTGTTGAAGAGCCTTTTTTTTATGAGTTCAGACGGAAAATGGATTCTTGTTCATATGAAGATTATTGTATGTAGTTTAAGGCTACGTGCTAAAGCTGCTTTTTGTCGCACTTGGTGTATTCAGCGACTTTCCTCCTCTGAAGTAGCGGCTCGTCCTCTGTCGGTTATGTTCCTCTTACTTTATTTCCCTCTTCTTTGTCTTCCACTTTTTTTGTAAAGTCTACCTCTGGATTTTTGGAACTCAACCAAAAAAAATGGTGGAAGGGAAAGGCAGAGCGAGAGTGGGAGGCTCGAGATAAGGATTTTAGTTTATGTGCAGGAAGATGATGACATTGTTTAACAATGTGCTTTGAGTGCCAGCGAGACCAACGCCCACATCCTCCCTTAACAATGTGTTAGTTTTGGATGAAGTGGTGGAACAAATCTGTAGACCTTTTACTGAAGTACAAAAAGTAAAAGTATCATTATGCAGTACATGGCACCTTTCAGAATTATGTGTTGTATCATTGGTTTCTAATTATTGATGCAAATACCTACAAATTACACTTAAATACGGTACTTGAGTGACTGTACTTATACTTTCCACTTCTTGCAACCGTATCCTTCAGTTTAGGCCTACCTAAGTTAACTTAAGGTAACTTAGGCCTACCTAAGTTAACTTTAGTGGAAGTTCAAAAGTAACCTAGAAAGTTCCACTTCACAGTTAATACTGCTTTATCGTTGAAAGGTATTTAAGGTCCAAGCCTATTTTATCTATTAGGTGAAACTATACCAGAGAATCATTTTTTATGCTTATCCGTATGTAAAATATCACTGTCAGCTATCAGCTGTCAGATAGGTGCGTAGTGAAGAAGAAAGCATGTACATTTAGAGAAATTCTTGACCAGACTTGTCTTTTCTCCTCTCAGCACCCACATCTGCAGCCATGACTGAGTTGGAGAAGTGCATGGAGTCCCTGATTACCATATTCCACCGTTATGCCGATGAAGACGGTGATGGAATGAACTTAAGCAAGAAAGAAGTGAACAAACTAATAGTGACTGAGTTACCCACCTTCCTCAAAGTAAGAATCTTTCCTCTTAAATCTAACCTCTGTGCTTAGTACCAATCAATGCACATAACTTGTGGTTACTTTAGCTTTGTACCCTAAACTTGTCACTCTTGCTCTTTCAGGCCCAGAATGACCCGAAGGCTGTGGAGAAGATCAGGAAGGATTTGGACCAAAACGGAGATGATAAGGTGGACTTTCAAGAGTTTCTTTCCCTCGTCGCCGGCCTCTCACTGGCCTGTGAGAAGATTTTC
The DNA here is from genome assembly GCF_949748355.1 of Melanostigma gelatinosum. Classification (NCBI taxonomy): domain Eukaryota; kingdom Metazoa; phylum Chordata; class Actinopteri; order Perciformes; family Zoarcidae; genus Melanostigma; species Melanostigma gelatinosum. The sequence goes on along the minus strand of NC_136642.1, from coordinate 11,456,294 downwards.
ATGCTCCATAAACTGAAGAGCAAGAAGTGAGATCGTGAGATCATGTTGTAGCACATGGGTGCCAGATTTTCAAGTAAAAGCTGCCTTTTACAAGATTTCACCTTCTGTTTGTCTGATTACTGTTTTAGTGTATTGGGTACAAAATATTCTCTTTTCTGTAATTCATGAGGGAGCTTTCTTCTGTTTGCAAATAGTTTTAAATGACCTGTACCATCTATTTCTTGTGCACATAGGACCTTTATATTTGAGCAGCGCTCTGCCAATTTAAGACAAATACCTCAGAAAGTACAGAGAATATTGATTCACATCAATATTGTGAAACAGTTGTGCTTTAGTTCACATCTGAAACATCACTTCACCCATAAATACTCTGAATGTTTAAAATGTTCAATTTAGGCAGCGGGTTTTTATACAGCAGATAAAAGGTTCAATATGGGAATGTGCTGGTTATCAGATGTTGCCTATACTTGGGTGCAGCACCACCTGCCTGTATGTCATGAGTTATGGGTTAGGGTTCTGCCAAATAAGCATTCTTATAAGTGCTGACAAGATTTGGTGGGGGTTGTGATTTTTGGAGATAGTGGTGGTTTTCTCATGGCCCTCCTCCAGTTTAGATGCCAAACTGTTCATTGATCTGCGTTTCCAACTTACACAAGCATTCTTCTGGTATCTCTCACGTGTGTCCCTGGCAGGCTTTTTATTCCAAGTATTAACATCCTTAAAAGGCTTCCTTGCACCATCCAACACAGAATTCAACACAAAGTACCGTCTATGAAAAAATAAGTTTATAGTACAGGTCATAGGACATGGCACACTGCAAAGCATTAAGTCCAATATTAAGTACATTTTTAAAAGGCCCATAATGTCAGTCGTATAAGGGAGGTATTAAAATACAGCAAGTACCTGTTTTTCATCTGCCTGTGGGCAATGATGACAAAAGCCCTCTCTGTCTTTTTCAGCCTGATTCTTGGGATAGTTGACATTCACCAGCAGAAAGCAAAACCCCAAATACATGACAGAGGAGACAACGCATGCTTTTAATGCTCTAAAAGTTTTACTAAATATTTTAAAGTCAGTGCTGAATCCAACGAACGGTCAGCAATGTGGCCAGTATGCTGCAGGAGTCTGAGGAAAACGGCCTTTTTTTACAGCAGTGATTTGGAACTGCCATCGTAGGAAAAGCACAGGTGTTAGGAATCTCCTTAACGATGGCTGTATTTATTGAAGCGCACCAGTAAGTCGTGACATTGTGACAAGAGAAGTGGAATTGAACAGTCAGAAAAGCACAGGCGTAAATAATGAAATAAATGATGGCCGGATTCATGGAGCTGCTTTGATTTCAGGAATCCTTCTGGCTCACAGTCGCTCTCACTGAAACACTTGAACAGAATAGAGCCATTCGTTAGTGTTATTTGTAACACCTGTGCTTTTTGTTCTCTGACAAGCCAACATGTCTACTGTGAGCAATGCTTTCGAACATACAATGTTGTAAGGTTTGATAAAAAGATGCACTTGTATATTATCTGCACAAAAACGTGAAGAAGCTCTTTTTTCCAAAGCAGCTCCTCTCAATTTGATCTTCACAATTTGAACTGATAAGAGAAGAGGATGATCAACATTAAAGAAAGATGAGGAGTATTTCACTTCAACCTTCCTCAACGTTTCTGTGCTGTCCCTGCAATCAGCTCTGAGGGTCAGTCTTTGATCAGGAGTAAAGGAATGATTCATTATGGAAACTCCTAGCAAATTATTTATTGTCTTATTTATGAGGCAGTATTGACTAAGCCCTTCATTCGCTGTCTGTCTTTATTGCCTGCAGGATTGATAAGGGGATTTTTTGTTTCTTTATGATTTTTGTAGTGAGCTGATGATGAGAAATTATCATGGAGTGAAATACCAAGACAGCACAAGTCATGTTTGAGCCTTCAGTGTCAGCTCTTACTACACCTGACTGCGCCTGTGACTCTCTCTGCTACAGTATATTACTGTATATCTACATGCAAACCTCTCCACAATCCGCTCCAGTGTGAGGTTGCGGAGGCAGTCTGTCAGGCCTTTCTCTCCGAGCTCCACGTCCTGCTGACAGGAAGGACACGGGAACAGCATGGGGGGAGGGGCCGCGTCCTTCCGTCTCCGCCCTGGATATGTCCCGCACACTGAGAGGAGGACGCAGGTGTAAAGGAGGGGAGATGAAGGAGAAGGAGACATGGATAGAGATGTAGAGGAGAATAAGGCAGAACTCTGAGTTGTCCCTCACATGTATACCATGGAAAATGCGACCCTCGACCGTAATTGGTGAACCACCTCAACAGATTTGCTTTTGAGGGTCTTCTCTGCTCAGAGTGCCGTTATGCGCGCGCTGATTCTATGCTGTCTGTCTCTACAGCAGCAACTCGCCTCGGTGTAGAAATAGGATGATGAGGGGGGGGGGGTGTTGCTTTCAGAGGAGCAATTCTATTAAATATGCCCAATTGTTTGTGGCCCAGTTTTCGTAGTACCGCTAGAGGGCAGTGTTGTGTAAGAAAAACACGAACAGTCCTCTTTCAATTGTTGTCCGTGTCCGGAACCTTTGGATATTGATCGTTACAGAAACCGGACTGTAATTAAGAATGCACCAGCTCCTATTTATGGTGTCAGTTGTTGTAGCAACCGTGTTTAGTCGTGTGGATGTAGTATCTCTTTGTTGTGTTGGTCGTAATAGTAGCTGACTTAAATATGAGTTGCGATATGTTCGAGTAAGACGAATTTTGACCCACACAGCAATGTTGTCGTCAAGACTACCTAAACCAAGTCATGACCAGGACCACAGTGTATCACAGTGGTGGGCCGGCAGGGCCTGCAAGGCCTTCTCTGCTGGCCTAAAGAGAATCACAAAGCTATATCTATTTTATAATTTAACAATTTTTCTGAAATACACTACATTTATTATAATTTATAAAAATATTTTTCCCATTATCTTATGTTCTCATTGCACAGCTACTGTCTTCCTCAGTTGCTCTGCTTCCAGTGCAGCTTGTTTTAAGTAGAGCTTTTATCCAATCAGATCTCACCTCTGTGTCTCTAGGTAAGAAGAGAGGCCCGAGGCCTGCAGACTCACAAGTGAATCCCTTTGCAGTTGAAGTGAATGGGGACGATATTGTTGATTGTCACAGTATTCAACCAATCAGATCTTTAGTTTGACATGTTGGGCGTATTCTTTGACGTGCCAGAGCCTGCTAGCTGACCTAGCCATACGTGATTGGTCAGTGGGCTAGCGTGACACGTTGGGCGGTGACGATCCCAATATCTGTTGCCTCTGTCGAGCGGACATTTTTTGCCGTCAAACACATTAAAACGTATTCAAGAAATACAACTGGGGAGGCTCGACTGTCTTCACTGGTGTCCATGAATCGAGAAGGACTTCTTACTGGAACTAAAACCCACGGATGTACTGAACAACCGTGGGGTTAAACCAGGGGTCTCAAACTCATTGTCACTCCGGGCCCCATCAGCATCATGGTCGCCCACAAAGGGCCGGTTGTAAATGTAACTACTCGTAACATATTGTTTAATAACTCTCTGCATTTGATTAATTAAGTGTAAAAATATGTACATGCAGTTATATAAATGTAAAAATATATTTAAGCACAAATTTGTTATTATAACTTAAATCCTTTTAATTTAGGGTTAAGAAACCCACATTACTCTATCAAACTGGATTAAACTCTTTATTAACAAAGAAAGGAGGAACAGCAGCTAAATAGTGAACAGCAGCTCTGGTAAGTTAAATGCGTTTGCTTTTACATCTGCAGTAGCTTTAATATGCTTGTTTATATATTATTATTTGTACAACTTGTTTTTATGAAGATGGATTTTAGTTTGGTTTTATATGTGATAGGAACCATTGTTATGTCCAATGTTGCTCTGGGGACATATTTAGCCGTTGCCAACTTGGCAACTCGACGTATTGGGCACCCCTGTACTACATCAACAAAGTGTCTGCAGCTCTCTACCAAGCAGCTGTTCCCGCAGTAACTCCAGCAAAAGCTGCCAGCAAGGGCAAAAGGAAGAACTGATGAATTAGTTGGATCCCACTTGCATCCAGCAAATCAGTTAATATTTCCCAGGAGCTGATGGCCAGTGCAACACAGCAGTTTCACATTTTGTATTAATGTCTTGAACCCATAACCCTCGGTGTATTTCTGCAGGCGTTTTAAGGATTACTTGGAAAGTTATGATCAGTTCAATGACGACAACTTTGAAGCCAATATAAGGACACATTGATTATTTTTGTCCCTGGCGATCTCAATTTGAATCAAGGCCATTAAAAGAAGCCTGACGACCGTCACATTACATTGATAACCTTTTTACGATTGCAAGGAGATTCAAACAGGTTATCTGTGTATTCATCAGCACATCAAGTTGCTTTTTTGTTTCATTCATTTTGTAATTAAACTCTGTAAAAGACTTTGGATGTGTTTGCATTCTGTCAAACTAGTTTGTAAATGTCAGTCTGTTTGCTGAGGTAGGTGTGGTGGTGTCCTAACATTGTGAGCTTTGGATGCGATTGCATTCTGTCAAACTAGTTTGTAAATGTCAGTCTGTTTGCTGAGGTAGGTGTGGTGGTGTCCTAAAATTGTGAGCTGAAAAACTGTTGAGGAAAAGGCAGAGGAGGGATATAAACGGCAGCTTGTTTATTCTCCTTTTCCACCAACTGTGGTCAAAATGCCCCGACGAAGTTACTAAACCATGTTGGTGTTTCGAGATGATATGCCCATGAGGTGAGCGTAAAACACTTAAGACCAACTCTGATGTTGTGAACATGAAGTTACTATTGTATGTGACGCCGCTGTCTACTTCAAAGACAGGTGAGTGATGGTCAGTTTGACTTATTTAGTCATGGCCCAGACTTGCCCAGACTCAGCATGTCCCAGCATCACAAAGGAAGAGAAGTCATTCCACTGATATGCGTCATATTGCTTTGCCGTTGCCACAACTCTCAAGAACAGATTTATTTTTTCTCCAGATGGAGTTTCTGTCTAAAACTTAAAACTCTAAAGGGGAAAGTTTGAACAGCTGTATTTAAAGAAATTGTCGCATTCTAAGCTTCTCTGCCTCGCCTATACGGTGACGGTCTTGAGTGAAAACATGGGCAGGGAAGGTGTTTGCTCATGACTCTTCCACGTTAGTGCTCTCTCTCTCTATATCCCTCCCTCTCCCTCCCATCATTTTTGGGCGTTGCCTATAAAGTCTTGAATAAACTTCCAGTGAGCCCCTGCACTCTTCACTGAATCTCAAACTACAGTTGCTGCCTCTTTGAGACCTGGTGAGTTCATTATAATTACTTAGACACGCGTTTGTTCTGCTTTTAACTGTTGAAGAGCTTTTTTTTTATGAGTTCAGACGGAAAACGGATTCTTGTTTATATGAAGATTATAGTCGTTTAAGGCTACGTGCTAAAGCTGCTTTTTGTCGCACTTGGTGTATTCAGCGACTTTCCTCCTCTGACAAGTAGTCTACCTCTGGATTTTTGGAACTCAACCAAAAAAATGGTGGAAGGGAAAGGCAGAGCGAGAGTGGGAGGCTCGAGATAAGGATTTTAGTTTATGTGCCAGAAAATTATGACATTGTTTAGCAATGTGCTTTGAGTACCAGCGAGACCAACGCCCACATCCTCACCTCTTGCACACGACGCCCCCAAATTTGGGGGCTCCCGGGCTTAGGGGGCTTGCAAATATGATCCAAAAAAGGCCCATATTGATGGGGAATATTGTACATTTTATATACCGGATTAAACAGCAACGTATGGGCAACACTATCATATAAGTCACTTTTTACACGCTCCAAACACAACTATACACTACTAATATAAGCAACTAGAAAATGTGGCATAAAACCACAAATTCCTGGGCAAAACACCATGCTAACTGCTACACAGCTAATCCGTACATCGCATAGCATTAGCATTAGCATTCGACGCAGAACGCATAAATGCCTTCGGTTTTTCTCTCCGTTAAACCACTAGAAAGCTGTGAGTGAACAACGGCAACAGTTCCCTTGAGTGGAAAAAATCGTTGGTTTTTGCTTACCTTTATGAAAAAATCACAAAAATAACGGCGAAAATGATCCGGTTCAAAGCTAGAAACATTGTTGGCAACAACATCCTGTCTGCTTCCGATCTGTTTCCTGTAGAAGGGGGGTCAATCCACCATGGGTGGGTGGTCAGACTTTTGGCGAATGGAATTTTACGCTCTGTGATGCGCGGCACTTCTTGCAACTTTACTCGCTGAAACTTCTGTCAATCAACACCCGCTTCGACGCCCGCCTTCCTGAGACTCTGATGCGTCGAAGGCGGGCTCATTGACTGAAATCGAACAATGGTAGGCTGAGCTAGAGCCCCATACACACACAGCAACTGGAACTCAGACATGGATGAGAGCCACAAACAGGCTCTGAGATGACCCTGGCTCTCAAAACAGCTGTATTTGGATGTGTTGAATAATATGAGTCATAAAAAAGTGAAATATATAGTTATAGAGTATATAAAAGTATAAATGTTAAGTAAAGCAGTAAAAATTAAACAGCAAAGTATGGTTTATATGATTATTAAAATAGACCTTGTAGTTACAGAATTGTGGTCTCTTTATGGGTATGCCATTTTCGTGCAGAGGCCTACAAATAGGGCTAGAGTTTAAAAGGATTTATTAATTAACAATATGTTAGTTTTGGATGAAGTGGTGGAACAAATCTGTAGACCTTTTACTGAAGTAAAAGTATCATTATGCAGTACATGGCACCTTTCAGAATTATGTGTGTTGTATCATTGATTTCTAATTATTGATGCAAATACCTAAAAATTATACTTAAATACGGTACTTGAGTGACTGTACTTTCCACCACTAAGTAGCCTTCTGCTTTATTGCAACCTTATCCTTGAGGCCTACTGAAGTTAACTTAAGTGGAAGTTCAAAAGTAACCAAATAGAAAGTTCCACTTCACAGTTAATTCTGCTTTATCGTTGAAAGGTATTTAAGGTCCAAACCTATTTTATCTATTAGGTGAAACTATAACAAAATCATTTTTTATGCTTATCCGTATGTAAAATATTATTCTGCACAGTAAGTCACAACAGCTGTCAGATAGGTGCGTAGTGAAGAAGAAAGCATGTACATTTAGAGAAATTCTTGACCAGACTTGTCTTTTCTCCTCTCAGCACCCACATCTGCAGCCATGACTGAGTTGGAGAAGTGCTTAGTGTCGCTGATTACCTTATTCCACCGTTATGCCGATGAAGACGGTGATGGAAAGACCTTAAGCAAGAAACAAGTGAACAAACTAATAGTGACTGAGTTACCCACCTTCCTCAAAGTAAGAATCTTTCCTCTTAAATCTAACCTCTGTGCTTAGTACCAATCAATGCACATAACTTGTGGTTACTTTAGCTTTTTACCCTAAACTTGTCGCTCTTGCTCTTGCTCTTTCAGGCCCAGAATGACCCGAAGGCTGTGGAGAAGATCATGAAGGATTTGGACCAAAACGGAGATGATAAGTTGGACTTTCAAGAGTTTCTTTCCCTCGTCGCCGGCCTCTCACTGGCCTGTGAGAAGATTTTCATGCTCCATAAACTGAAGAAGAGCAAGAAGTGAGATCGTGAGATCATGTTGTAGCACATGGGTGCCAGATTTTCAAGTAAAAAAGATTTCACCTTCTGTTTGTCTGATTACACTCTTTTAGTATATTGGGTACAAAATAATCAGTTTTCTCTAGTTCAGGGGTCTTTCAACGTTTTTCAGGCCAAGGACCCCCAAACTGATAGAGAGATGGAGCAGGGACCCCCGACTATATATATTGTATAAAATTGTGTTTTATATTAAACTGGGCCTATGCCATGTATAAACATACCTCTTTATTGTGCATTCAGTACTAAGCCATTCAAATAATACACAGGTTCTTATATTCATGTTTTCATTTCAAACAGGTACAGTCAGTAGGGTGGCCGTGCCACTGCCATTTTTAAACATACCATGTCAACTGATACCAATGCCAATATCAACATTGTCTGTCAATTGCATGATAATCATGCATACAAGCTATTCAAATTGATGGTTTCATTTTAAATGTGGAAATGAAAAATGAGTGATGGCCTATTAGTGCCACTGCCATGCATAAAGATACCGATTTATACAGATAAAAGGTTCAATATGGGAATGTGCTGGTTATCAGATGTTGCCTATACTTGGGTGCAGCACCACCTGCCTGTATGTCATGAGTTATGGGTTAGGGTTGTGCCAAATAAGCATTCTTATAAGTGCTGACAAGATTTGGTGGGGGTTGTGATTTTTGGAGATAATGGTGGTTTTCTGGTTTTCTCATGGCCCTCCTCCAGTTTAGATGCCAAACTGTTCATTGATCTGTGTTTCCAACTTGCACAAGCATTCTTCTGGTATCTCTCACATGTGTCCCTGGCAGGCTTTTTATTCCAAGTAGTAACATCCTTAAAAGGCTTCCTTGCACCATCCAACACAGAATTCAACACAAAGTACCGTCTATGAAAATAAGTTCAAAGGACATGGTACACTGCAAAGTGTCGTAGAAGGGAGGTATTAAAATACAGCAAGTAACTGTTTTTCATCTGCCTGTGGGCAATGATGACAAAAGCCCTCTCTGTCTTTTTCAGCCTGATTCTTGGGATAGTTGACATTCACCAGCAGAAAGCAAAACCCCAAATACATGACAGAGGAGACAACGCGTGCTTTTAATGCTGTAAAAGTTTTACTAAATATTTTAAAGTCAGTGCTGAATCCAACGAACGGTCAGCAATGTGGCCAGTATGCTGCAGGAGTCTGAGGAAAACGGCCTTTTTTTACAGCAGTGATTTGGAACTGCCATAGTAGGAAAAGCACAGGTGTTAGGAATCTCCTTAACGATGGCTGTATTTATTGAAGCGCACCAGTAAGTCGTGACATTGTGACAAGAGAAGTGGAATTGAACAGTCAGAAAAGCACAGGCGTAAATAATGAAATAAATGATGGCCGGATTCATGGAGCTGCTTTGATTTCAGGAATCCTTCTGGCTCACTGAAGAAATTAAATTGCTAATGACAACAAAGCATTGTCTGCTTGACAAACGAGGCAAACCATCAAGGGCAATCCCAGTTGTAAGCTACCAACAGATTGAGTGGACTGGTTATACTGGGACAGAGAGGCTGAGTGGACTGGTTATTATGCAGAGAAGGACTTTGCAGTCCACTACACTTCAAACAGCTGAGTAACAAACTCATTTATTGTTGTAATTCACTGTCCAGAGCAGGGGGTCAGCAACCATTACATTGCAATGTCGGCTTGTGTATGTGCACTAGCAGGTAAAAGCAGTGCAATGTCTCCTTCATTTATTTATTTGTGTGTATATCAGTTGTCTGCCTTTTTTTTACTTATTGGCTGTGATTTTTATTTAATTGTCTTAGTGTCAGGTTTTCTGGTTAATTCTAGTAAGGGTATACGGAGGTGAGTTTTTTTGTTGTTGTATACACTTGCTGCAAATTGCTGGAATTTATTATTGGTTTGAACATAAGAGCATTATGGTGTGATGTTTCATTGGCGTGTACTTTGACATTTAATGTCATTTTATTTTATTTTGTAGCCTAAAGGTGATCTCGAATTTAATGTGTCACCATGTATATCAACCATTTCTTCACCATTTTAACCTCTATAGCCCGACACTTTTAACATTTTTAATTAAGTAAATATTTGAACTTTTATTGTTATAAATATTTTACAATAATAAAGACATTAAAATATAAATTTACTTGAGTATGATATTGTAGCACTCGTTCCATCGCTGGTCATTTGTTATAAGCTTTTTTTTCTCCAATAAGTGATTGCCTTACGTTTTAGCAAGTAAGTTGGATGCCACAATGGTTCCATCTCAGCCAACATGGCAGCCTTTAACAAGTGCTGAACATGGAAATAACATTGAAATGTGGAGATTTGGTACTTTAAGGAGGTGGTCATGCCTTTAATTCACCACTAGATGTCACAAAACTAGTTTTAAAGAACGAAACAATTGCTGTTCTACAGGTTCTCTCCAGTTTCACCATTTGAGTGAGGAAAGACAGTTTTATTAAAAATAAATGATGCTGGTTCAGTGAGGATGCGTCAGACCAGACTGTAACATATAAACACACTTTTTGTTGAATCCTGACAAAGAGCATCAGTTGACTGGAGATTTTACATGAAAATACTGTGTTCCACAAGGTGATGTGTGGTGTAGATGTTCTGGTGTTGGTGTGATGACGCTGCTGGACAGAGCAGCCAACTGCAGTTTAAGTTGAATAGTTTCCACAAGAGTTTAACTGACAGTTTTGTCCCCTCCCTTGTAAGACCTTCGGGTATGAACATGATTAAAGGAATACCTTTTACCTCCTTTGGCCATTTGTTTGTGCATGCTACACTGTAGAGAAACCTGTACCTCACACCCATACGTTGACAGGTGTTTGCTTACCTTGTTGCTTGGGGTATTATTGGTGGATTATGTAGATCATGAAAGGAACACAGCCAAAGCAGCAACTGTGAGATTATATTTGATGGCATCAAATATAATCTCACAATCAAATTGATGCTTTATTCGAAACTCTGCTCAAAGATATTTCTATTTCATTTTAAATTATTACAGTACAAGTTCATGGTGCAGACTGCAGAGGTCCAGCAGCTCCCAGCAGTGAAACTGTAACTCATACCCACAGTAATTTACACCACACGATCCTTCGTCTCTATTTGCTTTGCCTCCCCTGCAAGGAGAATCTGATCGTTTTCAATAAGTGAAAGTGTTAAGGCCAAAGTGAAGAGAGGCTTGAGCTAAAAGGGACTTGGCAGGGGGCAACAGAGGGTAAGAGGAAGAAAATACTGCCCTTCTGTTGCCTTGGAACAAACGAGTGGAAAAAAGAGGTTGAGTTTCACAAAGTTGAGCAGAATGAATGGGGTGTGACTTGCGTCAGAATGAACAAACAGCCGGGACACTCCCACTGACGGACTAGAGACTCTTGTGATTTTATTTACTTCAGTCGAACTAAACTAGGACATTTACATTTACGCTAAAGAACAGGAGAATAAAGTTTTCAATTAGTTTCCATTGTGATCTCTGATGGTGGCAGAAGTACATAATTCAGCCACCACAGATGCTTTTGAAAGTATACTGAATTTTATTCCAATAATACTAAGAAATAAAATACAACTGGCACTGGTTAAAACATGTTTTTAATTCTTAACTGCTCAAAAGAGAAAATTTCAGGAAATTCAATACAGCCTCATTGACATAAAACATTACCAAAAATGTCAGACAAGATGCCCATGCAGCCAAATGACCTATGAACACACACACTTGGTTATGCCTTTAAACGCACCAGTTTGGGTGGGATTAAACTCACTCACTGTAACTTTCCAGTTATTCTGACATATTTTCTCCAGACGGCTACACTGAGCAACTCCTCAATGAAGAGGCTAACCTTAGATGGTCCTCCACACACACGTCATCAATGGCGACCGTTGGCTCTATACAACACAAGCAAAATAACTGTCTTGAGTGAATGTTTTCTTTTCTATGGCACAGCTCTCGGGGAAAACAGGGTGGGGGGGGGGGGACATTTACCATGCATGTGTGGGTGTGGGTGTGTCGGACATCGTGTGTCTACTCTTTAAGAGGGCTTTAGGGGAGCTTCCCCCTCACTCTGACAACTGTCTCGCCTTGGTCGACTGGTGATACGGACAGGATCTCTCCTCAGCCAGGGAACGTGAACTCTAAGGTGAGTCCCGATGAAAAGCAAGATTTTGGGGAACGCAGGAAAGAAAAAACAGCATTTAATTCAGATGCTGAGCATGAAAGATGCAATGGAAATGTTTGAGTTATGCCATGGTGTATATTTCAGCGTTACTCAGTGCTCTGAGCATTTGTCAAACACCTTATTGTGTTGATTCTGACATTTACATTCAATGCTCATATGATACATTTTTATACATTCATGTATTTTCTGTTAATCCCGTATGTTTTTAAAGGTATTTGCTCTTGCCGCTCTGTTAATTACTCTCATCAATCGGTTTCTCCAGCTACAGACATGGCTCGTTTGGACCAGGTCATCACAAACATTGTGGATATATTTCTGGAGTATGCTGATGATGAAGGCAAGAAAAAGAAGTTAAACAAAGAAGAACTGAAAAAGGTGCTGGAGCAAGAAATACAATGTCCTGAGTTAAAAGTAAGCGACTGAACACACTCACTTTACATTAATGGCTATTCGTGAAATACGTGCGCTATCCTGCTTCTTCCTCACCACTTGTGCTTTTGTGCATTACATGTTGTTATTTACCTGTAAGGATGTGTTCTCCAGGACAAAATCAATGCAGGTGACATTGAGGAAGCCATGAAGATGCTGGATAAAAACCACGATGGCGAGCTTAACTTCAGAGAGTTTTGTCGGTGCGTGAGTGAGCTGGCCAAGTGCTACTACCAGAAGAAGACAGGCAAGGGTGGCAAGAAAGGCAAGGGGAAAGAACAAGAAGGTGAACAAGAAGACTAAAGAACCATGAAGTGTTTGTAGCATCTTAATGTATTTAGAAATATTGCATGACATTTACACTGTATGTTATACGTGATACAGCTGACCCTGGAACCAGATGTTGCTATATTCGGCCTTTTCCACATCCATCATTTAAATCAAGCTTGTTATTTCTGTTTTGAAAGTTCATGTAAGATGTGATATTCGCTACCTTAGAACCTCTGTCGACAGGTTTTCAAAGAACTTTACATTTAACACTTTTGCTGAAAATAAATAAAAGCAATAAAGTTTGATTTGTTCTGCACGTGTAGTTGTTGGGTATATGGTGTCACTGCTGTGGGAGGAAACAAGCGTGGGTTCATCAAACATTCAACAGACATCACCCGCTGTGTTCTCCAGAGCACATATCACTGCTTCCTGAGTGAACATTTTAAACTTTGACGGATATCGGATATATTCCATGTCAGAAAAGTAACTTCAAATATCTATCTAGCTGTCTTTTTGTTAAATCACATGAATTAAACCCTTAAGAAGATGGTATTCACAATCCCTCAACGCACAAGGGAGTTATGACTTATCAATTATTTTGAAAATAAACGGGGCAAAAATGTTATGTTTTAATTGTGAAAACTCTTTGATGGAATTGTTTATAGTTTTGTTGTTGCCCAATAATTCCTTCAGCTGTTTAACAGACTTGCTCTGCTTCGGAAAACATGGCCACAAACACTGACAATGTGTTCATACCGCTTTTAATGTTAATTTATAGAAGGTTTTTATGATTTTAAAGGTGCTTTTCGTCCAATCCACAAAGTGTCGACTCACTCACATGGCTGCCTGTCTAGAAACAAACACACATTTCTATTGGTTGCTGTGAGGCATGTGTGACTGGCTGAACGACCCGTTTGTCCACAAAATATTTCTGCAGTCGTGTAAAGAAATCAGACCTTGTTTAAAGATTTATATTCTAAACCTGCGTTGAGATGTTTGTTTAGAAGCTTTGAATAACCAGAATGTGATGTAACACTGGAGTAAATTCAGTGATTCAATGCTGTTATATTTCTTATAGGCAAGGCAAAGCAAGTGTATTTGTCTAGCACATTTCAACAACAAGGTAATTCAAAGTGCTTCACATAAAACCATCAAAACATCAGGCAAAAGAAAAGGAGATTTAAAAACAATTAAGAACATTCATTGAAACATTAAAAAGCAGTGTAAGAGATAAAATACAGAGAAGAGAAGGACCTTTGAAGAACTTCAAATTTGTGTCCTCACCTCTTCCTGAATCAGTCACAACCATTGATCGCCCATGCTTTATGCACTGCATTCGTCTGGTTGCGTGCAAGGTGGAGCGAGTGTGCTAAAATACTGTATGCAAGAGGTGAGCATCTGTCAGCACACTGTTGGCCTTACCAGCATGCCCCGTTCTCTCATACTGAAAGTAGTTTAAATGTAGTAATTTCAACTGAAATGTACTCGTACGTCAATATATTGCGAACATATGTTGGGCTGTGCCACACAAAGTTGAAGAAGCCCATCAGATTAGACTTCAGGCTTTTTTTTTTCTCAGATAATATTGAATAGACACTTCAGGCCTCAGTGGATGAAGCGGTAGCATCTGCTGTCAGCACATAAGCCATTTGTACGTTTTTGTTTGTTGAAAGATTTTATAGTCACTCTACTATTTAGTCTTCACCTTATTGTCTCTTGCCTGTCTTGTTGCTGTGGCACTCATTGGCCATGAAACCTGCACACAAAGAAAACTCTCTGAAGTCGATGTTTTGCATCTATTTGTTTGAAAGCACCGCCTTTATGAGTCTGTCAGCACTTCAAGCTGAATGAACAGGATACCTGCATGTTCTGATGTGTCTGGAAATGGTACAACCATTATATGATGAAGCAAAGGCAGGTTTCACAATAAATCACATGTAGACTCGCCCAAAATACTGCAGACGGTGTTTGTACAAAGTTTGTAATTGCTCAAAGCACAGCTGAAGATTCAGTTGAGCAACCACTGGAGTGATCACCTGATCACGCTTCAGGCAGGGAAAAGAACACGCCCTACCCAGGTGTAGCCTACTTATTTCCAACTGTGCTACGCACGTGACCCATTTGTTCTTCATTTTAATTCCCAGCTGCGTGTTGTGTCTTATAAAGTCAAAGTCTTCTAATAATTTATGTTCTCACCGTTGCACCCGGAATTTCCACGTGAACGAAACAGAAATAAAGTGAAAAAATAAAATGTAAGAAAGAGTGGTTACCGTATGACAGTAACTAGTCATCATTTATTACTGCAGGGGACAAACTCCATTGTGTCTGTGGGTCTCACATGTCCTGCAGTGCAATGGTAACTCATTTTAAATCAATCTGTGTGGTAGCAGCAGCGTTATTCTTGTTCAAACAACAGAACTGCTGAGAGAACTAAGCTCCAGTTTTGATCTGATCCAGTTTGACCAGATTTGCTCGAAGCTTTTTTTGATTAATCTGCCATAATTTAATGCATATACTGTTCTTTAATTTACGGGAATCAGGAAGTGAATGATTTGTTCAGATTAAATAGCTTTGCATTAAACTAAACAGAGAAAACGCACACATGAACACACAACAAACCATTGTGTTGTCGTGGAACATTTCTGGAGTTCTGACCATGGGAGAGGCCACGACTACACAGAAAAAAAACGCAGCCAGTTTGACAAAAGCAAGAGCCCTGCCCTAAACGGTAATTCGTGTATAACGCTGCAGGATTACTTGTGAATGCAAAATAGTTAAAATTGTGAAATTCATACAGTAAAAATGAAATACAACACACTTGTGCTGCAGTTGACTTGCAAAAAAAATAAGCTTTTGCTTTTACTTGTAATGGTACCTGTTAAAAGTCTCCAAGTGTTCGATATCTGTACTGCTGCTGCTGTGTAACATACACAAGTCAAATCATCTTTCAATTTGTCAGACTTATGTTTTCAAAAACATATTAACAAGACTAATTATGCAGCTGCACAAGCAACTCTGAGGCTTTACTTCGGCACTCAGGCTTTGAGCTGAACGCGAACAACGACAATGCTAACATGTTTAGCAGGTGTAACGCCGTTCATCGTAGCTTAGCATGTTAGCATGCAAATATTTGTGAATTAGGATTAAACGCAAACTCGAGCTGAGGTTTATGGGAAAATTTGACCTGGCAATTTCATGGCAATCTGTCTGATAGTTGTTGAGAAGTTTCACTCAAAACTGCAAATATCAGCTTCATGGTGGCATCATCTGCAGAAGGGTTCGGCACATTTGGTGTCAGCAAACATTCCCCACCTGTGAGTCACAGGGTGTCTTTGACCACGCCTGTACAGTCTTTGTCTATGTTGATGTCTCCCATGACATTAATACCAACGCCTTAAGTCATCATAAGGTTTTACCACATAGCAGGTTATGATATTTGCAATAACCCACACTTGTCTGTGTGTGCAGAGAAACAAATTGTTTTTATTGTTGAAGTTCTCACGCATCCCTTTTGCCTGTTACTGTATAAATAAGCTGTATTAAATTAAAAGCCTTGCAGCCACAAAGTTGGGTAGAATAAATTGAGATAAGAGTTGAACAGAAAGACATAGAAACAGTTTGTACACAAGTAGCTTCAGGCAGTATTAAAGTTGCTGTTCCATGTTGCTGAATGATTCACTCAAGCTTACTGTTTGGTGTAATGTTAGTCAGACACAATGCTGCCACAGGTTGCTAGATGTGTTGGAAGTGAGACTCTGATCGTTGTAAAAATACTCCATAACAAGTAATAATGACTTGCATCAAATTGAGTTTGTAAAAGTACTCCATTCACAATGGTCCAGTGCGGTTTATTTATTTATTGGGGACAGTGCACATTCATCAACATTTCAGTTTCCACCTAAATGTAAATGTGTTACATTTACATTTATGTAAATGTACACATTTACATTTACATTTCGCTAGAGAGCTAACTTTCAGCTGTAGTCCCTGGGCAGCTTATTACAATTTGGTGGCCTAATATTATCAGTAATTCAACAGCAAACACTATTGTACAACACTGCAGCTACAGCACAATATAACACATAAATGCATTACAAAAGTAGCAGATTTGTAAAAACAATACCAGTATATAATGGCAGAGATGAGGTGGATTTATTGTCATTGCAGGTTTCTTCTGCTTCAAGCCATCACTTTAGTTTTTGTTTGGTTACCAGCCTTGTAAATGGGAGTTACAACAGCTGACTTCCAGGTGCTTGAAAAACATTGTTCTGGAGGAGAAGCTTTGTGCAGCTGCTCAACTGAGTTAACAACAAAAGTTGTTAAAATCACTTGCTATTATGTCATGATCTTGATGAGATTCCATTCATTTTAAGTTCAGGTTCTCTTGTTCTCTGATCATAATTTCTTTCAGTTCATTTGTTAAGATTTTTCTTGATCAGTTTGCCATTTCCCCTTCGATCATTGATTACTCTATTTCAGTGCGACATCTTGCTCGCATTTGACACATAAATGTGTTTGCGAGGGTCTTGCATGAAGGTCTTTCAAATGGTTAAAAAGTAATTAAAAGATATTCCACTGGAAAGTAAACAATCAACACATAAATCCACTGAAATATATGAAATTGGGGAAAACAATGAAAAGTAACATTGACAAATTAAAAGTACAAATTGCAAACGAAAATAAATGGGGATTGCTTTTACAAATTGGTTTTCTTTTTACCAGCTCTTGCGTTGCTGTGAAGAACACCCTGCATGCCACGACAAGCCTGGTGAGAGCTGTGTGTAGCATGGGACACACCCTACAAAACCTGCTGTGCTAGTTTGACTAATACAGATCTATTTTCTTCAGGTTATGGGTCGAGCATTTGTTGCTTCCCTTATCGTACGGACTGAAAGGAGATTATATTGATCACTTTTGCCTTCCTTATGTTTCTACCTTATTTCGAAGGGATGTAAAAATGTGCCTGTCTTTACTATTTCCCGATGCAAGTCCTCTTTTCAGCGTTACATCTTGCTCGCATTTGACACGAAAATAAATGGGGATTGCTTTTCTTCATTGGCATTTGCATTTACAGTTTGGTTTTCTTTTTACCAGCTCTTGCGTTGCTGTGAAGAACTCCCTGCATGCCACGACAAGCCTGGTTAGAGCTGTGTGTAGCATGGGACACACCCTACAAAACCTGCTGTATTAGTTTGACTAATAAAGGAAATGCTTCTGAAACAGGCAATATCTGCTGTGAAATACATAAAGACAACTTCATTTTTTGCAGGTTGAGTTAAAAAAATGTCCTGACAGGTAATGGATGTGTAACTACAGCATTTGATGTTCCCTTATCATGGGGCCCAAGAGGAGATCATATTGACCACCATTACTACTACATGACATACAATCATCTATTTGTATGAACATGCTTATTTGCAAATATGATTCTTAGCTTTTCTGCATTGTTATAATGAAAGGCGGGCTTATGTCAGAGGGAAAGCAAGAGAGTATATTCCAGCGTTGTCAACATGACACGTCGTACATTTTTCTGGAGAAGAAAGAAGAAGAAAAAAGACAAAGAGGGGTGGGGCTTTGAAAGAGGTCGTGTCAACCTCTATTTAAACCGTTTGTGTCAGTGCTCTCCCCTCAAAATCCTCTCTTCCACTCTCTCTACCTGCACGAGCTTTCATACTATTTTGGTAAGTGGAAACATATTTTTGTTTTACTTTTTGAAATACAACATCAACAATTTTGCATTTAATATGTCCAAATACGTGATACACATGTAACATTATGTGGCACAAGATCCATGAATGACGTTTGGTTTGTGTACTGTGTGTCGAGTGCTACGTCAGAATAAACATGTCAATCTATGGTAAGATGATAGCAATTCTAATTTGAATATTGTGAGAACGATAATCTGAGGATTCTGGGGGGAAAAAACAATAAAAAGTTGTTTTAAAAGGCATGCAGTAGGGTGGGAAAACTGAAAATCAGTGAGTAAGGACAGTGTATGACAGTTCCGAGCCAAAGCCACTGAAACATCAGAAGATGGAGTTTGCAAGAAGACTATGGTGAAGGGCAGGACAGCACTCTGATGCCTTCAATTGTTCATGAAACCTTCAGAGACTTTCTTTTCACACCAGACACCACCGATACTTGATCATGTTCTTTATTTCAAACCAATGGTGATTAAAAATGTATTGACCCCGGAGGGAAAAAGAAAACATGACAAGGTAACAAAAGAGCAAGATTTAAAATGAAAATAAAATGTTCCGCTTGTACTGAATACATCTTTAGAATAATTAGTTCTGTTAATGTGACCATTGAGGAAGTGTGTTGGGAATTAACAAGTTGCTCATCTCCAACTCTTCCCAGTCTTTTAATTTGATGCTCCAAAGCAGTCCAACCCATGTTTTAAGATGGAATGAAGCGTGAACATATTTAGTCATAAACACTGACTAAAGTCAACAATACTTTCTCATTCCAGCAATGGCAGACGCGGGAGGACTCATTGCCTCAATGGCAATCCTGAAGGCTACCTTCGACAAATATGCTGGATCAGATGGAGACAAGACGACTTTGAGCAAGAAAGAAGTTGGAGTAATGCTCCAAGCTGAGCTTGGGGATGACGTAAGTAGAAAAAAGCAGCACTTTGGCAATATAGCTGTGAATGGCTCTTTGACATAATGTTTATGTTTTGAATTTACAACTCCCTCTGTTTTTCTTTTGTTTAGCTCAAAGACAAAAAGGAGTTTGAGAAGTTCTTCAAAGGTCTGGATGCCGACAAAGATGAAGTTGTTTCTTTTGAAGAGTTTGTCGTTTTTGCAGCAAGCTTCGCTATGATGGTGTTTGGGAATAAAAAGTAGGCCATGTTGCTTCAGAACTTCTTTGGGTATTTGAATTTGTTCTAAATTAAAACATAATCTGGAAGATCTAATTTGCACTGTATTACAGTCACATCCATTCAATAAATCATATGGGTTATTGTGTTGGCTTGGAGGACTTAAAATGTGCTGACTTTGAGTTTGTATCACTGATGTTCAATGTAATCAGTGACCAATAAAGAAAGGAAAATAAATGTCACATTTTGTGAAAGTTTTGTGTGTGTTCCTAAACAAAATGCAGGTATCATTCAAAGTACAGCTGACCGTCTCTGTGCATCTACAAGGCAGAATGCCTTTAGAATCATCTTTAAAAACATAATCTGCCTTTTTATTTAACATACTATATAAAATGTCTCTCAGCTCATCATTCAGGGTCCCATCCCATGGTGCAATGTTCACTATTATGTCACTGTTTGGATGCATTACACGTAGAGCAGGAAATACAGCTTTACATCTGCTTGAGGTCCTTAAAACGCTGAGTATGAGTTTAAAACTAGAGCGGCTTAAACAAAGGGTGAATAAAATAAAAATCAGTAATCTTCATGCACATGTTCATAAAGATTTCAGTAATTGTGCTGTGTTCTCACGTTCACCACTTGTTTTTCCAACACAAATGCTTTTTGCTGCTATGATGCCCCCTTGTGTTTGAAGCTTTCACTCTGAGGTGTCCATGCCATTTATTTCCCTGTGGTCCTGAGTGGCTGGAATCAATTAGCCTAATAAAGAGGATGAGAAGTATTCACCAATCTAAGCATTATTTCGGTGAACAAGAGATATTTACAAAGCCTCACAGCTGTCACCTCGCACCTGAAGAGAGACAAAATAGGAGCCATGGCTGGACCTATTCAGGGGCCCCTACTGTTGCTCACTCATGGTTTATAATTCAGCCTGTATGGCAGGCCCATCTTTCGTAATTTGATTTAGTAACCCTGCTTTAAAGTCAAGATCAATGATGTGAAGTTATCAAACACAGAATATTGGGATGATGAAAGTTATTACTTTACAATGTTGTTGAATTTGGGGGTGCAACTAACGATTATTCTTATAATGTGACTGTTATTTGTTGGGTCACAGTTTGGCCACAACTGGCTAACAGACTTGTTTATTATATTCCTAATTTAGTCAAAAGAAACCACTGACTGGCTCACAATTTGTCTGCATACAATTATGTTTCCTACCCAGGAAACTAGCCGCTACACCCGTGACCTAAATGGAACGCGTCCTGGGGCGGTCTCGTGAATCATCGGACTCTGTCGGCTTTTCCCGGTGAGCTCAGTCAGTTAGCTAGCCAAGCTGATTAGCCCGCTACGACAAGCTAATGTTTGTAGGATATTTATTGTTAGCTGAATTTGACTGGATGATACAAAGAGCATAGAAAAAATGGCGGACGTCGAGGGAGAAGGAATTTGTTCATCGGTCCCTCCGTTGCCTCACCCTTCTTCTCGCAACGGCTCCGGTAGCGGTAACGTTACACCGGGCACCGGCGGCAGCTGCCAGACGGCAACTACCGTTACTTCAGGCCCACGGCTGGTTCGAATAGTGAAGTCTGACTCGGGCTATGGTTTCAATGTTCGGGGACAAGTTAGTGAAGGCGGGCAACTACGAAGCATTAACGGGGAACTGTACGCTCCACTGCAGCATGTCAGTGCTGTCCTACCGGGAGGTGCCGCCGACAGAGCCGGTATTTCGAAGGGGGACAGGATTCTTGAGGTGTAAGTGGCTATACTGTCGTAGCTTAACCTGAAGCATATTTAAGTAACGTTAACGTACAGATGACCCCAGTATCTTTTACTGGGAGCAGTGTCGGCCAACAAAAAAGCCCATGTGAGCATGCACTACCATACTGGTCTTGCAGGGCAGAGGAGCCGTTCTTCCTCATCATGAAAGGAGTGTGTGTGTGTGTGTGTGTGTGTGTGTGTGTGTGTGTGTGTGTGTGTGTGTGTGTGTGTGTGTGTGTCAGATAGAAACGATTGAGGGATCATTAAACATTCCCGTCACACTAAATCCTACCCCTTGTACACATTCATATCATTGGAACCAGATGCAGTTTGTTATATGTCTGCATGCCCCACTGCATCTAACCATACATGGCTTTGATGTTGCTACCAGTGAGCGTGTGTGTGTGTGTACTGCATTTAGGATAGAGGTGATCGTCCTAAATCGTTAGTATGCATGGAGATTGCTTGCTGATGTTAGGCTCTGTTGCTATAGAGAGGAACCCGCAGCATCAGTACTGATGCTCCAGTGTAGTCTGAATAAGGTGATGCAGAAAGGGAGGAGGGATGCCTTCAGTTCAATTCTGATTGGCTTCGTTCTCTAAAAAGCCAGTATCTCATTGGCTGGCTTTTTGCACACTGCTTTGTTGATTGATGGCCTGCAGTAACCTGGCAGTTTGTTGACCCCATTATTTCTGCGTGCTTGTGTGCAAGCATGAGAATGTATGTATGGATGTACATTTTTGTATACTGTACACACAGGACAACCTGTCAGTCAGGCACAAATACATACTTGCTATCGATTTATATCTTCGCACATTTACAAACTGCTTCTGAACCTTCGGTACAGAATAATTTATAGTGCAAGACAATAAAGTGTATAATGTTAAACACTCGGATCAATACCCCATCTATCTTGCAGTGTATATTGCTGTGGCAGATTTAGCTTTAAAGAACAGCATAGAAAACAGCAGTGATATCAACTAATACAATAACTATTCCATTGAATTATAAATACAGAAGAACTGAAAAAAATGACAGCCAGGAGAGAAATGTCTCTTGAAAATATTTATGATGCTCAGAAGTGCTGATCGTGCAAGCGCAAAGGGCACCATATCAGGTGCTTATTTTATAGTCCTAAAGCTGCTAAAACGAAAGAGCTGCCAAAATGCTTAGTCTGTAGTTTCTGTTGTAGGAAACATTTGTTCTTTCTCCCACCTGCAAGATGGTTTTATTTGTGTTTCCCCTATCGGTCTTTGCTTATTACCACCGACATAATTGTAGCTTTTGCATTTAGCAAAGTCGCTAAATGAGACTACAAAACGTCATCACTTTCAGAGCCTCGTTGTGTATTCTCACGCTCATGTGACCGAGGTGTAATTAGCGTTTTACTTCTGGCGATTACATTCATACTTCCCGTGTTTATTTGTGAAGATGATCTTGCTAAACAAAACGTGTACCGGTAATTATCATTGACATTAACTTGTGTTTGCCACGGAGCTTTTTTCCTGCAATTTTCTAAACTTCCAACAGAAGAATCCCATTGTTTTGTTTGTCGAGGGAACCGGAGCGACGCTAACTTCCGTGGTTGGCCTTTTAAAAAGACGTCATCCCTGCAGCACTCTATATTAGCACACTGCTGTAAACATTGCAAAAGTACATTTGCACGAAACTTAAAGCACAGAATAATGTGATTTACTAAATCTCATTCTGACACGGTTTACGCCTTCATTTGCCAAACTACCCATTATTTTTGGGATTTCAACAAACGGCTGGAGGGGATGCTGAGAGCTTAATGCAGTGGCTGTTTAGAGTAAAGTTAACTATTGGTCAGGACGCTCCAGCACTGTCATCATCTCTGTCGTGCCCTGACACATGCCGGCCAAAAGGGCAAACACCCAGCGTTACTCATGCTCAGCTTTCCTGATGACATAAACCAAAAGGTCTTACTCCTGAGGACAAAGCCTCTGTCACTGTGCCACGCAGTAACAGAAGCTGTTGCACTTAATTCACTTTATAACTCTTCTTCACTTTCTGCCATTTCATTCAGAACGTGTGTTCTATTTAGGGCTCTCGAATAAAAAAACAAACAAAAAACTCAACAGCTACCACATCTCTTCCTCCGTGCTTCCTCTAGTAATGGTGTGAATGTAGAGGGAGCGACCCACAAGCAGGTGGTGGACCTGATCCGGGCTGGAGAGCGGGAGCTGGCGCTGGCCGTGCTGTCCGTCCCGCCCCAGGAGACCGACTGCTTGGATCCCGGAGACGACATTTCAGCCCAGTCCTGCTACGACTACTCCGACAAGCAGGCCGTCCCCATCTCTGTGCCGAGCTACAAACACACTGAGCTCAACCAGGAAAAGTTTGTGGTGGGTGCAGCTGTGGATGAATTCATAGATGACTAAATGAGAGGAGGAAGTCAGATTTTGGAAGCATGAATGGATGAATAAGCGACAGGATTGGTCTCCCTGTTATCGCGTTGGGACATTCATTTTTCTCTTCCTCTGCATTCACTTCCAGGTCTATAATGTGTACATGGCGGGCAGGCAGCTGTGCTCCAAGCGTTACCGTGAGTTTGTGATCCTACACCAAAACCTGAAGAGGGAGTTTGCCAACTTCCCGTTCCCCAAGCTGCCTGGGAAATGGCCTTTTACCCTGTCAGAGCAGCAGCTGGACGCACGACGCAGAGGCCTTGAAGAGTACATGGAGAAAGGTCAGGCGGCGAGAAGGGGATGTACGGTTTCTAGAAAACATTGGTTCAGCCAGATTGTAGTAATTCGTATCATCCTTTCTGGGGTTTGTAAAGTGAAGTAATGGGGGGGAAAGTGTGGAAAAGTCTGTGATAAACACTCCGGAGTGCATAACTATACCTTTTTATTGTATTGCATTGTATAACCACGGATATTTCACATAAAGACAATCTTTACCTTTATGTATCTGGTCTGTTGTCTGCAGTGTGCTCTGTGCGGGTAATTGGAGAAAGTGACATCATGCAGGAGTTCCTGTCTGAATCAGATGAGGTAAAAAGAAACAAACACTCCCATGTTTGTGTCGTTCTGCAGCTGCACGTGACTCACCGTGCAGTTTGTCTCCCCTTCTCATGACCCAGAACTATAACGGCGTGTCAGATGTGGAGTTGAGAATAGCCATGCCCGACAAAACCACGCTCACCGTTAGAGTTTGCAAAAATGCTACGACTGACCAGGTCTACCAGGTAAACAGGCCTGAGCCACTGAGCATTGTAAAGCCGACCCGATTACGGTCATCTTGCAAATGTTTTACTCTTTCTGTTTCCTTTTTCTCAACTCTCATTCTGTCTTTCTGTTCTCCTCTCAGGCTGTGGTAATGAAGCTGGGGATGGACAGTGTAACAGCCAGCTATTTTGCTCTGTTTGAGGTCATCAACCACACCTTCGGTGAGTAAGAACACGTAGTTGAGCTTTGAGTTTGCGTGTGTGTTCCTTTGCTACGTGGAGAAAATGTTTCCCAACTTTCTTTGAAATCTTGCATGCAGGTCACAAGAGCTCAGAATGGTTTCTTTCAGCCCAAAGAATGATTTGGAAGTTAAGAGTGTTGTGGAGAAAGTCATCCATGTTTTTTTTTATCAGTGGCAGATTAAATCATCATAAATATTTACATTCCTTCCACGCTCCGAAGTCTGTTTTATTTCCAAATTGGAGGAAGAATTCTTGGCGCAAAAAACAAAATGATGAAATCGCCTTTTCACACTGGTGACCTGTCAGCATCGTTGTTTACTTGAAGATATGCTTTCGTCATGTGAGCTCTATAATGTATAACCAGACTCATTTCACTGTGCTTTTAACCCAATACGCATCTGTTGGCTGCTTCAAGGTTTAGATGTATGTTTCCTTAGTCAAAGCTACTTGAATTCAGTCTGTGTCCGTATTGCACGGATCACAGATTGTTTTGAGTCAAAGGAACACCGATGCTTCCTAACTTAATTTTTTCAGTAGATGATATCTGCAGTGTTTGTCAGTTGATCTTCTTTTCTTTTTTTACTGCATACCACCAAGATGAGAATATCAAGCATCTAGTATCTAACATATTTGACACAAACCTTTCCTGTGGGTTGCATTTACAGCAACAAACGTCGATAAACTAGGTAGTATGTCAATATATTTTTTTCTCACCACGTAAGAATGGGACGTCACTCTCTTTCATTCCCTCCCTCCCTTTTGTCTCTCTCTCTCTTTCTCCCTCAGTGCGTAAGCTCGCCCCCAACGAGTTCCCCCACAAACTGTACGTACAGAACTATACCTCAGCCATCCCAGGAACCTGCCTCACCCTGCGCAAGTGGCTCTTCACTACAGAGGAGGAGATTCTGCTCAATGACAACCAGCTTGCTGTAAACTACTTCTTTCACCAGGTGTGTGTGTGTGTGTGTACATGAACGTGCTTTTTGCGGGTTTGCTTTAACAGTGCCCCCTATCGTTGCAGGCTGTCGATGATGTGAAGAAAGGCTTCATCAAAGCAGAGCAGAAGTCCTACCAGCTGCAAAAGCTGGCCGAGCAGAAGAAGCTGTCCATGGTCAGTCTCCCACATGTGGACAGACACCACACAGCTACTCTACGACTGTTCCTGAATGACTTAGAGAGGCAGATATTATAGTCCAGTGTGGTAAATGTCTCCCTTCACTGTGTGTGGTATAACAGTGAGAGTGTAGGTTTGACTGGGGAGGAAAGTGTGCATGAATAGATTAGCCTCTCTACTTGGAGATTAAACACTCTCACCCTGTGTTCAGATCAGTTTGGCTGCAGAGAATAACCAAAGTGTCTGACTGTTCTCTGCTTTTTGGCCATAAAGCTTAGATACAGTTCAGCATCAGAACTACATATTGTCATATATATTGTAAAAACATCACAATCTTGTGTCCTCTGACTCTTTTCTTCCTTAGTATATGAGTTTGTTGAGGGATTGCGAGGGCTACAATGAGATCATATTCCCACACTGTTCCTGCGACTCCCGACGTAAAGGCCATGTCATCACAGCCATCAGCATTCACCAATTCAAGCTGCACGCTTGCACCGAGGAAGGGACACTCGAGGCAAGGGGCAACTGTGTGTGTGTGTGTGTGTGTGTGTGTGCGTGTGTGTGAGGGTGTGGGGGTGTGGAGACACATTGATGGAGCGAGTGTACTAAAGACTCAGTGTTGTTCCAGAACCAGGTGATTGCATTTGATTGGGCGGAGATGCAGAGGTGGGACACAGATGAAGAGGGCATGGCCTTCTGCTTTGAATATGCACGAGGAGAGAAGAAACCGCGCTGGGTCAAGATATTTACACCCTATGTGAGTATCTCACACGGATTATTACACATGTGCTATAATAGTCAAATTATTCTAGTGGCAATAGAGCTCTTACAGTTGCAACAGTTATAACAGCTTTTTCATCTTTAAAAACATGTCTTGATATCCAGTGTTTAAATTCCTGTTGCGTAACATCAGAACCTGCTTGTCTTTGTAATTTTAAGGAACAGTTTGACATTTTGGGAATGTGCTTTTTCCCTCTCTGCGGAGAGAGTTGGGTGAGAAGATCGACACCACTCTCAAGTTACCATTAGCAACCCGCTAGCTTAGCATAAAGACTGGAGAAAGAAATACAGTCTGTTCATTAGTGAGCTTTACAGGTGATGGTCGATGTATATTCTTAGCAATTGACAAAGCTAGGCTAGCTGTTTCCTTCTGTTTCCAGTCTTTGTGCTAAGCTAACCAGCTGCTGGCTGTAATCTTGAGACATGAGAGTGGAATCAATCTTGTTATCGAACTCTTTGCCATGAAGCGATAAATGTATTTCCAAAGAAAATGTATTTGTCTTTTAAATCTAAATTTCTGTTTCTCTCTCTGTATTTGCCGTGCACGTCCGATGTTCAGTTTAACTACATGCACGAGTGCTTCGAGAGAGTCTTCTGTGAGCTAAAGTGGAGGAAGGAGGTAAGGACCATCCGTCAACAGGCTAGCCTGCTATATTACAAGCCTTCTGTTGTGTCCTTCGCTCATTCCTGCAATGTGTGTGTTCCTACAGGTGGAAGAGGAGGCTACAGACAAGGACAATAAGAACTGCAGTAAAGATGGTATGTGTGGCAAGGTAAGGCTTTGCCTGCCTCTGTCCGGTACATGATTAATCAAGAGCTTGGATGGATTTTTTGTTTTCTGTCTCTTGAGTTTGTGCGTCTTCTTCCTGATTGCCGTTTCTGTTTCAGAATATTTTCCAGCTGCTGAGGCACAGAAGGGATGGAGGCACCTAGGAAGGGAGATTGTTACCTCTTAACTAGACACCGTCGTCGCCAGCTCAGTTCAGCCCTCATCTAGCCCCAGACACAGCAACACTCCTATACTATTAACTACACAGTCATCGTTTATACTCCATCAGCTACAACCTCAGAAGCTACCCCCCCCCCCGATACATGCGAATCAACAAGCACCTGCAAATGAACGAATCGAATAATCCGAAGCATAAACGGCTACAGACACATGAACCAGAACTCTTGAATCCAGCGCAACATAATCTTGCATTAAAATAGAGCTCTGTCCAAAAAGACTAAAGTCATGGATTCATGCAATCCTTCTTCTTATTGGCAGGGACTTGAAGTGGAATGTGACTTGTACATGTGGACGTTTTGACCCTCCTCTGTAGGAGTCCTGCTGGGAAGAGAAAGCTGAAGGAATAAGAACATATTGTTTGACTTACCAGGGAAAGTGAGGCTGTTTAACGCAGATAACACTGATCAGAGATGCTGACCACAGCAAGACACTTGGTGTTCTCCATTGACGGATGGGAGCAGCAGTTCTTCTTTGTCTTTTTGGCCAGTTGTTGGCGTGCAAAGTGTGTTCGTGCCTGTTAACGATGCGTCCAGGGGGCTCCCAAAGGCAAGGAGCCAACCAGAGTGAGGCCCTCAGAATGTAAGTCGCAGCTGAATTACACTACATTTTCATCTGTCTGCCTATCGATTTGCATTTATAAAAGATAACTATTAACATTGTAATGTGGCAAAAGAGAGACGGGAGAGAGAAAGTGGACATTTTTTTTAATTTATTTTCTTTTTTGCTGTGTTTATTTGACAAATGAGCTGGAAACAACGTTAAACTTTAGACTAATGTTGCACTTTATCAAACAGTATTAACAGCCTCCAAATGTGGGAAATAGAGGCAGATAGTGATCATATTACTGGAACTAGCCCGGGCTTAGTTTACATTCACCTTTGACTGACTACAGTATGATTATGTACTGCAACATCAAATGAGTCATGCATTAAACTCTTATGTATTCGTAGTATAATGTGAACACGCCATGCAAATGTTTTGAGGCCATTGTAGAGCGGCATTGACGAGGAGCACTGATCAGAAGGTGGAGTACGTCATGTTTATCATGTATTACCCAAAAGAGACAGCAGGGGTCCTCCTCCTCCTTCCTGCTCCCCGCCGGCCCTGATTACTCCCACCGGATTTATTACAGGCCTGCAACCCAGAAGACCTTTCCACTCGCAGCACTATTTATCTCTGTAGCTGGTACTGCGCTGTACTGTTGAACCACTTGTGCACTTTGGATTCAGGTTAAGTGGAAAGAGGAGTTATTTGCAAAAAAAAAAAAAAAAAGGGCAGCTTGCACACTTTATCAACATGATG
Organism: Melanostigma gelatinosum; assembly: GCF_949748355.1. Lineage (NCBI taxonomy): Eukaryota > Metazoa > Chordata > Actinopteri > Perciformes > Zoarcidae > Melanostigma > Melanostigma gelatinosum. The sequence continues at coordinate 11,427,555 of NC_136642.1, read as the reverse complement.
GATATGAAGATAACTGAGCACATTCACTAAAGGCTTTGTAGCAACTGATCACAGAACTGTGGTGTAGTTTAATAAACATTCAAGCTCCCTCTAAATGAGCCCAGTTAATGTTGTCATTCCTAGAATAATGTAATAAACATGATGTAATACGGTATAACAGAATTATCTGGTGATGCAACGGTGACTTCAGGCTGACAAAAATATAAAATGTAATTACAGGTTATGACATCGTTAGAACATGATTACGTGCTGCCATTAAATAGGAATCATTGCTCAGTGTGATATTTTGACTACCGTCACCTCATTTAGAAGGACATTTAGGAAAGGTCTTATTTTATCCAAAAGATACTACATGTTCAGTTGCTTTGAGCTTTTACACAATGAGCCCTCCTATCAGCGTCATCATGGTTTATTATCATGAATATAAGAACATTCCAAAATCCATTTACTGTATGTCATGATATGGCTGATTTATGCAAAATCACTTGTAAGATAATCAAACTGATGCTCAAAGCAAAGACCTGTCATGCATTACATGTGTGCAACAACAAAAACATCACCAACTGATGTTTGTTACTACTTAATTAAGTCATGTGATCAGTGTACGATGCCAGTGAATGTTTGTAAATGCTAATATTCAATTTTCACCCGTCCTGAACTCCTGCCTGGCTCGTAACGAGAATGTCAACAGTATTTTTTGTTATCTACAAGCAAGTCGCTAAGACTGCTTGTTTTAATGATGGTGCTGATCACAAAGGCCATTTAGGGTGATTAATGAGCTTCAACATACCTTGCTGGGTGTGTAAAGGAGGTCTGATTGAATGTGTTGAGCCTTGAATTGAGAGAATTGCAATCCTAAAGGCTGACAGCATTTCCCAGGATCCTTGTCTGCGTTATTGGACCGTGTCTGACGTGGTCGATTGTCTGACATTGGCTCATCTGCCCACCTTCAAGTTCAGCGCTCTCGCTTTCTCTCTCTCTCATCCTGACTAAAGTTAAGTGTCACTAATTGTATTTATTTCAGTAAGATTCTTTCTTAAATTCAGCATCTGTTAAGTTTTTCACCTGATATTGTTTGGCTTTCGAAAAGTCACGCTAAGAGGAGGCTGGAGATTGACAACCTGCAGATTCTTTGACATGTTGAAATGTAAAATTTAAGACAAAGTGTTTGGTTACGTCGCTTACTGTAATAAATTGTAACATATTCTTTTAAATAAACCGATTTATTGATGCAAAGTTAGTGTTTTGCTTAATTTTGTGTGTGTGTGTGTGTGTGTGTGCGGCTGTGGCTCGGGGAGTAGAGTGGGTCCTAATGCTTAGGATGGGTTAATGCAGAGTTCAAATTTCCCTTTGTCGTGTTGTGTACGATTGTGTGTGACGACATAAAAGGTTTGAGTATGTTTTGTTTTATGTGTGTGTTGGAGTCGAGACACACAAGCAGACTTCACTCTCACTTCGTGTACCCACATCTGTTTTATTTCTTCCCGCTTCCTGGATTGACGTCCTTTTCTCTCAACAACTCCGATGTATTTTAATTAGATCTGGGAGACAATTACCCAGCAGGCCGTGGAACGGTCATTCCATATCGACCTGCATCGAGGGCCTGCATCACGTAATTAAAAGCTATTGACTGTTGGTGGTATGGGATGTTATCTTGAGACATTTCTGGGTCAGAAACCTGTCCTGGGAGACGTCTTGCTAATGGTCTGACTTCAGTGTTGATCAGTTTCTTACCACAACTTGATCACAGAAATATGTGTAGCTTTGAAGGATGGAATTAAAAAAGAAACCAAAACAAGTAGATTTCTTTTGCCTATTTGTAGGTTTAAATATTTGAAAATCTGACATTGGACATCTGAAATATTATTATAGTTGGTTAGGCCAGTCAGAAACACTGAGAAATTATTATTGCGTGTATTATATAATTTCAGTCGTTTTACGATCAAAATACATAGGACATTATATTAACAATTGCTCCCTCTCTTATTTTTCCCCCTTGAGCAAACGGAACTGAACTGACAGCATAGTGAATAGTCAGCAGCAGTTGAGTGTGTGTGTGTGTGTGTGTGTGTGTGGATATGTTATGGCTGGACTTTTCACCTGATTACACACCAGCATTATGAGGACTTAGTTGGTATATACAGACCATGCTGAGGTCCTCATAAAACAAAGAGTGTAAAGTGTCGTTATAAGTGTCTAAATAACATACATTCTCTTAAGTCCTTCTTTACCAGTTGACCTGATTTCTGTGTATCCCTGTGTATAGAACAGCGCCCGCTATCGGCTTGACCATGCTGGTGCAGTTTCATACACATTTTGATACACACGTTCAATTTTCGCGGGCTGGTTTTACGTCGAGGTACGTCGGAGTGACGTAGGACGTCACGTCCTGGAGCCCTTTAAACACAGAGACATGCATGGAAGAGACGCATGTCCGGTACAGTAGGTGGCGGTATGCACCTATACAAGTTGGTTGCGACCCGCCAATCAAATTTAAAGAAGAAGAAGAAGAGACTCATGGACTCATGGAGGATTAGACACAACCAGGTAAGCATTTCTATTTGTAAGTATAAAACGGAGTTCGCAACAGATGAGCATTTGAATATCAGTGGGAAGAAAATGTACTTCCGCCGGTCTGCGTTGTCAGTGGCTCAGCAGAGAGCTCTAGGTACCGGTCATCTGCATGTACTGGCTACGGTGCAGTGATACTGTGCTGTTTCAAAATCTGCAAGGTTTCCCTTCCATCTCTCTACCAACTGGTGAGGTGTGTAAAGCCAAGAGTCCTCTGTAGCTCCATATCATGCTAAACTCTAAGCCTGCCCACTCTTTAGCTGTCCAATCAAATGTGAAGAATTTGATCCCTCTTGTTACTGTACACAGCTCAAATATTCTGTTTCATTGGAGATTGCGTCACAGCATAGAAGGTAAATACGCTTCACTGAGACTTTTAACTCAACATTGTTTTTTTTTCTTTAATTTCCAATCTAGTGTGTTAGAGTACAGAACGAAAACAACAGAAATGGTTTCCCTCATGCACTGTAATGAGTTGTTCTATTGAAATATAAAAAGGTTCAGCCGCTTTAAAATGTTAAAGATGTTATCACAGTAATTTGTTGTAAGTTTTACTGCTTAACATATTCCTAAGTGTCCGTACTTGATTGCTTCATTTTGCCAATACATTTTGTTTTCTGTTTGTGTGATCGTCTTGTCTACTTTGTATATCTTCCAGGAAAAGATGCTGGGTCCAGAAGAGGGACAAAGGAAGCGTGGTCCAAGGCTGAGGTTGCAGCAGTAATGCGGCCCTTCAAAAATCACATTCGTAAAGGTCACCTGGCCTCCAAGAACGAATGCAGTCACTGCAAGTTGGTGGAAGGACCTGTCTTGGAACAAAGAACTGTGCAAAATGTCAGAGACTTCGTTCGGAATCTCGCTCTCTGTCTCTTTCTTTCTCTCTCTTTCTTTCTCTCTCGCTCTTTCTCTTTCCCTCGCTCTCTCTCTGTCTCTCTCTGTCTCTCGCTCTGTCTCTGTCTGTCTTTCTCTCTCTCCTTTCTCTCTCTGTCTGTCTGTCTCTGTCTGTCTGTCTCGTTCTCTTCGGTTTGTCGAGTTGTTTGTCAAACAAGAGTTGTTTACAAAACAAATTAAGTCTGTGGCCTGAGTTTCAACTTAATAAACTTGACTGAATGATAAAGCGCCCCACCTCTTGTTTTTTTTCATGTTAAATGAAAGCCAGATATTGACGCCAGGTTGTTCAGGCACTCGCTGATTCTCTCTAGATAGATGGATCTATCTATCCACATACTGTCTCACTCTGGAGGTGGCCAACTTGCATGCCTCCAATTTGGTCATCCATTAAGATTAGTTTTGATATTAAATTAACTGTTCCAGTAATGCTGTGTCCTGTCAGGTTAGTGTGTATTTATGTTAATGAGGAGGGCGGGCTTATTGTCCCTTTAAAGACCCAACAGTGTTTTTTGGTCCTCATAAGTCACACTTTTGTCAAAAATAGAAATGTCTGCCTATACCACAATAGAATTAGGTTGCTGTGTATTGAAGTTGTGTAGGTTGTATCTGAAATCTAAAGTGAGCTGAATTTTTTTTCAGATTTTTTTGAAGTGTTTTAACCTAACTGCCAAAGCTGTGGGACCTCAGGAAAGGGTAGTCCACCCAAACCACAACCCGGCCTGTATGGCGAAAAAGTCCTGTGTGTGTGTGTGAGCACTAGAGACGTAAAGAGACAGAGAGCTTTAGGAGTATGCGTAGTTACTGCATTAGGTCTGCAGCAGGCTTCCTTACTTTCACCACTTGGTGTGCGTGAGTGGGTTTGCGGTTGCCCTGCTTCGTGTGGATGTGGGTGCAAATTTGTGCGACAAATGCAGCCACACATTGCAGGGCGCCCCTTCATATTGCAGAAATCTTTCTGCATCCCACTCTCCTGCTCGCTGCATCAAGCTCCACTGGTTTGTGTAGGACTGTGTTTGCTTCTCTGAACAAACAGCTCTGCGTGAAGTGTCGACACAGGACAAGTGACAGAGCCGCCGAAGGAGCGGAGCATCTTAGATTTATTACATGTGCTGTATTGCTTCTCTCAGCTGTGTGAGGAGGCAGCAGCAGAAGGAGCTGCGTAGGCCATTGAAATGCACAGCTCCACTAGTAAACTGCCCTGCCTGCACATATACTGTACTCACAATGAAAAGGTTTAAAGCCTAATTAATAGCCTCCGGGCTGAAGGTTGGGGTAAGGCAGTGCCAAAACAGCAATTAACCAAATTCAATCATCGGTGTGTTTGCATTATTTCAGTCAATCATCTTACATGGGCCAAGATCCTTTAAATACATTGACTGCCAATTCAGAATATGTCCAGTCACCCCTAAATGCTGGTCTAAGAACAGTTTAGCAGCAGCAGCAGCAGCATCTCTGAGGAGGATGGGGAGGGGGGATTCACTCCTCTCTTCTCCCTCTCCCATTAATGAGCAATTAGTAAAAAACTTTATCGTCTCCTATTGGCTTTCTCAGCACTTTTTGTCCCCACCCCCCTTCTCCGTTTCTCTCAATCATGCAACCACCATGTTCTTTTTCTTTTCCTGATCTTTCATTTTGCATCCTCTCCATCTCTGTGCCCCTGCATAGCCCTCCCTTCCATCTCTCTTTCCATCTTTCTTCCTTTTTGCTCTCTTTATTGCTGCGCTGCATTTCCTCCATCTTGACTCTCCTCTCTCTGGCTCTTTTTCCTCTCACCCACCCCACCCCCTCTCCCTCACTCATCCTGTCCTCTGTTTCTGTGTCCTTCTTAAAACTCAATCGAAGGGACGCGAGCCAGAGAATAGGACATTTGATGCATGTCTGGAGAGTACAAAACACAAGGCTGTTTATTTCACAATGTTTACAGCTCGGTCTGTCACAACTCATTGGCATTCAAAGTGTCCAACACTCAAAATGTGTGGCGCGATTTACATTCAGGGTACAGCCAGGGTCAGAGAGATTATATTTGTCTGCATTCACAAAAGTCTGAGTGCGTGGATGAAAGACGGGCTGCTGTGGTGTGTGTGTGTGTGTGTGTGTGTGTGTGTATGTGTGTTGCACAGGACAATATTATTCCACATTATGCATAAAACCAGAGCTTTGAAATATCTGCTCTATGCTGTGACAGTCAAAGTGTATCCCATATTTGGAAACAAGGCAGAGTTCTTTAAAAACCCTTCTCATCTGAGCTATCATGTCATTGAACAGTTTCATTTCATAGAAAGTGAATAACAAATCCATTTTGAAAGATATGGAGACAGAATCGTTGGGGTGTCGGATGCTTGGCTTGTGTTGCACTTGTGTTCTTCCTCGTGATGTTATATGTTGTAGTATTGTCTGTTCATCTCTTATTGTGTCTGTTTACACTCACTTTCTTGTGCTGCTGCATATCTTGACCAGGAGTCCCTTGAAAAAGAGATTTTTTGAATCCCAATGGGACCTATCTTGGTTAAATAAAGGTTAAACACTCTGGCGGTAGTTGTCTCGGGATATTCGTTTTTTTACTTCACAGTAAGCACTTCAGTGTACTATCTAACGGGATTGTTAAAGTGAATCACCATGTGTCATCATCACATTACACATGGATGATGTTCAGGCTATATTATTGTGATAAAAGAGTGTTGGAATAAATACTGGTCACAATGACTTTAGGCATCGTATTCAAAGGGAACCCTTGGGAAAACCTTTAATGAAATAGAAAAAACTATTCTAAAAAAAAAACTCATAAAAAAATAAAATCCTGTAATGAAACCTATCACTGGTAACAAACTGTGTGTGCCGCTGTATAAATAGTATTTGGGGAAGCTTGTAACGAAACAGCACACAGAGACTATGGTCTGTATTGTCAGGAAATGCAGGTTTACATGCAGCACGTCAGTGTCCAGTTTCTCTACTGAGCATCTTCATGTAGCATCGGCAACGGCAGTACAAATACTTCATAACAAATGTTGGTAAAGTCATGCTTCCCAGTTATCACATCAATTCTAGGATGATTTTCTTTTCGGATCCTCATTCACAAAACTCTTCATTTGTTATTTCACTGTTGATAATAATATAAAATGAAAGGTACAAATCCACCAACGGTCATCATAACATCTCTGCATCACAGTCCACTCCAGCTTACTGAATAGGAAATATCTGCTGTTGTATGCCCCAGTGTCATGAGCAGCCATTGTGCTTCAACAAATCCGAAACATCTCCCACTCGCTCATATTTCTGTTTTTGGTCTGTCAGAGGAAGTCTTTTGACAGAGCCTCTCCAAAGTTGGGTGCAGCCATGAGAATAGCGATGGTACAGATGACGTTGAAAACACTGAATCCCATGAAGCACAGGCGGTCGATGACAGCTGCAGCAAACTGCCACTGCTCTGCCAAACTGAGCTGCCGGTCCTGCTCCTTAACGCGTTCGACTAAGAACTGCACCTCCATCAGAAGAGCCTGCAGCTGGTTGTCTACTGCCACAGATCGGATCACACCGCTGTGGGTATGTATAGCAGCTGATCTCCCTGCTACAACCCCAGCCTCTAGGCCGCAGGCTCCAGAGGATGTGGTTAATGGATCAGGGTCCAGGGTCAGTGCAGTTTCCTGTGGGGGGCTCCCAAACTTGGAAGATTGGATGTGGTGACGGATGGGTGTATCTCCAGCTGGTCCTCCTCCTCCTGCCTCTGCTCCCTCTCCTTCCCCTCCACCGCTGAACCTCCCATGACTTGTGGCTCTGCTCCTCTGAACTGGCTCCAGCTCCGCAGTGGTCTGGAAGGTTTGGAAGCCCATGTAAAACAGATGGCCATTGGGCTGTGGATGTGGATTCGGGCTGGGATCTCTGTGGATGGCATTAGGGAGGATAACAGCCTGAGAGTTGGGCCGGTGGGGCGGTGGGTGTGACAGAGGGTGGTTGAGCTGAGCCAGGCTGGCCTGCAGGGAGTTGAGGCTCTGGGGGAGGTTGGAGGGCACTGGCGTGGGGATGGTGCCGGTGGTGGTAGGAGAGGACAGGGTCTTGCTCTGAGAGTCTACTTGGCAGCTGGAAAGAGGCGGCTCCATTCCCTCTCCTGGACGCTTCATCCGCAGAAACCAAGGAACCCACTGCAGCAGAACCAAGTTCACCTGACACACAAGGACACAAACACTGATAAGAACTCTTAAACGTTTCTTTATGGTCTTAATTGGCCTTCAACAGATTGCTGATCAGGGTAAACCATATCTAGTATTCTTATCATGCCACAAGACTCTGAAACGATCTGCCAAAGAAGATCTGCTGAGCTGAACGTGTGCCCTCTTTTAAATCACTTTTATTTTCATTTATTTAGCTCCCGCCTATTTCATCAATTTTATCCAGTTGGGGTTTTTTTTTGCATTTCATTGTACTATTTTATTTTACTTTTTTGTTGTAGAGTATTTTCAATATCATTTTTGATATTGTTTAGAAAGGTTCTCCGTGGATAAAGTTTATTGTTGTATCACAATTATTACACTCACCCAACGTGGCATGTGTGCACTGTTGGGGCTGTGGTGATGGAACTGAAGGACGATGACTGTGGCCACTACTGACATCCCGACAATCACCATGGTGCTGACAAAGTACTGACCTGAGACAGACCGGAGGGAGGCACATTTCACTCATTAGGGTGCTGACAATCTGTATACTATGAACGATGTCAATTCCCCCTTCCAAAGGAAACCACCTAAACTCACGGACAGATACACACATGACTATTATGCAAAAAGAACTGACCTATCAGGGGCACAGAATCTGAAGTGGGGGGCATAATCTCTGCAACCATCAGCATGAAGACAGTCAGAGAAAGAAGAACCGTGATGCCTGGTGGCAGAAACAGGACACCAGGGATGAGTGGGATGCAACAACAAAAAGAAGAAGAGAGAATCCTCAAGAGAAGAAAGTAAGTGAGTGCGCTTAGTGGGACAGTATGTTTGGTGCATTAGACTTCTCTCCACAACTGTCGGTCTGTCTGACAGCCCGAGGAAAACTCATTTGATTTCTCAAATTCCCTCTGGCTTTGTCTCAGTCTCTACGTCTCTCCGTCCCAGCCCTCCTAACACACGAAAGCTCTGCTTAGCTGATTGAAAGTTGTCCAGTAATGTTGACAGAGCGATTGTAAGAGAAACACCAGAAGAGTGAAATAATCCAATGCTCTCACAAGGAAGGAGTAACTGATATGCAGCAAGAAATACATTTGATCTTACAGCAGTCTCATATATTCTCAACCGTTCTCATTATAACATCATCCCTCACCCCTGTTCTTCTCCACCCTCTCCTCTTATTACTCCTCACCCAGGCTGATCTTCTCCCCCGAGTTGGAGGGGAGCAGGAACACCACCAGAGTCATGGAGGAGAGGAGCACAACGGGGATGAGGAGGTTGAGAGCGTAAAACAAGGTCCTCCTCCGTAAGGTCACCACAAAGGTGACATCGAAGTAGGGCTCTGGACAGCAGTCGTAGAAAACTTCGTGACGACCTCCAGGGACCTCTGAAGCGGAAGAGAAAAGGCGGCATTATAATACACCAGTCAGTGTGTGAAATGAGAAGCATATCAAAAAGATCTGACATAGGACCAGCATCATGAAAAGATGCTGTTGAACACAGAGTCTGTTGTTTATACATTACTGTTGGCGGTAATGTGAGCTCTGTTACCAAGCAACACTGTTAGTCTTACCCACTAGGTCCCACTCTCCGTTGGTCATGTATCCTGACACATCTGCCTCCTTCATTTGGAGGTCGAGCAGCCAGCCGTCAAATGTCCACGAGCCAAACTTCAGTTCACAGCGCTGGACGTCAAATGGAAACCATCGCACATCCACGGCACATGTGCTGACAAATATTCCTTTAAAAAAAAACAGAGGGAAATAGTTTCAAGTGAAAGGGAAGTTGATATCAAAGTCAAAGTGTGTGTGTGTGTGTGTGTGTGTGTGTGTGTGTGTGTGTGTGTGTGTGTGTGTGCGTGCGCAGAATGACTGAAGACGTAGTTTGGTTTTGAGGACAAGATGCTGATTGATAAGAACGTACCTGGAGGCAGATACTCACAGAAGCCACTGGAGTTAACCAGCACGTTCGTCTTAAAGGTGGCATCGAACTTATCATGAGCACTGGAGGATAGTAACACAGGGGTGAGATAGTTTAGAGCTCAGTCGCAGCACTGGGGGTGTGTATGCTTATATTCCACACGTACCTGTTGTAGAGCAATATGTCAGGTGTCCAGATCTGGTCAGCAGTGAACCGGAGGTTCTTAACTCCAGGATACTCTGACTGGTTCCACTGGAGGTAGTGGTCATACCACTGCTGGGAGACACAAGCACAACACTGGTTTTACATATTAACACAATAAACATGACAACATGGACACACATTCTGATTTTCCATATTGTTATTTTTTTTTATTTCAGTCTACTTCACAAAACATATCCTAGAAAAGGGATCCCTCCTCTGCTGCTCTTCCTGCTCTTCTTTTTGGGATGTTTTGAGGAGTTTTGTTTCCTACAATTCAAATCAAGGGTTGAAGGACAGAAGGCGCCGCATGCTGCACAGATTGTAAAGTGTGATTTGTGATTTTGGGCTCTAAAATGAAGATTGACTTGACAGAGACAAGGTGAATTCTCATGGTATTCACAAAAAGGCCATGTGAGTGATGCACACACAAGGCTTTTCACAACACAGATCGATATCACAGTTAATGTTATTCACAACACTCACCATCTGCAGCCAGGCATTCGTGGTGAGGATCTGGTTCTTTTCATCCTTGCATAACACAAAACACAACAGCAACTTTGACATTCATGCCAATAATGGAAATTTGAATTGAATTGAATTGAGAGAGAGAGATCCCTCTGTAATGTGATTCCAGTTAGGATGGAGGACACAATCCACATTCTAAATGAAACTGAAGCTCATGTAATCTGATAAATCAAGTGGGTATCTTCAGTCTTTCTAGCATTATTATCCCCCCTGCTGCAGCCCAACAAGGAAATGCTGTCCATGGAAACACATGATAAGATGACTTCAACTACTTCGTTTGGGAGATTTGATTTGACTGATTCAGACTCAGCAAACATCGTATGAGCTGTAGCTGAACTTTTGAAAGCACTTTTACACGGGAGTTGCATTAGGAGGAGATCCAAGGTATTGTTTCTTGTTTGAATGTATTGCATCAGTGTATGTGCATGTTTATGATACATGTGTGCCACGCGTACCACGTCCATGACCTGCATCAGAGTGAAGGAGAACTGAACAGTGAGACTCTGTGAGTCGTTGGCCACCGGCCTCTCCATGGGGTTGTAGTCCCTCAGCAGCTCCCTGAGCAGAAACCGCTGGTGAGGACCCTGCACTGATACTGAATGAGGCGGAGTGAGGGAGTTCAATGGACGGGATGGAAAAATGGGAGAGTTGCATCACAACAGAAGAGCAAGAGAAAAAGGGACCGTTACAAAGAGAAAGCCGTGCCAGCGAAGATAAGAGAGCACCGAAGAGAGAGCAATAACAGTAAAATGGTCTTATTACGATGATCGATGGAGAGTTTGAGGAAAAGTGGTGTTGAAATTGAAAGCCAGGGGAACGAAAGAGAAGGAGAAACAAACTAACAGAGGGAGAGTAGAGGTAAAACAGAGGGTGGGCTTTCAGGGGTAAAGGAAAAGTAATGTTTTAGAGAAGGAGCACAAATATATATATATATATATATATATATATATATATATATATATATATATATATATATATATATATATATATATCTACAGCACAGTGGATTACACGGGACAAGACGGATTGAAAATGTGTGAGAAACAAATGAGAAAAGAAGGCAGGAGAGAGAGAAATAATCCCTTTCCTGCTAATCAATTACATATCTGATTGATCACCAGCAGACAGTCACAGTCTTTCCGAACGAATTTACACTTTAAATAGCCCGTTCTGCAGGAAAGCAGCACATACCACTTCAGCAGGAGTACTAAATAGTCTTAAATTAATGGACTTACTGCATGGTGTCAAATCTATATTCATTTACTCTACCTTAATTAATATCAATATGAATCCACAGATATGCCTATAATTCAGATTAATAGTCCCGACTGTCAAGTATATTAACCACTAGCTGCCTCATAATCCCCCTCTGTTTCTATCTATCTATCTATCTATCTATCTATCTATCTATCTATCTATCTATCTATCTATCTATCTATCTATCTATCTATCTATCTATCTAATCTATCTATCTATCTATCTATCTATCTATCTATCTATCTATCTATCTATCTATCTATCTATCTATCTATCTATCTATCTATCTATCTATTATTGTCTTATAGCAATAACAAAAAAAATGCACAGCTCAGCTCTGCAATTTGCAGTAAAGATGATTGCATTTCATACTGCTGCTTGCTCATTACAAACAAAATAAATCCATTTTTTCCTGTCTGCCTACACACCAACAGACTCTCTCCCGGTGTGGAAATGAGCTGCGGAGTGCACAGTTATTAGGAACAGAGTGTTCGCTTGCACAAGACATGCAAGAGCACATACAGTATATACAGCACATGCGGAAAACACACACGTGTTCGAGCACAGTATCTGTCAGAGCACCAATGAAGGTCACTCACCCCGGAGCAGAGTAGCGAGTGTCAACAGCCAGAGAGCCACAGCCTGCCACATACTGCATTCCTCGGGATAAACAAAGAGAGTGGAAGAGGGTAGAAATAGCGAGAGGAGATGAGGGAGGGAGGAAAAGGGGAGAGTGAGATAGAGAGCGGGGTCTGAAGAGGAAGAAGGATTGTCGAGAACAAATGGAGAGAGTGCGATGCAGGCAGAGAAGGGAGAGGGAGGGGAAGAGAGAGAACAAGAGATGCAGATTGTGTGAGGGATGCAGTGAAACGAATACTCCTCTGAAGAGGGAGATGTTGCATGTCAGAGTCAGTCAGATACTGAGATCTGTGCACACCAAATTCACCCTGCATGCTTCTCTGCTCATTAATTCTTGCAGACTTTCTGATATTTGCTCATCTGTCATCACATCAGTCATCCTCTGTTATTTCACCATGGACGTACTCACTGTTGTATCTCCCTGGTGGTGTTAAGGATCTAGAAGGACATTGCATTTTTGAGAGTCTATGGATTCAATTCATGGGATTATATTGCAGCAGTGATGAAGGTGTCTTCAAAGTTTGGGAGGAAAATGAATGGAGCAAAAATATGATTGTCTGTGTAAACACGTGGCAAAGAAACATCACTCATTTTAAAATCAGTCAAACAACAATTTTAAGTTACTATAGTACAGTCATTTTCTAATCTTCACCAGCCAGCAATATTCGAAAGCTGCTTTGCTTTTTTTTCTGGAACTGACATCACAGAGTCATGGTGACACCCACTGGATATGTTGGCAAAGTGCAACATGTATTTTGTTAAATATAATCTGTGGTCTCCTCAAAGCTCTCGATATTATAAACACATTAATTGTACGTTCAAAGCTCTACAAACATCCCTTGACTTTTACCAAATAGGATGGTTGAGGAAGACACCTGCATCGTCAGAATTGAACTGAATAGACCCTGTCCCGGAGGTTCTCAATTGTCAGCCAAGGACCCCCTAGGCTACAAGATAGAGAATACATGGGGACCCCCTCATGTATGTCCTTTGGAATAATTTGGCATGTTTTTTTCCACTTCTTGGTAATGTTGTATTATTACACAAGAGTATATTATTCCGAATGATTCCACGGAATCTGAAAACGTTTCCCGGACCCCACTCTGAGAATCACTGGCCTAAACTGAAGGCAATAAAGTCAAACTTCACCCATGTGCTGATCAAGTCAGACTATACAGAGATGGGAACCTTGCTTGAGCGACATAAATGTGTAATTTTGGTGGCAACACATTGTTGAAAGCTGAAAACTTCCCCCGTAATAGTACACAACTCTAAATGTAACAACAAAGCATGCCAAGGACACCGCTGAAAAATAGTCGAACCTTGCCGATGTAGGCGCGTCATCCACAGGCGACGCGTGGCTTTGTGTCGGTCGCAATCAATAATCATCACTTTTTTCGCACCAGTTCTTTGATTGTTTGTCCATGGTATCACCGTACCACCGCATTCAAAATATTGCACACCAACAAGAGCTCGCTGAGGCGAAACACTGCGAGTTCAGGTAATCCATTAAAGCCATTGGGGGGTTCTTTCAATTGTTCTAATGGCTTTGGTGAAGTGTGGGTTTGTATGCTTTTTCGTTAGCAGGCATAGTTTGAAATGGTGCAGTGCTACTAGTCATGAGCTAGCAGGCTAGCTAACGTTAGCTGGAGGAGGAACGACGTTCAGTTAGCTGCCGCTAGCACCGTTACCATGGCTCTACCGTAACACACTGCGAGAGTTACACGTCCGAGCACGTGTTGGTTTTAAAAGTCAGCAACACGTCCAACCTGTAGCTACTCGAGCTAACGCGCAATGCTCCTTCTGAAACAATAACGTTACGTCAAATAAAAAGCGAGGGATAACAGCCGTTATCCTCGGTGATTAACGTTAGCCCTCCTACAATAGTTCCTTTTGAAATGGGTAACGGTGTGTATCCATCTCTCCTCACTCACATAAACCCCACTGATGGATGCATTCAGAGGGTCACATTGCCAGGTTGATTTTTACATTGATATTGTAGTAAAAGCGACTGTGCTTGAGTTTAAGCTAGCAGTCTGGTGTGTTGTTCTTCATACATGAGCTTCAAGTTTTCAGAATTGTGTGCATAGTTAAATGGAGAACTGGAAGACGTCATGTTTTGACCATATTAATTCAAGGATGATGCAGAAAGGTGAAACTCTGTTTACGATCTCAACGTTTCACTGTGATATTTGTGTCTCCCAAAATCTACGTTACGGTCTCCGTCGCTCTCTCCGTTGCATTTTTAATGTGACCTGAGCATGTGATGTCTGGGTCCTTTCTGCCACCGTGTGTGCTGTATATAGCATGCATTCATGTCCTAGTAGCTCCACAGTAACACAGGCACTGTTGTTGTTGTTGAGGTGGACCACAGAGCCACATGACTTGTCTATACGCGACACAATCTTCAGTCCATCCTTGCGTCTGTGTGCATTAGTCATGTCTGCCCTCATTGGTGCGTCTGCTTGTCACGTGACCAACAATGGAAACCTAACTTGTCGTAAGAAATGAAATCGAAACTTAACTCGCGTCTGCTGGCCTCTTGTTTCCCTTTCCTTAGCACGGTTTATGCGGTGGGTTTTACCCTAACTTTCGTGGTGCAATAGGCAGCAACGTGTGTTCAAGACGTGCGCACAGCATTTATAAGCGAGCGACATCGCTGGTGTTTCCAAAGTGGATCTACAGAAAGGACCTCGCTCGTTCAAAGCGGAAGACCCTGCGCGTTACAAAGAAACGCTGTTTACATCTTGTTCGAACCTACAACCGGTTCCCTGCTCACTTCGCGTGTTTACTCTGTGATTCATGTATTGGAAGTTTTTGCTGGGTCTCTGTTTGAATCGTCTGATCATTGGGAGCTTTACAACTTCACTGTTTTTCACCGTTGCCACTTTGATTTGAGATACTCAAGGTGAGATCCGCAATACTTTGTGGGCCCACTGGGCGTTGTGGTACCCGTACATGTGGTATGTTGCATGCACATGTTAAGATAGGTGGAGCACTAGTACCACCTGCACTGCTATGTGGACAGTGGACAGAGGTCTCGGTGATGGAGGAAGCGGTCACTTTGGACATCAGACATATTTCGCTGTGTCTTGACACAACAGCATGAAGTGTGCAAAAGATTCATCCGTTATCCGGCCCATGCGTCTCCTCCTCAGGCTCACAGCAGTTGAGGAGTATAATAGACAGTGCATTCTGAAAAACAGAGTTGTTATTTTGGCTGTCAACTGTTGCCTTGCATCAGGGTCAAGATGAGTCAGCTCCAGCCCCGTTTGGCCCCTGGGCTTGTCGGCCCCCATTACTGTGATGAACCAACATTATGGTGTTCTCTACTAATGTGGCGGTGTTCAGGCTTGCTCAGCTCAATGTGACGGACCAGTGATGCTGACTGGGCCAGGGGCTTTGAAAGCAGACTCAGTATTGGGTGTCTCTCTTTTGTGCGTCTCACTGTTACAGACATTATTGAGTGTTGTCAGTTATGACACTTGAGGCTGAATCAATGTTTGTTGTACCAAAGAGGGATACTGGAATTCGACTCATTACCTTTTTTAATGTGTGTTTTTAGGGGAAGATACAAAGCTAGCTCTGCAAAGCCTTCTCTTTTATAGTCGGGACATTAGCTGGCAACTGCGTGCTTTTCTGTCCACAGCGTATCACCGACAGGTCGCCCTTAACGTTCTTCTGTCCTTGGAAGTGTCCTTTTTGTCTGCATCAGTGTCTCACTGTTCCTGTCCGCTATGGATCCAGATACAGCAACAATTTGTCAGGCCAGAAATAAAACAGAAAAGTCACAAGAAGTTCTGAATTATTAATCACCATCCTTTTACCCTGGGATTAAGTTTCAGTGTGACTGGGAGAAACAATATGTCACCCTGCAGTATTGTTGTAGACTGGCGAGGGTGTAATCTGAACGTTGACAGCGTAGCTCTACGTTGGCGCTCATCTACCCAGCTATTTCATTGTCTACTGTGTATTTTATTCTGCATTTCACAGAGGCAAGAATTTAGGATCACATCTTTGAGGCTCGTATAGATTCACTGAGTTATCAAGGACACTTGAGCAGGTTGGAGATTTGCCAGCAGTCGCCCGAACTTGTGTTATTGGCCGACGCGGCAGTTTCTCTTTCCCTCCATTCAATCCATTTTACTCGATTAGATTGTCTGTTGTTTATTTCTTCTTCTTAATATTCTCCTCACATTGTTCTTTTGTTTGTATTTCAGGTGTTATGCTGTGACTGGCCTGCCCTGACTTTCCACCAGGCTCTGCTGTTTGTGCCAGAGGACGTACACTTATCAAGGAAGCTACACACCAAGCTGCACGGCCCCCTTCACGCTCAACCCCTGCGCTATGAGCAGAGGTAGAGGAGGGCCTCTCAGAGAACACTACAGCAGGCATCCACCACCTGACTCCCAGGCCAACGAGAATTACTACAGGCCTGGCCCATCCTCACTCTTCCCTGGAGCTGGCCCACAGCAAAGCCCATATTCAAGTTACCACAACAGCCCTGTCCGGCCCGTAGTGCCCATACAGCCACCCCCAGCTCCGTCTCGCACCCCCTCCGCTCCACCCGTACCGAAGCACGGTAGAGCGGACCCTAAACCAGAGGCGCTTAACAGCTCATATAATCAGAATCACGGTCCTGCTCCCAATTCCTTTCAGTACCAACAGGCAGAGTTCCTCAGGGGACACAGCTGTGAGGCGCCACAGTTCAGAGCCAGTCATCGCGGAGGGGGAGGAGTCCCAGACAGGCGTCCTAATTCCTCATACCAGCCCCAGTCAGACTACGGTAGATATTCATCACACCCCAACAACAGCCCAAGGGGTAGATGGGGGGGGTATAGTCAGGACCAGACTTTTGGATACCCAGTAGCTCCACGCGGCAACACAGGCCCTCAACACCTAAATCAAAACCAGTTTCATGGTACAAACCACAACCCATACGCCAACAGACAGTGGCGCGTCCCAACAGACTCTGTGTGTGAAGATTTTCAGACGTTGTCCCTCCATCGAGACAGGCCCAACAGAGGAGGAGAGAGGTTTGACAGACAGTCTGCCTCCAGCAGTTCGGCAAATGCGCGCTCCACTAAAGTCGACATCACTTTCAATTCTGACATCCAGGAACAGGTTCACAGGGCTTTGGCTGCTTTGAAGCCAAGTGAGGGCATCTCTGCAAAATTGTTAGCCAAAAAACTGCATCTTCCCAAAAAGATAGTCAACAAGGGTCTTTACTCGTTGGCGCGCTCACAGAAAGCCTTCAAGCAAGGACTCCTCCCCCCCGAGTGGAGTCTTTGCAGAGAACCTCTCAGAGGCGAGGAAGATCCACCTTCCCATCGGTGTGTCAGATCAGGACACCCTCCAGAACCCGAAGCCAAGGTTGAGCTAAAAACAGAAACAGCGGAAAACAGGGGGCAAAGCAAAGAAGAGAACTGTGACACAGAGTCCAGTTATTCTTCCTGCTCCTCTTCAGAGTCATCCGACTCTGAAGAGTCCCAGTCACCAGCGAAAGGTCAGCACCAGGAGAAACAACATCCCGTCACTACCAGCTCACCCGATCCCGCACTTCCCACAATGGCAGAACAGAAGGAGCTAGTTCTGCAGTACCTGCTGGCTTCAAGGGAGGCAACTGCTCTCACCATAGCCAAAAATCTGGGTCTTAGGGGTACCAAGCAGGTCAATCCCACCCTCTACTCGCTGGAGAAGCAAGGTGAAGTCGTTAAGGATAGTGACGCTAACCCGCCCACCTGGCAGCTCTCCACCCACCGCCGAGAGAGGATGGAAAGGAGCCTTAAAGCCTCAAAGAGCACCCGCGCTGAGGGGCGTCAGATGTCGGCGGGAACCGGTGGAGATCAGAAAAGAGGAGAGTCTGTCTTTCTGTCACCATTACCACCAATCCCAGGCCTCGAACCACTGCCACTCCCAGAGCGCTGGCTGCCAGAGCAAAGTCGTAGTGAGGCGGTAAGTACAATGTCTGTGCTTTTTATTTTGTGTTCATTAAATGTTCACATGAATGTGAATTAGTATCAAAACAGAACTAGAAATAACAAAATGGAATCTATTTAACCCAGATAGTTCAACTTAGAACTTCAAGGTAACCCAAAATATTTTCACAGATTATACAGCAAAGCTTCTACAACGATGATAGGAATACTATATATATTTATTTATTTATTTATTTGTTTGTTTGTTTGTTTGTTTGTTTGTTTGTTTGTTTATTTATTTATTTATTTATTTATTTATTTATTTATTTATTTATTTATTTATTTATTTATTTATTTATTTATTTATTTATTTATTTATTTAAGGGAATACACTTCATTGCTGTTCTCAGTCTTAATGCTACTTTATGCAACCACTGCTTGAAGAGTGTATTTTTACTAGATTCATATTCAGCTGATGTTACCAGAGTTGAGACTTCTTCCCTGATTTTATTGACCTTTTACTTCTGCTTTTCCCTTTTTTTAAGGCCCAAAACTCATTCCAGCCTCCCTCCACTACCCCAATTAAAGAGGAAGAGACCAACGAAGGACAGTGGGCTACTGACGACATCCCAGAATTCCTCAACGCCATTCGCAGAGAGACAGACGCTGGGAAACTGGCAGCAGAGAAGGCCAACTCTGTGGGAACTGTAGCCGTGTCGCTAGCTGCTCCACCTCCCCAGAACCTGTCGGCCAAATTGCAGGAGGTGAGGCTGAAGAACCCCGTCAGTGGGCTCATGGAGTATGCCCAGTATCTGGGCCACAACTGTGAGTTCCAGCTCCTCGACCAGTCAGGACCCTCTCACGACCCACGGTTAGTCAATTCATCTGTATGATATGATGGTGTGTATGCATCCTTTTTTTGCTCTTCCATCCACATGTTTGTCACCTTCTGTGGAGCAGCTGGTGACAAAGCCATCGATTCAACGTCTGAGAAATAAATCTTCCGTCGCAATGAAGACGTATGATGCTGCCAATTAGGAAAGAAAATGACATTGCTTGCAACACGGTAGTCTCGGAAAGTTGTAGCGGCTCAATTAATCACGTATCGGCAGATCAATGTACCTCATCTGTATTTATTTTCTCTCAGATTTCGTATGCAGGTGATGCTCAACGGAAGGCTGTTTCCTGTCGTAGAAGCTTCCAGTAAGAAGGTTGCAAAAAAGGATTCCGCTGCCGCCACCCTGCGCATTCTCATCGAAGAGATTGAGGCAGGGCCGAGTACGGCAGACGAGGGAAATACTGCCGTCAGTGCGGACCAAGTGATCGATCTCCCCCCAGACACTAGTGTAGGTTTTTGTTTGAATGTGCTCAAATAAGCCACCATCATCCACTTGAAGACAGACAAATCTTGCTTTGAACACCTGAGATTGGCCAGGCATGTAATTCGTGATAATTTTGCAGCCCTGGAAAAAAGTTTGAATACATCAATAGCATCTTCTTTTTTTTTTAATTCTTTTTTTTAACTCCAACCACCAAAAAGTACAGCCATGATTTAAATATGTTTTCCTCCTCCACTGGCCACTAGGGGCAAGCTGAAGGCGCAGCGGGGATTTTTGGGACTACTAGTGTGGAAGGAATGGGTACAGTGGAAGGACCTCGCCAGCCGCTGTCCCGCTCCCTGCCTGGTGGGAAGAATCCGGTGTCTGTCCTGATGGAGTACAGCCAGCGCAGTGGGAATCCCATCGAGTTCGTCATCACCGGGCAGGCAGGCCCACCACATGACCCACGGTACTGCCCCCCCCCCCCCACCCCCACCCCCATATCTGAATCTGTCCCTTTTGGATGTTGTTCTTCCCCAAAGTGCAAGTTCCCCCTCAGGGAAGCAGTTGATTGGCTATTTGTGTTTAATCTGTTCTCGGTACTGTAGTCAGCTGACGTGGACACAATACCATCTCTGTCGAGTCACTATTTACCATTCTTTGTTTATTATCCTTCAGGCAGCCGGCTGGTAGATCCAATAAAAACTTTTGTGTTCCTCAATTCACTTTCTAAAAATGCTGCATGCATCTGTCTTGATCACTGTTCCGCCACAGGCTCTACTGTGTTTCGTATTCTCATTTATCTAAGGTGAAAAGTCAGGCACGTCTCCCTTTGTCTCTTCCCGCCACTCTTAACCCGTCTCTGCCTTGTTTTCAGGTTCATGTACAGGGTGAAGGTTGGAGAGAGCTTGTTTGCAGAGGCCTCAGCTCCAAGCAAGAAGGCCGCCCGCCAGCTAGCAGCAGAGGAGGCCGTCAAAGAATTGATGGCTGACGGGAGACTGCAGCTCAACAAGGTGAGAAAGTGAGAAGCAAAGAATAACTTGAGTAGTTAATTTGGGACAAAAGAGAGGGGCTTTGCATATCCCCAAAATGACTGGAATGACTTTAAAAAACCCACCAGATCACTCAGGCTGAAAGAAATGATTGTCGCCTCTGTCACTCGGTTCTGCTCTGTTTGCTCCATGCTGGTCACATCACTCTTTTTCTCTCTGTTCCAGCCTCAGCTGCCCCTGGGCTCTTCCAGTGATAGTGATGGCACTGGTTCTGGGACCACGTGTCCCTCTTTGCCACCTCTGACTGCAGATGAGTTGCGAGCAGCGCACGAGGCAGGGGTCGGAGATCTCATCAACCACTTGAACAACAACGCAGTGTCAGGTCTTCTGGAGTACGCTAGAGCCCGGGGCTTTGCCGCTGAGATCAGAATCGTGGGCCAGTCTGGACCACCACACGAGCCTAAGTATGTGTGAACTGATGAATGTACAAAAGAAAACACAATTAAAACATAAACACGAGATAAAAATAATATCTTACTGTCCTGGTCACCATGTACTCGGAAAATAATTGTCTTTGTTTACCTGAGAAAAAATATGTGGAATAATCTAAAGTTTTGGAACATTAATGAAGGCTCTAAGACTTTGTTCTTCGAGTGATGATCTGATTGACCTTTCTCGGTGCCCCTGCTCAGGTTCACCTACCAGGCCAAGCTGGGCGGACGCTGGTTCCCTCCAGTGTGTGCGTCCAACAAGAAGCAGGGCAAACAGGAAGCAGCAGATGCTGCTCTGCGGGTTCTGATCGGAGAGGCTGAGAGAGCAGCCCGCACTGGGGAGCTCATCCCGGCTGAGGTACGGACTTTTCAGTGGTTCACATTCTCAATCGTGAAACATGAGCCTTGTCCGGCTCAACATGGCATAATGGAGTTACAGTCAACACCTGCATGTGATTATAACCCCCTCACAAGAGCAAATCACTGACAAAATATCAATATATGCAGACTTAGCGTAAACTACACCCAGAGACTCCACACATTTGTTGTTTCACAGTCAGTAAATCGGTTTTCCTCACTGGAAGGCCGAAGCTCTGTAGCAGCTTTAGGAAGTGGGGAATTTGAATCGAGAGCATACAAACATAACGCATTCTCTGGCAGTCTAAGATATGTTTGAAAAAGCTTAAATGTTTTACTATGTTTATCAGATTTATCACTGGATTGCACAGTCAAATACATGTCAGACCTAGAGAATATGAAATAATCCTCTTTTCTTCTCTATTTTGCCTGTCCTGTCCTGTATACATCCCTTTCTCTAGCTTCCAGTGAGTGGCAGCACTTTGCATGACCAGATAGCGATGTTGAGTCACCAGCGTTTCAACGCCCTGACCACACGTATCCAGCACAGCCTCCTGGGACGCAAGATTCTGGCCACCATCGTCATGAGGAGGGGGGAGGGCCTGGGGACTGTGGTCAGCCTGGGAACTGGTATATACATTACCTAAGCATATAAGCACAGGGAGTTGGTAATAACGGGGTGTATAAGCAATTGTGTTGCAACGTGCAAATTACTTTTTCACTGCTTTTTTCCATGATGCGAGTCCGTTTTTATTAGTTTCTGTAATCGGAGGCATGCACTTTCAGAAAGCTAAAACAGAACTCAGTCACTGCAGAACCAAGAGGTGTTGCATTGTTGTGAACTTTGACATTGAACATGTCTCTCTTGTTTTCCCTGTCAGGAAATCGCTGTGTTAAAGGGGAGGAGCTGAGCCTTAAAGGGGACACTGTTAATGATTGCCACGCTGAAATCATCTCCAGAAGGGGATTTGTTCGGTAGAAACAGATCTTGTTTTGCTTTTTTTTTTTCTTATCTCTCCCTGTTGTGGAAAATACCACGCTCTTCCCCAAGACCTAGTCTGCAGGATCTTGTCTATAAGTCTCACTCACCGTGTCCTTTCTTCTCAGGTTTCTGTACATTGAGCTGCTCAAGCACTACGATGGCGCAGACGACAGTATATTTGAGGCAGCGGAGGATAACAAACTGCGAATCAAATCTGACATCACCTTTCACCTCTACATCAGGTGGGAGTGTCTGATGTTCTCTTTCGCCTTGTTCACTCCCCCCCCCCCCCATGCTCTCCTGTCATGTCTACCTCTCAGATGCAGCAATGTGCTCTCCTTCCTCTTTGAGACTTTGTGTCATATTAATACCGTATGTCTCTGTTATCCAAAGCACGGCACCTTGTGGGGATGGTGCTCTGTTTGACAAGTCGTGCAGTGAGGCCGGGGATGAAGTGGAGGGCCATCAGCCTCTGTTTGAGAATGCTAAGCAGGGAAAGCTCCGCACCAAAGTGGAGAACGGTGAGAGATGAAATGGACACACGTGTCTTTACACACACACACACACACATACATATCTATATCTATATATATATATATATATATATATATATATATATATATATATAAACAAACAAAGACCTGTGACCTTTGTCTGTCTGTGTGTTGGTGCTCGTGTCAGGCGAGGGCACCATCCCAGTGGAGTCGAGTGCCATTGTGCCCACGTGGGACGGCATCCAGCACGGTGAGAGGCTGCGGACCATGAGCTGCAGCGATAAGATCCTGCGCTGGAACGTGTTGGGCCTGCAGGGGGCACTGCTCACCCATTTCGTGCACCCGATCTACCTGAAGTCGATCACGCTTGGTAAAACACACGCTTGCTTTTAAACATATTCACGAGCGTTAAGGTGAGTGAAATTGGATGAATTGCCACTCTTGCGTTGCGGCTCGTCTCACGTTTCTGTTCTCCGTGTCTTTGTTGTTGTGATGTGCCAGGCTACCTGTACAGCCACGGTCACCTCACACGTGCCGTCTGCTGCCGGCTGGCCAGAGACGGTGAAGCGTTCACCCAAAGTCTCCCTCCTTCCTTCAAGCTAAATCACCCGGAGGTAACCGCTCACGCTTTTGCCAATGTGAAAATGAATCGGGAGTATTGAGGCTTTAGCTCCTGAAGCCTTCGATCGGGCCTCTTTCTGAGTCAAATTTAAACTTACTGTACACCCTCAGCTGTTCACGGTTACCGACGACATAGCATATGCCAGAGCGCCCCGTTGATCAATCCCATAATTTCTCTGTACTTTTGGGCTCTTATAGAGAATTACTGATGTCAGGACCTCCACCAAGTACAATACTTCTGTTATTGCTTGTGTATTTTTGAGTATTTCTACTTTTATCTTCACTTCTGGCAACAAAGTCGCTGGCCATGCAAGCAAAACCTGGAGAGCATCAATTATTGAGGTCATTCTCAAAAACATTATGAATTGAGCTGCCAACACTCTTTGCCCCCCTGCACAACTGTTACTTTATTGCTCATCTTCTTTAAATTTGGCTCATCCATCAATTAAGAAAAAACTGGTCTGTCACTCTCCTGTTGCCGGGCAAAATGTCTGAGAAATACAACTGCTGGCATTAAAGCACAATTCAGCTCGTCCCTTGTTTTAACCTGCTTTTGAACAATTTCTCGGTTGAATACACTGTTTTTAATCGACGCAGACGTCCCACTGACGCGTGCAATAAGCATCTAGTTTTACGCGCTCTGTTTGGAATTGTTGACTCACGCCGAAGGGCTAAATGAGATTGACCAAACGTATGCTCTTCTCTTCCCTTCTCCCTCACCACCTGGTTGGACTGTAGGTGGGCAGGGTGAGTGTGTACGACTCCACACGGCACACAGGCAAGACCAAGGAGTCCAGCGTGAACTGGAGCTTTCCAGACCAGAACAGTGTGGAGGTGCTGGACGGGACCAAGGGCAAACTGGATGGGTATGTAACTCATCCCAATGTTGCCTCTCCTGATGGCAACACACACTGTGTATTGATAGCTTTTTTCGATTGTTTGTAAAAGCCGGTTATTGTCCACTTAATAACTTATTATTTAGTGTAGTGCTGCTCGTCTGTGTTTTTGTTTTTGTCTTCTGTAGTGGTTGACAATCACTTATTTGTCCCACAACAGATTCAAGTCCTTTGTTTGCCCGGGCAAAGATTGATTTACGCAGCAGCTCAGTCTGTCTCTGAAAGGCGTTCCAGAAATGTGATTTAGTTATTGATCATCGTGACATTGATCAAACACCATAACACTGTGAAGAGGCATTCTTGGAGTCCGGAAGACTTATTTTGAAGAAATCACAATCGGTTGTTAAAATGTAATTTGTGTTCTGTATGCGTCGCTAAGAAATGAGATGTGGTAAACAACACGTACACAAGATGAGAGAACCATTGGCAGCATTATTAAAGTGCTCAGTAACAACTGTCAAGTAACCACAAGCTTCATTCAATTTTAATAAAATTGCCTAAAACGGTAAGTAAGCTGCCGTAAATAGGAAACACTGCACGATCAGAGGCAATGTAGTCATCCGTCGTTCGCTGAACACTCGTACTAAACGGCCCTCCAATGTCTTTCCTCTAGGAACAAACTCAGTGTGTCCAGAGTGTCCAAGTCCAACCTGTTCTGTCTGTTCCGCTCCGTGTGCCAGCGTTCTGGCCGCGCTGACCTCTTCGCACTGCCCTCCTACTCCCAGGCCAAGTTGACGGCCATGTCCTTCCAGCTGGCCAAGCAGAATTTCTTCCGAGCTCTGAGCTGCCACGGCTACGGCGCCTGGATCGGCAAGCCGCTGGAAGAGAAGAGCTTTGAGTCGGGGGAGGGAAACAGGAACAATGGAACGAGTGTCCCTGTGGGATACGGCAGCAGTAGAAATTGCGGAGCAGTAGAGGTCAAGCAAGAGGACGCGTAGAACCGTGCAAGAGTGCGTTTTTAGGTGGGTTGATATGAATACGTGGGGAGAAGGAAAGCACAAGGCACGGGCAGATTGGAAGGGTGGATGGGACGGGGAAAAAGACAATCAAACCATTCGTAGGCCGCAGCCAGATGTGTATCTTCTGGTGAACGCGGTTAAAGGCTGCGGAGGAAGAGTAATGGAAGGAGACAGAATATGGAAGACGAAGAAGGCAAAGCCTGAAGGGACGAGTGGAGACAGACGGAGCTGTGCAGCGATCCAACAAGTTTGAAGTCAGTAAATCACCATGGTGTAAACACTGCTACAAAGCTGGGTTGTATTAGTTTGCAAAATAATTCCTTTGTTTTTAGCTGTATACGGTTTATACCTGTGGGTTGGTTTCAAGTTGTAATGTTAGTTTTTCCTTTTGTCGTTGCAGCGTTTGGCTTATTCTCCGGTTATTGTCTCTCTGTTCTACTTGATGTATACACTTTCTTTTGACTATTGCAAGTGTAGTTTGGACCCGGGTGACTTGGCCTCTTTCGACTGCGGTTGTCTAATTTTGCCACGAGAACTTAAGTGGCTGACAAGTGCTGCTAATTGGCATTCGACCTAATACGACCCACCATTGCAGCAGTGTTTGTAAATGTGATGAAGTTAATTGGAAGTTTGAGTCCTCGGTCATGTAGCGCTTATTATTGTGTCGGCTCTCGATGTTCTGCTGCATTCAAACACCAGCAGCAGACACGATGGGACGCTCTCAGCAGGAACCTCACCCTGGATAGATGTCACACGCAAACTAGTCCTTGCTCAGCACAGCTTTCATGTACAGAAGAAGAACATCAATGCCAACTTTTACTCTGGTCAGTGACTAACCAAACATTCGCCGTCCAACATTTGAGGCTTTAGCTCCTGAAGCCTTCGATCGGGCCTCTTTCTGAGTCAAATTTAAACTTACTGTACACCCTCAGCTGTTCACGGTTACCGACGACATAGCATATGCCAGAGCGCCCCGTTGATCAATCCCATAATTTCTCTGTACTTTTGGGCTTTTATAGAGAATTACTGATGTCAGGACCTCCACCAAGTACAATACTTCTGTTATTGCTTGTGTATTTTTGAGTATTTCAACAAAGTCGCTGGCCATGCAAGCAAAACCTGGAGAGCATCAACTGTCCTGCGTATCGGTTTTTTACATCTTGGTACGAACAGGCTTTTAGGTTCTCTTGCATGGCCAGTTTCTGAGGACTGGTCGGTGAAAACAGTTCTGTTGTTTGAGAGTGTGTAGTTTGTTCTTGATTTGCTTACATGTAGATGGATGGTGCAATATATATGTCAGGTATATACAAATACATGATCACGCAGATGTTACAGTGGGGTCCAAGAGCCTGAGTCCAGTTCCAGAAACTCATAACTAACAGAAATGTGAAGTCAAACTGTTGCATATTGTTTTTATGAAGGAAGTGAAAGAATTTTATATTCATCTGGTTGTTTTAAAAAAAAAAAATAGAATTTCAGAATCCACTTTATCCACGCGCTCTTTAAGATTACGTCAGAGATGCATTGTGATGGCTTGATGTTACAATTAGTCTCGGATGTTTGTTGTGGGTGAGATCAGGTAGCTACAGAGGGAAAGCCGTACAAGTCAGCACTCAGATACTTCAAAGTTTTTTTTCTCTACCTTTTGATTGTAAAAGCCATTGTTTTGATGGAAAAGGAAGCTTGAAGTAATGACACGGCTCTATAGAGGGGCACCTCTCTCTGGTCCGTCTGTAGTTATCGCTGAAGTTAAGTTTTAATTGAGGAGTTTGTTAATGTCTTCAGCAGTGATTCATGCTATTGTTTGAGCCGTAATAAAGACATTAGACTTAAAAACAAGTAGACAAAGTCCTTTATCAAGTTTCAGCACCCACTGCAATAGGAAGTACACACGAGACCTAATATAGAAAAGCAAGTATTTTTGTTCATTAATTAAATCATTAATTTGATTCATACCAGTTGAATACAAAGATTTTTTTTTATTTGTATTTTTTATCATTAAAACGTAAAGTTCTTGGTAGTGGACTCCGACTCTTGGACCCCCCTGTATGCAAACATAGATGTTTTCGTATAAAGATGTACCGGTATATATGTCTGTTTGTATGTGTTTGTATAATTTTAATGTATATATTTTATAAATCATCTACAATTGCATTTCTATATGTTTTAATGAAACTGCAAATAAATATGCTGTTTTTTTTACAAATGACGTTTGGAAAATCATTACGGGAATAAAGTGTATACCAATGTTCTAGTTGAGTGATGATGATCTGGTATTTTCTTTTTATCAGTGTGTTATACGGTCTATTATTTGAGACACGGTTTTGAATTACATTAATGCAGAAACAATGACAGGAAAGAGATGTTCTCGTCTGACAGTTTGAGAGAGTATGAGATGCTAATTCTTACAGTCGGGGCTCTTTTCCTCACGGTGGCGTCTCGGTCTAGCCTGGCCTCCAAAGAGCCGATTGCAATGCTCCAAAGGATCAGCAGATGGAAACATGTCCTCACCTGAGGGTAGGAGGCTAAGTGTGTGTATGCATGCGGAGAAAGGCTACATGAAATCAGCCCCAGGTGATGACCAAGATCAGTTCAGCGCTGACATTTATTTTATCTATGAAGTGTGACCTTTATATTTCAATTAATTACATTATTTTTTTCAAGCTTACAACATTTTCGTCCTTTTGCTTTCGTTTTCAGGCGGCGTAAGTCTGAGTAGTATATTTGATTCAACTTTATTATCATTGCATGCAGCAAATATCTAACCAGATACAAACAGCATCAGAAGTGCATAAAGGGATGTGTAAAGATGAACAATAGACCATTTGGGTAGTGATCGTAAGCAGGGATGTGATATGTACAAGAATATAAAAGATGTAAAGCAGCTGATGAGGATCAAAAATAAAAAGCAGGTATTATGGAAGAAAAATGTGTATTCTTGGTGCATTCATTCTGAGATGATAGTTATGTGCTGCAAAATCATAGTGATACTCCACACAGTGTCTGAGTGTGATGCTGTCATTGGGTGTGATGTCTCTCTGGGAACAAATAGTGATATTCAGCATCTTAATCGGGGGTCTCAAACTCTAATCCGGCCCGCCACGTCATTTTATGTGGCCCGCGAATCCGCCAGCAAAAAAAACAAACCTTTTTTTTATTTTTTATTTTTAAGTTCGACTAATAATAAAAATATCCCCATAGTCGAAATTATGAGATAGAAAGTCGAAGTTATCAGATAGAAAGTCATAACTATGATAGAAAGTCATAATTCTGAGATAGAAAGTCAAAATTCTGAGATTGAAAGTCAAAATTATGAAATAGAAAGTCAAAATTATGAGATACTTAAACAGTCATAGAAGCAGCTCTTTGGCTTACTGTACATTTAACATGGAAATGTATTGTGAGCACATTGAAGACTGTGAATGCAGAGAGGTATTTAACAATATGTTACGAGTAGTTACATTTACAACCGGCCCTTTGCGGGCGACCATGATGCTGATGTGGGCCGGAGTGAAAATGAGTTTGAGACCCCTGGTCTTAATTGTGAATCGGCTCTGTGTAGCATTAGATGCGGTATCATCTCCGGTTCAACCACAATTGTTTCTGTTGAGGGACAGGATTATGGCAGCAATATTGCCAGCCAATCAGTATAGTGCCTTGTAAATAATTGTATTGTTAATGCCCCCCAAACAGCTAGTTTCATTAGAGGAGGCTGTGTCGCAGTGGAATCCCAACAATGTCTGAAAAAAGATTGCTGATACCCCTACATGTAATTACAGCTTGAGCTAAGAAATCAATTGGCGAGATTCCCTTCAAGTTGGCAATTATATAAAAATGTGTGAACATATGGATGCGTGTTTGTACTGTCCAAATGGTCTGTGTGCAATAGTGAGGGCTTGTTTCAATGAGGATCTCCGCCCATCAAGTTGGATTCATACGTGTGTGTGTTTGAATGATGGGAGGAGAAGAGGTCAGCACGACAGAGGGAACACGGCTGCATGGAGTGAAATATTAGTCCAGACTGAGGGGTTTAAATGAGCCACTCCGTGCTCTCCAATAGAAATAAATGAGATGGGAAGGAGGGAGTACATGAAGGCTGAGTGCGG
Source organism: Melanostigma gelatinosum (assembly GCF_949748355.1). NCBI lineage: Eukaryota > Metazoa > Chordata > Actinopteri > Perciformes > Zoarcidae > Melanostigma > Melanostigma gelatinosum. The sequence continues at coordinate 11,398,262 of NC_136642.1, read as the reverse complement.
AGAGAAATGGCTTAGAATCTAAACTAAAAAACACAAGATCAAGAGAACCTGTGGAGTCGGAGGCAGATTTATAATGACCATCTGATAAGGAGGGATGGAGCCTCAAGTCCACGAAGCATCAGCAAAAGAGACATTGAATAAATAGTGCATAGTGGGGTTGTACTTAGATAATACTGTGGCATTAAAAACAAGGAATGTTACTTGTACATATACAGTATGTATAATTGTATACATTCAGAATGAAAATCTGAACTCTGGAAGTATACCAATATGTTGATGTCCAAGCTAAACTATGAACTATAAATTGAATCACATCACATTTTTTAATAGCTTTTATTATCACCCTTTCTTCATTTATATCTCTGCCAGGAGAATCATGCTTTATCACTCACACAAGTCTGTGCGTGCGTCCGTGAATGAACGTGCACCTCTGTGTCTGTCCGCGGCTAATCCTTCATTCTGCTCCAGCAAACTGCAGAAGGTTTTGGGTGGCTAGTTATGGCTGCATGCTGAATTGCCTCTTGTGGTTGCATTGACTCACACTTTCTCAAGACACCTTTTATTGCCAGTTTTATTCTGCCATTGAGTGCCTGCTGACTCCTCACACACTACTCTTAACCGGCCGCAAGTGTTAACACAGCCGACCCCCAGCCACTACTCTGCGCCCACAGTGGAGGAAAACAGTTTGCTCTCTTTGACTGTTTTGGACGGTGTGTTTGGCCAACAGCTAACGGAACTACACACACAGCTGACTGCATCGCAGGCCCTCAGCTGCTGCTCTGCGTCCAGAGACACAGGTATTCCATGCCTTGCAATTAGGCATCAACATGATGTTTACACGGATATTGACGAAAAATAGACCAGCCCTGATTACAATGAGAGCGTATCTGTGAGACGTGCAAGTGAAAAACACATCTGATACACTTGTGTTCGAGACAGGAGGGTGAGCCAATTGTGGGCTGTATTCATTCAATTAAACATTACAGCAGTGGTTGTTGTGGACACACCTGGTATAGGTATGAGTGCACCTTTCTAGTATTTAGTGCACAAGCATCCACTAAAAGCATGCACAGCAAACTGCACTATGTGAACAAAGCAAAGGAGAAGCTTGTATAACGGCGCACATAGAGCGAGATCATGTTCTGTTCAGGTAAACATTATACCACTATATCTTTACAAATAGTCGTTTACTGCTATATTTATGTTCAGAATGTTAACTTCAGCTCTTTTAAATTTGGTAGCTACATTTATTGGTGTTTATTCCACACATGCTATTGTATCGCAAAGCTTATAGCTTCCTTAATGTAAAGTTGGACGCTACAGTGATTGTACAGTATAGCACCTTAAAAATGCAGCCTCATGGTAATTTGACTATCACCATAATGGCAGAGTACATCAGAGAAAAGTAAATCAACTTTTCTGTATGATGGTACTTTTTTTAAGGAGTACAATGTCACAAAAAGTCTGGCAGAAATCAGGCATTGACACTTAGCTGAGAGATAGGAGACAGCTGACTCAGGAGGACTGCAGTCATCTCTCAGGCAGACACACACAAACACCAAGCCGGCATAAACTCTATCACGCTGACACTTTGGAACTGTAATTAGCTTCTGAACACTTCTAAATGTTAGTATCAGGACAGCTGCTCACATTCGCAGACTTAGCCGATTGCCTCTTCCATCAAGGGTGACACATAGCATACATCAATAGGCCTGAGACCTTGACTCCCTGCTACCGATACATTAAGAGAGGCCTAAATTTGACACGGCCTCTCAGAAACATGACAACGCAGAACAGGCCACAGACCTCTCACACCACATTATTCTCCACCATGACAGCATCAACAGGAGAACGGGTGGTGCTGGCGGACGAGGGGAAGAGCTTTGTGCAGTTGATCAGTGGTAAGGTTCAGAACAAGGATAAGAGTAGTCTATGGGTAGTCATCTGAATTTTTGCGCACTATTGCACACCCTTAAGGACATCGGGCTGCATATCAACAAAGAAGTTGTTCCAGGGGAGCTGGACTAGGAGGAGCAAGGCAAGGCAAGTTTATTTGTATCGCACATTTCAACAACAAGATAATTCAAAGTGCTTCACATGAAACCATTAAAAGCATCAAAACATAAGGCAAAAGAAAAGGAGATTTAAAAACAATTAAGAACAGTCATTAAAACACTAAAACGTAGTGTGAGAAATAAAATACAGTCGTAAAATGCAGAAATGCGGGAAATTGATTCCTTGAATCTGGTCAAATTAAAGGCAGCAGCAAACTGAAAAGTCTTCAATCTTGATTTAAATGAGCTGAGGGTCTCAGCAGACCTGCAGCTTTCCGGGACTTTGTTCCAGATATGTGGAGCAGAAAAACTGAACGCTGCTTCTCCATGTTTAGTTCTGACTCTGGGAACAGAAAGTAGACCGGTCCCAGACGACCTGAGGGGTCGGGATGGTTCATAAGGTAGCAGCAGATCAGAGATGTATTTTGGCCCTAAACCATTCAGTGCTTTGTAAACCAACAGCAGGATTTTAAAGTCAATTCTTTGTTGGACAGGAAGCCAGTGCAAAGACCTCAGAACTGGAGTGATGTGATCCACCCTCCTGGTCTTAGTGAGGACTCGAGCTGCAGCTTTCTGAATCAGCTGCAGCTTTCTGACGGACTTTTTACAGAGACCTGTAAACACACCGTTACAGTAGTCCAGTCTGCTGAAGATAAATGCGTGGACAAGTTTTTACAAATCCTGTTGAGACATAAGTCCTCTAATCCTTGATATATTCTTCAGGTGATAGTAGGCTGATTCTGTAATTGTCTTGATATGGCTGTTCAGGTTGAGGTCTGAATCCATAACTACACCTAGATTTCTGGTTTGGTTTGTGGGTTTTAACATCAGTAATTGAAGCTGAGCGCTGACTGAGCAGGTGGTATCAAGTAGGGAAGGCAAAGAAGCACAGGTCACAGCCATCATCTGGGTAGTGATCTGGGATGTGGTGGTGGCCTCAACAAAAAAACAAACAAAGCACCTGACATGGAGCTGTTTGGTGTTTGGTACCATTGTTTGGTACCATTTCTGACATTGATTATCATAAAACTGTATCAATATGCGTTGTGTGTGTGTGTTTGTGCCTGCTTGTGTTTCATTAAAAGGGCACAGTATTTTGAGGCGAGATGCTTGCTCGCCACTGAAAGCAAACGCATTACCCACAGCTTGCTGGCTCCGCCGTTCACTCCCCTCCACACCTCTCTCTCTCTTCAACTGTATCTTTTACCCCCTGCAGTCTCCCGCTCTCTGTATTTGATGAGGATATTTCAGATCAGAGGGCTGTTTGCAGAGATATGTTGTGCAGAGAACCATCTGCATATAGCGGTCGTTTTTATGCTGTGGGTTAGCTCGCACAGCTTCCAGGCCCCTAATGCAATCTGAGCCATTAGGACACAATGGAGCCGGTGTAGGGCAGCGTTTAGAGCATGTCTGATGGAGTGGGGCCAGCCCGGTGGTCTATTACGAAGAGCCATGCAGCTATGCAATGCACTCACTCATCACCTCTCTGACATTCATCATACGCCTGGTAACAGGTGTCTGATTCGGAGAGAAAGAAAAGAAAAATCAGTTTCTCCTCTTTCTTTTCTTCAATGGCTGACCTAGTTCAGTCAGAGTGTGGTTGTGTTTTTCAGTAAGCCAAAGTATCATTTCAAGGTACTTGTACTTTACTCTGATTTTCTATATGATTCCACCTTATACTTCTACTCATTTCAGAGGGAAATATTGTAGTTTTGCTCCCATACATTGTAGTGGAGCAAAAACGCATAGCATGCAGACATATTGGATTACCTGCCAGCTGCTTCCACCTGTTTCCAGTCTTTGTGCTAAGCTAAGGTAAACTAAACTAACATAATAGGCTAACATTTACCTTACAAACATAAGAGTGGTATCATTGTTATCATCTAAGTCCCAGCAACATATTTCCCAAAGTATCAAACTGTTCTTCTCATGTAAAGGACATGAATACTTCCTCCCCCTGTTTATTTAGAGGGTACTTAACAGCTAAGAATAGGCTAGAGGAAAAAAAGTACCTTTAAACCTTTAAATATTGAGAAGAAAGAAATAAAAGCGAATGTGAAAAGGTTTGAAAGAAATGGTGAATGGAAGAACTCTGCTGGAAATGCAATGATTGCTAGTTTATGTGAAAGTGTCTAGGTGTGTGTGTGTGTGTGTGTGTGTGTGTGTGTGTGTGTGTGTGTGTGTGTGTGTGTGTGTGTGTGTGTGTGTGTGTGTGTGTGTGTGTGTGTGTGTGTGTGTGTGTGTGTGTGTGTGTGGTGGGAGGGTCTTTTGTCCTTTTGGTCAGAATCGAATCAATCCTTCTCTCCTTTCACTTCTGGACCTCCTTGTCCAAACGCTCACATTTCCTACACATTACTCTCTTTGTCTATTTCCTCTCCCATCCACCTGTTGTGTCACTTCGAAGTTGTATGTGATTTATACAGTATCATTTCCTGTGTTCCAGCTTTTATGTGGCTTTATGTAAACTTAAACAAAAGATAGATAAAGGACTTATCTGTGTACTACAGCGTTGGCATAGCAACTGCCATACCTTTGTATTACACCTCTTTGTATTCTATTATTCACTTTCTCGTTCACTTTCTCATCTGATGTATGCTGCAGGGCAGAGCTGTAGACTAACCTTTTCATTCAATGGGCCTATCATTACTCCTCTGCCACTCCCCTCTGCTTTCATTGCTCCAAACTCTCCATCTTTCTCTGCTGCCCTCTAACCTCTGTCGATAACAAATAAGACCAGCGAAATATAAATATACTGCCACCATTCTTTTCTGTCAGTCCTAATGTCCCCCTGGACCTTACAGGAGATGTCTTCTACATTCTGAACATTAATATAGCGACAAACCACTATTTGCAGTCGTGGAGTAACATACCCACTCTCCGGTTCCCCCTCAGGTAAACACTGATAGCTATGTCAGCTCTTTTGCCATTGTTAATGCTGTTAGTCACAGGCTCGCCACTGACATGTTGAGAGCCAATGAGAGGCAAGAGGCACATTGGACGTTTTCTCCATTTAAAGGCGCCCGTTAGTGCACTGCATCTGGAGTTCCACTGGACGGGTACGGGGGGCACTTTATCTTGTGTTATCTGCCGTAGAGGCTTTTAAAAGGGCGCTTTTAAAGCATTTCTTTCAAACATGGGGGCACCAAAGGGATTTTGTGTTTTTAAACTCATTAACACTGCATTATTCCTTAAGCGGGTGCATGTAATAATTATTTTCATCACTGATTAATCTTCAGTGTATTTCCTTGATTAATAAATGTATTGTGTGACCTGTGACATGACAGGAAAATTGTGAAAAATGTCCTTAAGCCCAAGGTGACGTTGTTTTGTCAACAAAAAATGAGGTAAATCTTACCCTAATCCAAGATCAGGTTCAACAAATACAAAAGTAGGCTACATATGTTTCTGTCTAATTTGTTTGCCCAATAGTCCCCAAGTTAAATAAATGGCTTTGATCTGTGAAGGTGCGAACCTGACCTTTGACATTTCCCCAGGCCTTTCTGTGAATAATTTACAGCTTGTTTAACAGGCCACTTTCCATCACTGACCCATCATGAATCAGCCCAGGGCAGAAACAACACATCACTGTGTTTATTTCTACAGTAATGAGGAAAAAACGGATGAAACAATCCGCTGTCAAATAGGAACCCGTCTAGAGCATTTATGAAACAAAATAGGCCTGGACAAAAACAAATCAACAAAAATACAAATTGATATGATATTGACAGCAGATTAAAAAATGTAGGACCCAGGATTTTTTTCATTACTTTTTGTCATAAATGGACCACTGTCTGCCCTACTTTCACATTAGCTGAGTGCGGAGTTGGCATATGGTGTTGTCTAAATACCTGGAATTATCTTCCACGTGATATGATTTGCTTTATTGATGCCTTTCAACTTGCATAATCCTAGGGTAGGTTGACCTGTTATATGATAACAGTCTAATCGGCTTCCACACGGCTACCTCATGTGCTCATCTGATTAAGTGTGCACACAACACACACAGAGAACCACAATATCAAACCGGTTAGGTAGAATAGTCTCATTATGCAGGATTATTCTCTATAGACTTTGTAAAGTCAGAATTATAAATGTATTAGTCTGCTGGGAATTAAATAAAAAAGTCTCTCACGAAAAACTGCTGTTACATCCATCTCCTGCTAATGATCTTTTCTTTTTTTTAATCAGGCATTAATTATAACACTAATATTAAATTGAATTCAATGCAACTCCATTTATCCCTGTAAGCGCAATTGGCAGCTCACGGCCAGATCAACAGACAAGAAAAGAAAGAAAAAACGAATGTATTATAGTAAGAGTCTTACATTATCCTATAACGTCTTATCACATCTAAACCATCAATTCTCTCAAATAGTTCCTGTATTTATCATAAAACACAGAAGTGAGCAGGTCCTTCCCAGCCTTCCACAATCCACACACATGTGCTGCAGGTTTTATTTTTAGTTTATTCACATAAATGCGCACATTGTGCTGTATGTGAAAATAATTCTCAGAATGTCTGTGTTTTTAAGTTGCCAAAGCCACCGTCATCAAACAGCCATATGCGACCCAACGGACCATATGGTCTTTATTACAGAAGCAGTTACAAATACCAAATGGATCACATGTTTTCTAACGATGCGGTAAAAAATAAAATTATAATAATTACCCCCAAATAGCCCGGGATAGAATACATTAGACATTTGTTTGGCTCCTACACCGCTCAAACCCTGCCGCCTGTTTTCAGCGCTGATTTCGCTCCTCTGATTCCGTTCAATGGGAATGAACGGAAGGTCTGGAGGCGGAGAAAGAGGGAGAGAAGTTGGAGGAGAGAGTGAGAGACAGATCCGGGGACACAGTGCGCTGGAGAGTGAGTGGAAGTCGGTGGAGCTACATATGAAATCACGGACTTCACTGCTCCTCTGATGACTGTTACTTGACGTGCAGCTTTGCGGGTTTTTTTGTTTTTCTACCGCCGGTTTCATGTCGCTGCACATCTTTGACGTGCAGCCACAGGTTGACCGATTAAATCCACTCCCAATGGATTATTCCTCTTCACCTCGAGTCGATTGTCACTGACGGAATCGAAATGGGCACCGTCGAGCGATCACCGGTGATCGAGAAGGAAACAAACTGATCGTATCAAGTGGAGACGGAGACGGAGGCAACATCTGTGGGGAGCGACGCACAATTTCGAGAGACGAGAGAGGGACCTGTGGAGGGACGTGTATGAAAGGAGGCGAAAGCAAAAAGATGATGGGATGGCCGTGACAACATGAAAAAGAAAAAGTGTGGAGGTCTATTTTCATCCAGCCAGTGATTCAACACAACTAACCTGGGGGACAGGGACTGAGAGAGAAGAGGTAGGTAGAGACACAGACATGGACGAGGGGGCCGTGAAGGTGTCTGCTTATATCACACTGAAAGTAGGTTATTGTTGTGGATCAATCACATGCAGCCAATGTACGGTCAACTGAGGCAAACACAGCACTTCTCTATCAAAACTGACTGATGTGGAATTATTATTCTTTCGTCTCTCAGCTTGATTTCAATGGTGTAACGCATGAGGATCTGCACCATCCTAACATCAGTGTAACACAGATGGCATTTAATGGCATAGATTGAAGCATTTAGGGATGCGAGAGGACACTGGGAAGCGGCGAGAGAGGCACGGAGAGAGGCTGACTCAGATGTGACTCAGGGAATAACATATTCCCCAATTATGGCCACTTTTCTTCACTCGGCTGCCCTTCTTTGTCACACGTCTCCAGCTTTTTGAGTTCAGTCTTTACGCTCGTTTGTTTTAACTAACTGTTATCAATCACATTCCCCCCCCCCCCACACTTGCTCTCCCTCTGTCCTGTCTGCATTGCTACTGTCATGATAAATAGTCTGTTTTTCCCCCCATTTCTTTCTTGACAGTTCTTCTCTTGTTTTTGTGTTTGTCTGTAGGCAGCTGCGTGGCCACGTCCGTGACCATGGAGCCTCCCCCCTCTCTGAGCTTGGCTCTGCTAGGAGGGAGTGAGGATGAGGACCAGCGCTTCCTCCTTCCCCTGGGCAGTATGTCCCATCCCTCCACCACAGGCAGCCAGCCAGGATCAAACCACTCCAACCACATGGGAGGATCAAGCCTCGATCGTCTAAATGGCAGCACCCCGTCCCCGTCCCCTACCACGCCCAATTTGCCTCCAACATCGCTCCCCAAGTTGCCCCTGTCATCCTCTGGAGGCCAGCCTCTACCCTCACCCATCCCCATCCCCAACGCCCTGCACCCCACCAGCACCCCGCTCTCCTCCTGCCTGGGCTCCCAGCACAGCCTGAGCGGGGACAACTCCCCGGTATACAACGCCCTCTTCTACTCCTCCCACTCGCCCTCCATGGAGCGGGAGAGGGACCGTGACAGGGAGAGAGAAAGGGGCTGCAAACACAGACAGGCCAGCCCTCTGGTTCACCGTAGGGACAGCAACCCCTTCACGGAGATCGCCATGAGCTCCTGTAAGTACACGGGCGGGGTCATGAAGCCCCTGAGCCGCCTCAGCGCCTCCCGCAGAAACCTCATAGAATCGGACAGCGGCAGCGAAACCAAAGAGGGTGGCGTTTCCGCTGTTGCCGGGGCAACGGCGACTGGGGGGCATGACCGACAGCGTGAAGCGCCCCCTATCTCCTTGGTGGCCCCGTCCTCTGCCAGTCAACCCCTAATTCAGAGCCCTCCAGAGATCGTGATCTCATCCAGAGAAGACTCGCCGTACCCCAGAGCCGGGTATGACATCACTGACTCCACTTCCAACCAGCTGTCCATCTATCACCAGAACCACGCGCTGGTGGAGAGCAGGCGGGCTCAGCTGGGGAGGGTTAGCAGGCAGGCGGGGGTCGGGCCGGTGGGGTCCGGGGCCAGGGACAGCACCTCCAAGGCCTCCAAACGGAAGAACCAAAACATTGGCTATAAGCTGGGGTATCGCAGGGCGCTGTTCGAGAAGAGGAAGAGGCTGAGTGACTATGCCCTCATCTTCGGGATGTTTGGCATCGTCGTCATGGTGATTGAGACGGAGCTGTCGTGGGGCGTGTACACCAAGGTGAGGGGACAGACCGATGATGCCTAAAGGGGCCCGCCACTGATTTTACTCATAGAGGTCACTGTACCCAGTCAAGGTTATTATCGCCACAGTTATCTGGAGGATGCTAAGATTTGAACCTTTCTGTGTTTAATTTGTCAAAGCAATAACATATTGGTAGATTGTGCCTTTAATGTAGCCTCAGTACGTAAACAAAGTCCACAAATCTCACACCACGCTGTCTTTGTGGTTGTGCACTGGTGCTTAGCTGGAATCTATCTTGGTTAACTGGTCATATTTGCCTTTTTGTTTTGATTCGAGCCCGTCGAAGTGACTTGAGATTCTTCAAGCCAGGACGACCAAACTTTAGGTGTTTTGGACACGTAATTGGCCCGATAATTGGAGTCAGCTTTCCCCAGTTAATCACTTCATTCACGATGGGTACACCCCAATCAGTCTGACCAGCACCATGCCCATGTTGTTTGCTTGTGTACTGTTATGACCAGGCTTGACAGATGCTTCTGGATGATGTAATACAGCGATGCAAAGGACATGGGGGGGGCAGATTATCAGCAGGAGGCCAGGATCTCATTTGTCTGTGTAATAAGCTGGATCGGCCCCTGGCTGCTGTTGTCTGTTTATTTTTGGTTGTGTGTGTGTGTGTGTGTGTGTGTGTGTGTGTGTGTGTGTGTGTGTGTGTGTGTGTGTGTGTGTGTGTGTGTGTGTGTGTGTGTGTGTGTGTGTGTGTGTGTGTGCGCGCAACATTGTCTCAGTGAGCCATGAGCTCACCTTCCTGATGCAGACATGCTTCTGCCCTCGTTCCATCCCTTCTCTCTGTCCGACATGTCACAGAGCTTTGGTGTTCTTCAGCTCATTAGGTGGAAACATTACTTCCACCCACAGCTTGTCTTGCATGGATCACTGACCATGTGCAGGAGGCTATGGGATCACGTGACAGCACAGGTTCACAGGTAGCCTATGAGAATAGGCCTGCTGGGTGTGTCTCCCCTTTCTATCCCCCTCCTTCTCTGTTTGTAGTCTCCAGTTGATACCTGGTTTATCTCTGTTATTGTCAGAAATCAGCCTGTTCTGTTTTGCCGGCTGTGTCTCCCCTTTTTCTCTTTGCCTCTGTTTCCCATCATTTATGAAAACCTTAGTTTTAGAGGCTCGGCCTTTTTATTAATGAAAATTGATGGTGGGGGTTCCTTTCGCTCATGCCCTCCTTGTCTCTGTTATTCCTTTTTTCTCTCGACGTATTCTCCTCCCTGAAGGAGACGGCGGACTTTCTAAGCTCTCTGTCTTTTCTTTTCAATTCTACACCAGTCTCTTTATCCTGCTTTATTCCTTTCTTTCATTATTCTCCGCACTTTCTCTCTCCCTCTGCTCCACTGCTCTTCCAGTGGGCGTCAAACTGGGGGGAGTGTGATCGGAAGGGAGAAGCGAGAAATGAAAGGCTGTAGAAGAAGAGGAAAAAAAGGAAAGGCGATAATAAAAAGTATGATTTAGCTTCGTAAGCTACAACCAATGCCCTCCTTATCTGAATCGGGCAGCACATGGCTGTCAATAGGAAATGATGGACAGCTGTGAATTCAAGCAGAGCGGCCCTGTGTTTGCCCGTACTCTCACTCTATGTTGGTTCGTCGATGTTTATTAAGGAATCTAGTTCAGAACAGAAAGTTGGAGTTGAAGAAGAATAGTATGTTAATATCTTCGCACCTCATTGTCTCCCGTCAGGGTCGAGAGTTAAGAATGCTTCTGCAAATCCTCATTAAAATTCATTTCTAAATGCCGAGTGCCAAGTTATATATTTCTTTCTTTTTTTCATGGTTTGCAGTTTTGGGTTGACTCCAGCAGATACTGGAGTTCTATCAGACAGTTCAAGCCCTCACTTAGATAATTGAGGTGGAAAGAAGACCGCTGGTTGTTGTGAAAAATGGATATCGAGATTGTGAGAATGAAAGAGAGACCGGAAAGGGAGATGGATGGGAGGACGGCAGAGAGGAGAGTAGAGAGCTTCATGCAGTGCTTTCAACCAGTCTAGGGGGGAGGACTTGAATGATTTCTCATATTGATTGTTGATTATCACTCACCCACACATGCACTGTCTACCATACAAAATGGCATATTGGATGCTGGCTTTCAGATATATAAAATCACGTTTCTACCAACCTAGCTACTCTATCTTGCTCCAAAAAATAGAGATGAAGAATGGAAGTAAACGGGGTGGGTTGGATTGTGCGTGCGTGCTATGAAGGATAAGGTGAGAGAGGTTAACAGAGGAAGACATGGTGTTCGTGACTCTGGGTATCGTAAGCAGATGTGTATACATTTGCAGGAACAGATTTCAATCCCGGTCATCACTGCAGCTGAAATGTTCCATTCATTGTATTCGAGCTTCTCTCTTCAGTTATTATTCTGTCTGATTCCAAGTCCATCGTCAAGGCCACTTTAGAGATCAGCAAGATGCATTTTGATGCAGATAGAAGCTGCTCTTATGTCCGTATATTCAGCTGTGGTGGAAAGTAACTAAGCCATTTACTCGCCTACTGGCCTTACGTAGAATTCTGAGTATTCCTGCTGCTTTAGACTTCCACTTCACTACATTTCACATGTAAATAAATATGAAACCTTTTTTGGGCTGTTATAGTAACTAGTCACTGTTCAGATTCAATATTTTACCTGAAAAACCTGATGAAGTGTGTAATAGTCAATGCCCAATGATTAAATGCCCAACATAGTAAAGCTCCACCTCAACCAGTCACAATACTTACACATTGATGCATCCTATTAACAATCTATTGACATAATAATCTATCACTCACAGAGGCCAGATCAACACGTTCACTTTGATGCTTTAAGGACATTTTGCTCCGAATACTTTTGTACATTTTCTTAAGTAAGTATTTTTGTGGTAATTTCTGCTCAAGTAAAGGATCTTAGTACTTCTCCCACCATTGATATTCAGCGCTCCAGGCAGTGGCAGTAAATGATTGTACTGTAAATGTCCAATCACAGTTGTTGAGCCACAATAGATTATGCAGAGAGAATATTGGATTGTTGCTAATTCATGATATGAATAATTAGCTTTGCAGAATTGTGAGTTTTCCTACGAAAAGCATCGAGACATGTACTGAGTTTCTATATACTGTACATCTTCAGAGTGTCAAGCATCACATTGTGTTTTTAACTTTACAATTTATTTTAATGATCAGTGTCACCCAGGACCTTGACATGTTGACAGCAGTATGAGGACACTTCCTCTTAAAAGCACTTTTATGACTTTCTATTATTGATTTATTAAGAACAGGTTAAAGGGGAGGGAGTTCCGGTCTGACATGTGTCTCTATCTGAGAATAACTGAGGCCTTTGGACACTGGGAAGCGGTGACAAGCAGAAGGACGGGGTATCATGTGTGAGTGTGTGCCCACTTACTTTTCACCACGAGCATCGACGATTTCACAGATTAGCAGCAGTGCTCGCTTCCATTGTCCCTTTTGCCTTTCTTCCTTCTTCTCACTTACGGGGAGTGTTGATGTTTCTCCCCTGGTGAGTTTCACATACGTCTCCATTTCCCCAAGGGGAAATTGCCATCTCAGCAGGCTTACAGCATCTTTCACATTCCCCTTCCGCTACCTCCGTCTCTTCCTCCCCGCCCTCGCTCCCCTATATATGACATTTCTTGCAGACATTTACCTTTCCAGACCTTTCCATGTGAGGCCACTTACAATGGTCGTATGCTGCTGTACATGAAATCATCAGGGAATTAAACCTACCAACTGCCTCCATGTTCTCTGAAGGAGCTATCAGCCATCTCAGCACTTCTGCGCCACTCTCACCCTCCTCTCTTCCACCTCCTCCACTCCACTCTCCCTTCATCTTTTAGATCACAGGCTTCTAAGGGGAGGTAGATCCCACAGATCTTGCTACCAACAGGTACAAATATGCCTTTCAGCGTAACAAGGCTAGGCTACCTCTCTCTGTATGTGTGAGCGTGTTGATAGACATGGGTGTGTTAGAACTCGCATCATCCGCCAGTAACGTCCGTATACGTCACCTCCTCTGTGTATACACACCTATAAAGTATATGTATTGTCACTCATGGATGCACATGCTAGTGTGTGTGTGTGCATTCACCTCTCCGTTTGTCTGGATTTAATTGTGTGTCGGGCCGTAATGGTGTGTCAACGTGCAGTTGTGTGTGTGTTTATCCTGGTAAAGTGACATGGCGCCTCTGTCTACTGCCTGTTTCCCTGGAGACTGATTGCAGGAAGGCAACGCTCTGACAGGGAGAGACCCCCAATGCTAACTCATTACAACACCCTCACACACGCATACATCCACCTTCAAAGGCGTTACCAACATATGTAGGGAGCAACTTATCACTATGTGAGTGACGTATCAATGTGAGTGATGTGTTGGTAAGCAACGTGTATTTGCTCTCACATCTGAGTCAATAAGGTGAAGGTGGGGACTTTGGGGAAAACCCTCAACTAGATTGTGTGTGTGTGTGTCTGACGATTGAACTAAAGAAGCTCAAAAAAGCTCATTATCTCTGCATGCTGTCCACCAAGCCATTGATCAATACACACTTATCACACACTTATGCACAACTGGACAAAAAAGAGGGGAATACACACACATAACACATGCAGCCACATTCAACCTTCAACCACACATGGTTAATGTGACAGTAAGCCTTGCTGTTGCTAGAAACTAATGGACCCCTGCCAGCCAATTACAATCAAGAATTATCTGTGGTCATGGTATGAAAAGAACAAAAGGCAAGCATGTGCGCATATATGTCTCCGTCACAGTGGAGTCATTCACTATATAGGCAGAGTAAGTGAAGTGCAAACCGGCGGAAACCAATTGCTCTTGACAGTGTGATGTGCAGAACTGAGAAAAAAACAACTGAGCGGCCAACAGACAGCTGGAGGTAAAAGTAGTGAGAGAGAGAGAGATGGAGAGTAAACTGCAAGCAAATCACATTTCGGCTCACCAGTGTGACTGTGTGTTCACACAGATACGCTGCTGAAATACAAGTTTGGATTTTTCTCATGAGCGCAAACAATGTTTGCTTCCTTTGTACCCAGTTTGCTTCAGTGAGTACAAATGCGATGTTAGCAGAGGAGAAAAGACCAAGACAGGGAAAGAGTGGCGAGCCGAAGCTAGATGGTATTTTCCAAAGGAAGTGCAGTGTATGGGCAGAAACATGTCGTCTCTATAGGAACTGAGTTTTAATCATTTATTTCTGAATATGAAATATTTCATTTGAATAATTGCATTGAAAGCTGAATAGCACAATTTGAATACATAGAATACATATTTCTGCCCGCAGCAGTGACCCATAACTGTCAGGATCCAGGATCCCTGTCTGACCCGTTGTGTTCCCCTGATCTCCTCTACTCAGGTGTCCTGTCATTCCCCTGTTTGTTATTGTGTGCCATGTGCTCTGTGTTTGTCCTCTGCCTCGAGACACCTCCCATGACCACACCTGTGATTGTGCACAGCTGAGGACACTCCAGCCGATCACCTCCTGCGGCCTGACACACCAGACTCAGGTCCCACTAATGAGTCCCCTGTCTCGATATAAACTCTGGGCCTGCAGTCTGGGGTTGTCAGGTCGTACCGTCTTTCACCCGCTTCAACCCCGTGGCATCCTCTGCCCTCCTTGTGTTCTACGGATTACACTCCGCCGCTCTGCCCTCCTTGTGTTACACGGACTACACACGCCGTCAAGCTACCAGCCCTCCGGTGTCGAGCCACGGGCCTCACACCGTCGATCTGCCACTCGGGTGTCGGACCACGCGCTCCACACCTTCCTGTCTTAGTCAGGCTAAATAAAACCCGTTTCCATTAACTTCTGTCTCCTGTGGTCTTGCGTTTGGGTCCTACCTGTGAACTCCCGTGACAATAACCACATCGATATGAGCAACGAATGAACAATACTTACTTAATACCATCCATTAATGCCATTAAGGCCGTGGAGAATCTGCAGAGTCCCTAAATAGATAGTTACACACTAACGCACTCTATTTTCTAGGAGGCTGACTTACAATTTATATTCATGAACCCAAAATGCAATGTAGATTCTGCTTAATAATGTCATGAAGGAAAGGCTGAGTAATATGAGTTTAAACTCAGAGTGCACTCTCAGATTAAGAGGGTGTTTGGCGATGAATACTTATCAGCAGAAATATCTGATCTGAGATGCTGCAGTCTTCAGGGTGCTCAACTCTCCTCTCGAAGAGGACGGCAGGCTGTTGAGTTCATCACAACTTTGGTGGTCTTGAGAGTGAATGCACTTTGGGTTTTTTGTGTGTTATATTTTGCAGTTTAAAACATAGTCCTTGATCTGATGAACCCAAATTAATCATTTAAGTGAGTGTTTTTTTTTTTATTCTGTATTTTTGTGTCTTTTATTTGTGTGAAGGCTTAATATGTTTTGCTTTACTGCTGATTCCTGCCATTTTGCATCTGTGTGCAGAATTTATTTCATCATATATTCAACAGGTTGAAAGAGCTTTTGAAACTGAACATTGACACCAATCTACTCAATTAAGAAATTACATCTGAAACCTGATGAACGAGGACAAAATCCAATCTCTGGTAAAAGCCACTCTAATTCATCCTTGTTGATAACAAATTCATACATTAAACACTGCAGGTTTAACTGAGATGTATTTCGTTTTTTTATTATTTCTTGTTCCTCTTTTCTCAAAAATGTAAAGGATAAGTCTATATTTCTCTTATTGTCAACAAATCCCATTTAAAAAGAACGAAACCAACAATGACTTGATCACGCTAACTGTCAGTGTGTTGCTCTGTCACTCTTCTTCAGCCACATTCTCCAGGCTCCATTGCCCTTTTCCTTCCATCCACCAGATGTCCTCGGACTTTCACTCCTTTCCCTCTCACCTGACACACAGACACACACACACACACACACACACACCTGCTTCTAATTCCCTCACCTGCTCTGACTGGCTTCCCTGCTCCCCACCTACCTCCTCAGCTGCATCACCCAATCACCCACCCGTTTTCCATTCCCGATGACAAGATCCAAATACCCGTTCCTTTGTTCCTTGTTCGTTTCCTGCTGCCTGTTGCTACTTGTTGTCGGATCTACTGTCTCACTTGAACTCTTGATACCTGGAAGCCCATCCATACTCTTGTTTCCCCATTATTCATCCTGCTGCCTCCTCTCCTGTCTGCATTTGGGTCCAGTCCCTGTTGCCTCATACACCAGCAGTGACATTAAAAATCATTGCCTGTGTTGCCAAAGCCTGATAAATCTTATTCCTCTGTGCCATAGAGCCTAAAACTATTAACCTACACATCCATGAGCCACACTGTTGAACTGGGTTCCTTCATACGCATTCTGCTGTAGATACTAACAACAGTGCCAAAGCCATATTAATCCGCTGCTGAAAATAGCCCCCAACAGATTACAGTTAACTCCTGTTTAGCTAAAATCTACAGTGACCTGCTGTCTGAGGAAATTACTTGTCAAGTTTTTTTTTGTTGTTTTGGTGTTATATGGGATAAAGAGTGTTCTATATTTATCAAAAGCATGCTATCATGATCTGCACCCATGCTAGCAGTACAGTAAACTGTGCTTAATCATAACAGTGATTTAAGCTGAATGCTCACATCAGCATGTTAACATGATTCCAATGGTATTGATTGCATATTGATGCTGGCAGGTGTAATGTCGATTTGATAATTGCGCAAGATAAAAGGTCCGGAGATGCATTTTATACAATTCATCCTCTGCGGACCGTGAATACTTGTACCAAATTCCATGACAATTAATTCAATAGTTGCTGAGATATTGAAGGTGATATTGATAGGGTGGAAGACTTCCAGTCCACTTCTGCTCAGCGTTTAGAAGTCTGTTTTGTAAATGTTAGTTCTTATTGTCTGTGCTGAGGCAGTGCTGCTATGGTACACTTGCCATTTCAGCAGAGGGGCGACAGAGGACGTAGTGACATCTGGGACTCGCTCCGAGTTTCACCTTGACTTGTGACAGAATGTGTGTGGGATCTTACACAAATGGTTTCTGTCATTGTAGTCTGACAATTAAAACAACCATCATTACAAAACTGACCTTAAATTCATATTGTGTTTGTGCTGCTTGGTCCTAAGAATCTGTTTGTCAATTTTCTCTCGACAGAGCTCCATGTATTCTCTGGCCCTGAAGTGTCTGATCAGCCTGTCCACAGTCATTCTGCTGGGCCTCATCATAGCCTACCATGCTCGGGAAGTTCAGGTAAAACACATGCACGTACATCCACAGGCAGACATACTCGTAGGCCTATATATATATGCTGACACAAACTAACTCGCAGTCTTGCTTTGCTGAGAATCGATACTACACTCATGTCTGTGAGAATGACTAGAAGCAGGGGTGAACAGCTCTTCTGACTAAATCTGCCTTTCAGCACCTGTGAAGCTCACTAATTAACACGTTTTATATCTTGTTTGTTTCAATCGTGTAAAAAGTTTAGGTATGCTAGAAAGTATTGCTAGTGTGAGAACAATCTGTGGATTTACAAAAGGGTTACGACTATTTCAAGACTACAGGAAGTGACAGCAGCTAGCCAGGAATTCGTCAACGCACTGTAAAACGTTTCACAAAGCTTTAGAGATTGCTGGTCGGAAGACTTTGGCTGCGTTCCAAATCGCGTACTTTGTATTTGTACTTTTAGTCCGCACTGCAACTGCCCTTACAAAGTACGTACTGTTGCATGCAGTATGCATATAATTGGGATATCTTTCATAACATTGCACCTTGCACTTTGATGCGCTTGCTTGTATATCTGGAGGCTCCAAGTAGGTCTATCTGCGGGTGCACAGTACAACAGGACGCCAACTACATGATACACTCTCGTTTGGTAGGTTTAGGCAGAAAAACTACTTGGTTAGGTAAACAACATGGTTTGGGTTGGAATAAGTATATTAATCCCAGAAGTTATCTCACAGGGTGTGTCTTGTAGTAAAGTGGATGTGCCGTGTAGCCAGATAGACCGTAGATGGTCAGTGAGCTGTCATCGGGGTTTCATCTGTCTGCTCTCTCAGTTAATGTGACGTATCTTCCGCTGCGCAGAGGATTGTGAATCAGAAAAGCCAGGAAATCACGCTGGCTTGCATCCTGCAAAATGCGATTGGATGCAATCGGACATCCTGGTATTTTTGGCACAGTGCTTTTGACAAACTATGTATCGGGACATACTAAACCTTTTTTCTGGCATATACTCAATTGTATGGTAGTATTGATATTGGAACGCACCATACGCTACCTTTGGAGAGAGCCAAGCTAACTGCTTTATGCTAAGCTAAGCTAACGCATTGCTGGTTGTAGCTTAATATTCAAGGGAGGGATATGAGAGTGCTATAAATCTTCTCATCTAACTCTTGGCAAGAAAGCATATTTCCCAAAATAATGAATGCTTCTTTAATGCCTTCACCTTTTTGTTTAGAAGTGGTTTTTTTCGGGAATATTTAAGCAGAGGCTCATCTGAGCTCTGTCCACAGTACATATTCCAGCCAATTAATGACTTTAATGAGGGTCTTAGTGGGATTGACAAAACAGTCTGCATGGCTTTGCATCGAGTCGATGCGCATTGAATTGTTCAACATACACTCAGCCAATAACAACTCTGTCATTCAGCAGATGAATCGACACATAAACAGAAAAACACACACGCAAGGCACACAAACACACATAGCAGCAACCTCTTGTACGGCTGAAACAATCGATCAGAAATGCTTTCATGCTTCTTGATATCTGCTTTGCTGTTTGTCATTTCACTAATATAATGGTACCCCGGTCATTTAGCCCAAGGTTTTCATCTGAAGCCATTTGCAATCTATGCACATTGACTATTTATGGGAGCCTTGCGGGAGTCGGACCCAATGAGTGCCCCCACACCAGCTATTACTCCCACCAGCTAAACCGCTGAGCAACACTCATCCATCTCACCACATATTAGTTTAATGCTGGGACTTTTTTTTCATTACATCACAGATTGGATGTTACTGGAAATGTCTATTACAGTTCCAGTTGTGATGGAGATTCTGATGCATTCTGCTCTTAGGTGTAGGCTCCCCGTCTGTGGATCAATAACTAGATGGCCATTGCTTATTCACTGACATACACAGGGGCTGATAGACATGGCAATCAGTCTGTAATGGGCAGGCGCTGTGTAATAAGATGCCAGATGATGCGAGTGTTTGTGTGTATTGTTCAGCATTCATTGATAAAAGAGCCCTCGTTTCTGCTCACAAGTTTGATGTCACAATCACATACAGAGTCAGTCGTCCTCCCACGCACACTGTGACAGGCACACTAACACCTTCAGGATAAGAACAAATGAATACTGTAAGGCGGACAGAGAGAGAGAAAAAAGATCTTCCGTTGATAAATGAGGGTAGGAGTTAGAGGAGGCGGGCTGTGGAGGTATGGGGGGGGGAATTGTAGCAAGGTGGGGGAGGTGATGTTGGGATTGAATATCACTTTGATTTTAAGTAAGGATGGTAAGAATGTAAAAGTATTTTTACCGTTTTGGCCGTAATTTCTATTGGTCATGATAACACTCTACTCACAAAAATTTCTGAAATCTGGGAACACACTGACATTGCAGTCAGACAATTTAGGTTTCAACCACTTTATGTCAGACCGAAGTTGAGCACACCTGAAATGCTGGTAATAGTTCCCCCAATGCACAATAGGGTTGGAAGTTGAAACAGGAAGTTCAATACATCTTAAAGTTTCTTTTTTTTACTAAATATATATTTATCTAATTTAATACAATGTCATGATTACCAATAGGAATGAAAAAAAAGAACTACGGTACAGTAAACTGGAATTATCCGTTAAACTGTTGCTGAATGCTCCTTAAACCTGCAGTTAACATGTTTTTGGGCTACTTGGTGGCAGCAGAACAAAGTTCATATTGTAAATTTGTCAGCAAACAGTTGCTGATTTACGTATCCAGCAGTTACGTAGCAACTTTTCATCCATTTGGAGTCTGCTACTAAACGCTCTGCTATTGCGTATACATGGGGCCCAAAGAGCACGCGCACCAGCGTTTCCTTTAACCCCGCCTCCCAGCCCTCGGTCCAGCCCTGTTCTCGGGCTTATTCACATGAACGGAGAAACATAACAATAACTCTGGATTCAGCTATTAGTACATTTTACAACTTCAAGACCTAATGCTTTAAGTATACGGGCCATTCAAGTGTTTGTACTGGGAAGTTGATTCCCCTCAAAAAATGATCCGCTGAGTTATAGACGTCTCTTTCCCAAAGTCTACAGGAGAAACTCTTTTTGGGCCCAATTAAATCATGTGACGGACCTGGAAATTGTAATTCCACACTGTTTGGCCACTATATAATATAATTAGCTTCAAAGCCCTGTGTGCAGCATCCTAGAGTGCATGCTTTCATATATGTAGGCTACACCTACAGCCATACACGTGGTTCATTAAATGCATGTTCATGTTACTATTCAGTACCTGCCTGCTGGCGCCGAGCCTGTTTGCTTAGGCTGTATACTACATGAGCAGCATAAGAAGTGCCAGTTTGTCTCTGCTTTTTATTGTTGGATGCTTCAAACAGAAACACACACACACACACCTGGAGAAGTAACGCTGTGTGAAATGAAAGGCATTGTTCAATAAAGATCTCATTCTCAGATTATGACACACTCTGCTGGAGCATTTTGCCCAGCATGTAACAGGATATACCATGCACGCGCACACAAACATATACACATGCGTGTGCACACACACACACACACACACACACACACACGTACAGGCTACATTTGCACAGAAGACGCTGAGATCAGATTGATGTTATCGGGTTTAGCTGGCATTTATACCACCTCTCTCTCTCTCTCACTGATATCCATTTCTCTCTCCCTCCTCATGTCTTTTATCTCACAGTACTTTCTGTTTACCACCATCAGTGTGATTCTCTTTTTCTCTCTTTTTTCTTTCGTTCTCCCGCTGCTTCTTCGTCATTATCCGATTAGATCTGTCTCCTTTCTCCTCTACCGGGCCTCAATTTAATTTTGTTGTTGGGTTTCACATCCTTTCTTCCTGACTCCTCTCCTGCCTCTTTACTCAGCATTCATCTTCTCACCTGTACCCTTCTCCTGTTGTACTTTAACACTCGCCTGCTTTTCTCTCCGCCTAAAACCCATCACGGTCAGTTTTTTGTTTTAGTTTTTTCCTTTTATATTTTCCCTCTCTTTTGTCTCTCGCGTCTTTCTTCTCTGCCTTAATCTTTTTGATGTTTCTCTCCTCTTCCTCCTCTCTCTTCATCTTCAGTTTCTTCTAATCTTTCAGGGGACAACTCAAACCAATTGTGCTCAAACAATCTAGACTGTAGTGAATTCATTGTTAATCATCACAGATTACAGCCTTATTCACTGCCATCAAAGAAAACATTTCTATATGTAGAAGAGAGAAAATAGTTTTCAGTATAAACTAAATGCTGTAAACGTAAAGCAAACATGTGTCTGATTTATATGGTTTTGTTACAGTGAAAAATGAGCTGACATGAGGACGTTTTAATATGAAGTGAGAACATTTCATTTCTGTGAAGTACATTTGTTGTCAAAAATTACAACAAATGACACAAAACACAAAACATCTTCTGTTGTAACTTTCTTTAGTTGACTGCATGTTTAGATTAAATCAGTGGAGCACACACTAGCACATTGCAAAATCCTCTAAATTCTTTGACAGTAAGATAATTGCTGTTGAAATACCCAAATGTTACATTTTGTCATGTTCCAACATTTCACTGGGATGGCTTCTGATTCTTACCAAATTTGATAAAGCCTGTCACCTTCTCTCTGTTGTTCTCACGTACGTCTTTGAGCAAACTAATCTCAACAATAGCCGAGGTTCTGACTGTAACAAAAAGACATCATCCCTATCATTACCATCTCATCATCATATATTAACAATGACAATTAACAATTTACTATATTGTCTGTAAAAAATGAATGTTACATTTTTGGGGATACATTAGCATTTCCATTCAATACAATAATGATACATAAATTACAGATGTTTTAGTGTTTCATAATAGGAATTTTCTTCATTGTATAACTCTACATTTTGATCATCAGCCGATAGCTATTACATACGTTCATAAAACAGTGATCATAATAATTTATTATTACAACAAGACATGCAAATTGGTGAAATGCTGATACTAAAGGACAAAGCTTAAAGTAAAAAAAAGGGAATGTACTTTCTCTTCCTTTACCTCTTTGGGTGAATGTCTTCATCCTGATAATATCTCAAACCTTGACAAAAATGTACATCTCTCAAGTGCTTCTTCAGATAGTTGGTGTTCCGGCTGGTATTTCCAGCTCTGCTGTGCAATTTGCATAAAAGCACAAGATTGGACTGCGAGTGGCCATCAGACCCCGCTGGCTCTGGCTCGGTGAAAAGGTTTTGACATTTTATTTAAAAGCAGTCTAGAATTAATCATTTCAGTTCAGAACAGTTTGTTCCTACACATCGAACAGGTTCAGATGATTACGATTTTTTCTTATGAGTGGTTAAGATTTCTTTAGAGAACAAGGAGTTGCACATGTTTAACTGAACTCATGTTGTCCTCAAAGGGGAGCACACGTCAACATATGTTAACAAGTGTTGGGGAGTACATTTGGAACAGTATAGAGCTTTTTGTGGCTCCAGAGGGAGCTACATAAAGTCTGCCTCAGGTGATGTAACTTGAGTCAGCGTCGGTGGAGTCGGAAGACGACAAGTTTAGAAAAGAACTGTGGCTGTGGAGTTAGAAGTGAGTTTACCAGACCTCCCTGACAGCCGCTATCAGCATAACACACCCAAACCTCTGAACTGTCGCCTTTCAAGTTGCACTCTGGGTAATGTGGGTGCCAGGTTTGAATATATGCTTGAAAAAAAATAGTCCGTAAATATATATTCACAAGGGGTTTGAGACAGAGAAACTTTAACCAGACAAGATACATTATCTTATTGTGGTATTTTGCTCAGGTCATATTTATTCATTTTATACTGTGTGTGTATACACGCCCACTTTTCTCTGCATAAGATTACAAAATGAAACACTGACTGTTTGCTTCTTTGTAAGATTGCTTCACTGATTCTTTGTTACTGTGTTTAGACACCAGATGACGAATTGAGACAATTATCTTACAGATATTATTAGAGTTTGAGATGGTTATCACCACCGTGAACTCAGGAGGCTGTTTGAGAGAGCTGTGATTGACTGTCCAATCTGCGCAACCACACACCATTAGTTTGAGTTAACATTGTACCCGAGTGAATAACATTGGTCAGGAATAATGGAGTCTGAGGGTTGAAATATCATGATGAACCAAGAGAAATACAGCTGTAACGATGAACCACAGTTTCCAAGTGGCCAATTAGAAGGATACATTATAAATAGGGCCAAAACCAAGCTCAATGTTTGCTTAAAAAAACTATCTTCAGATAGTTTTCTTGTGTTTTGTGTAGCATCCACGGACGTCCATTGATGCACATTCATGTGATTGTTGTTCTGGTCTGTTGAGTATGTCACTAATCTGCCATCTCCAGTGGCCTTCTCTTTATTTCTTCACACACACACACACACACACACACATTTTCCACATTTCCTACAGCAAGAAACTGAACGAAAAGATTAATTTTAAGCTCATACACTTGCAAGAGATTCAGACTTGAAAGGCAAAAATTGAATTGTTGTTGAATCTAATCAAATAGAAACTCTCAGAGAATGTGTGAGAAACGGATATTTCCCCAGGCCATGAGTGCACTTTAAGCATTGGTGAACTTTGTTATTCAGTTACTTTTAAAGGATTTTAGAAGCAGTTCATTCATCTGGAAGACACCAGCTTGGCACTCACAGCCACTCAAGGCAGGCAGATGGTGTTAGGAAAATGAAGTGAGCGCTAGTTTTCTAAAAAAAGGATTGTCTTCTTTAAAGTGAACCTGCAGTCCTGAGACGTACTTGGACGGACATTTCACGATGTCGTGTTCTGCAAACTCTGCATAACGTACATCCGCCCTGGGAACTGTAATAGAATAGAAAATGAGAGTAAGGTATAAACCACAGCATCCTCCTTAGACTGTAGCCATGAAAGAAGCATTTAACCCGCTCATTTCAAAGAAATGTTTTCGGATGCCATTTGTGTCTCACCAGCCTCTGGCCATTTTTAGAAACGGTTTGTTTTTCGTATTGAATGAAGGAGATTCCTGGTCTCAAGACACCACTGGTGGAATCCTTTCTTCACTCTCTCTTAGTTGCTATTTTTAGACTTTCTAGTTGCAAGCTAGGCAACATCGCTTATGCACGAACCAAAACAGTGAACCTCTCCTCATCTCTTACACTGTCCAACACTTCCTTTTCACTTCCATGACACCCTCCCTCCGTCCTTTCCGCTGTTGTCTGCTGTTGTCATCTACGTCTTTTTTGAGAGCTCGGCCGGGCCGTCTGGATGTGTGTATGCACGTGACGTGTGTGTGCATGTGTGTAAAATTGTGTGCCTCTGCATGTCTCGCTTGCTCGCTTGGCAGAGACTGGCCAGCACTGTGTCTGGTTCCGCGATGAGAGGCATCTGCAATCAGGGACCTAACACGATTACCAAGGTACGATGGCCGCGGGGCTCTGGAAGGGGTCGAGGCATGGGTGGCTGGATGGAAGGAAGGCTGGAGGGCAAAGATAGGGGGGTGACAAGTCCATCCGGCAGGTTGCAGATGAAGAAGTAGGGGACACTTGAGGTGGAGTCTTCTCTAGACGTCACACCTTCACCTGTGAAACGACCTCAGCCTATCTTTGGTGCTGTCATTTTCACACATTTATACTTTTTCTTTTTTTTTTTGCCTCCATACTCTCCCAGTGGCCTGCTTTTTGTTTGTCTTTTCCTCTTCCTGTTTCTGCCCTCCTTCTGTCTTGTCCGCTTTCTGTTGCCTTTCCTAGGTCCTCTGCCCTGTGATGCCACGTTTTGTTAAAATTAAGAAAATAATTTACCATGATCTTGTTAATTTTCCCCGTCGGCTTGTTCTTTATGTCCCAGTTTATTTAGCTTTGCTGTTCCCTGACCTTCTTCCCTTTTCTCTCACACACACACACACACACACGCATACATACATACATACATACATACATACATAGATAGACAATCCCTACCTCCTTTTCCTCTTCTCATCCGCTCCACCCTCATTCCCTCCCTCTGTCCTAGTCATGTAGGGCCAGTGGCACTCACTCACTCCCATTGACAGATGACTTTCCTAATGGAATTTAATTATTTATCCCTTCCTCGTGGCGATTTAGCCAGGAAAAGACCAACAGCAGGAGCGCGAGGGCGGACAGGAGGGGACGGGAGGGAGGAGGAAGGGAGAGCCGCTCATTTCCTCCAGAAACTGGATCACCTCTGTTTTGATTTGGAGACATGTCATTCAGAGAGAGGAGGACGGGGAGTGAGGGAGGAAAAACAGGGAGGAGAAAAAGAGAGACAGGGCTGGATGAATAATGACTGGTTTGCAGACAAAAAGCAATGATCCGAAGTATGAATGAATATACATGTGTGGTGTCCTACTCTCAAACAAGCACACACACAAACTCATTTTTATCACTTAGGAGGACACTGCGTTGACTTGCATTCATTTAATTTCAGAGTTACCATAACTATTATCCATCTAATATATTTAACCATGAAACAAGTCTCAACCCTTAAATTCAGTGGCTTACCTCATGGTAACCAGCATTGTGTCCCCAAATAGGACATGAGTCCCTGCAATCTGACAGTGCGACTCATTTATGTGCCCAACATGTGACTCCACACACACACACACCTACACACACACACACACACACACACACACATAAACCTTTGCAAGTGTTAGACAACCTGTCTGTGCTTTCCTCATGTACCTCTTCACTCACTGTCACACACCTCTCCCTCTTACTCCCCAGATCTCCTTTTTCTTTCTTTTTGACTCCCCCCTCTCTCGCTCACTCTCTCTCGCTCACTCTCTCTCTCTCTCACTGGGGATCCTAATTAAGCTTGGCTGCTCTTTGATGTTGTCGCCTTGGCAACAGTCACCATGACGAGGCTGGGTCTGCACACTCTTCCTCAAACTCACTCAGGCATACACAAATACACACAAGTACACACACACACACGCACACACATGCACGCTCACTGAAGTCATTGAAGAATACGGGCAGCGTTTGACCCTCGGTTCAAATGACGGCTTACACGATGACTCGGGCACGTGCGTAGGCTACATATGTGTGTGCACACATGTTGATTACGTGTGTTGCAGAACCAGGGAAACACTCAGTGTGTGTATCCAAAGATGGTTGAGGAAGTGGCAGAGCTTCAGTCCGCCTTCCCTCTGACAGTGACAAGTTGGCTATGACACAGAGCGGCTGGCTGTCATGCCCGCTTGTTCTAACGTTTGACCTGTAGTCGTTGTTTTTTGTTTTCCAAAATAAACGTTTGTGTGGGCTAAAAGCCCTCGAGATGAATCATGTGGTAAAGAGCAATTGTTAGCACCGGCTGTTTGTCGAGGCAGCAGCATCTGGTAACCTCTGCTGCTTTACAGCAGGGGAGTTCCTCGTTCTCTCACTGTGCCCAGGCCTTTCTTTTTAGGATGTTGTGCATCTCTTTCTCTCTTTAACCTTTATTGTCCACTGCAAGAATCTCCACTGAAGACATTTTTATTCATAATTGAGACCTAAAAATTGTATTATATTTTAATAATAGCAATTTCACGGCTAAATTGAAATCCAATCCTGTTTCCATTGCAAACCAAACAGTCAAGAATATTGTACCATCAAGTTCAAGTCTTCTTGATTTTGTGGAAGCTTGCGTCTGCTCCACAGCGAGGTAGGCCAGAGCACATGGCCCGCTGCTGTTTACAGTGGACACGCTGCGATAATAAATCTACCGAAACTGGTTTACAATTAAAAGGAATTTAATCCCACTGATGCAAGCACGATTACAGTGAAGTACACTACTTCTGTTAAATATTACAATATTAACCCACTTTGGAAAAAACTCTCCTCTGGTCCCATGAGACACAGCGGTCCCTGGGAACCACAAGCTAAAAGAGGCAGAGAATAACGCTTCCTATCCCCGCCCTCATATCCGTTCGAAACTCCTCCCCTTCCGTTTATCCCAATTCCTATTGGCTAACTTCCAGGAGTGTATTCTCCTGTCTGTCCCTGAGTTCTCTAACACATTCAATGACTGTCAGTTATTGTTTAAAATTAATAAACATTCCATATAATAGATAAGACTTTGCAACTTTGGCAAAAGCTACATGTCTCAAATTCTACTTCGAGCTACTAATCCTGAAACACTTTATGCTTATCTTAATTATGCATTTCCAAAACACTTATGATCAATGTTCCCTCTAATTTTTCATGTGTCTGGGCATACACACAAGCTCCCTGAGCACACTGAGGACCACTGTGAGCAACATCAGATGTGCACGCTGTGGCCACACACCAGTATCACACCTGTTCAAAACCTTGGATCATAGCAAGTTACATGGCTTATTAAAATAATCAAATTACAGCAGCAATTTTCACTAGTTTACTTTTAATATAAGTGATTTGACAAACTTTAAAGGAAAAAGACAAAAATCTTGTTGTTCATGAGATGTGTAGTATGTTTTATGTGAGAGTCCTGCTTGGCCATGGGAAGAGTCCTGCTTTGGCCTGTGTGAGGGTCCTGTTGTGGCCTGTGTGAGGGTCCTGTTCTGGAAGAAATGATACATATACACCTTTCAGACATAACATTTTGTTCACATTAAAACATTCACATTTTGCACAATGACGTGTGCTGTAGCTTGTGATACAGTGTAAATTCCTGTAACTCTGTCTGTAAAATATGTAATTACTCAGTTTTTTATTATCATTTCTACTACCCATAAATGATCTAGTAGTAACATAATTTAATGATTAATATCCATAAGTAAAAAATCTTAATAAATGTCACGAGAATATGCACAAATCTGACTTAAATTTTACCTTATTTTTCACGTCTGTCCTTCTCACTTCTCCAATGGTTGTACACTTTGTCCAGGTTGATGGCTTCGTCTGCTTCTTGCTTTGACTTTATGCGCATCAGCTGGTCCAAATGTGCCACTTCAAGACGATTTCTGGATGCTGTTTTGATTTTAGTTTTAGTTTTTTCTGCTGAATGTGACGCTTGAGGTAGTCCAACTTCCATTCAGTCCACATTTTTCCCTCGGAAAACTCATTTGCTACTTTAGCTTCGCTGCATGTTTTGCAGAGTAGACCCTTCCCCCTCGAAAAAGAAAAAATCTCACCCAGTTTCACCGCTTGTTCTTCTATTTGAACATACTCCGACAGCCATTCCATCTTAAAAGAACCACATTTCTTTTTTCCAATGGCTTGGTGAGTGGATGTGTCGCTGCCCGTTCGTTTCGCCATGATAAGGAGTTAGCATTTGCGTCTCGTAACTCCGCCGCACTGTTGTTAGCTAGCTAACCTGCACGGGGCGAATGGGCAGGGCAATAGTGTCAATGCTATGATTGGCTGCGTAGCGTAAGTGAACCGAATCGTATCATTGGCTGGACACCTGTCACTCACTGAGTTACGTTGCAAAATAGTACAGAAAACAAAATTATTATTATTATTATTATTATTGGTTTAATTGATTAGATAAGATTAGGACTAATATTAGATATTAATTAATACGTTTATGTTGAATTTTATTTTATGCGCTGCATAGATTTTCTTGTGCGCTGAGAATGTGCGAGCAGTGCGCGATTGCTCAAGCGCGCAGCTTAGAGGGAACATTGCTTATGATTATGACTAATTATGAATTCTTAAATATGAATCATTAAACACTTTTATTATAACTACTAAACACACAGTTCTACGCTCAAATTTCTTACAATTTCTATGAGGCATCATGTTTTATATCCAGATATGAAGATCTAGAACATCCTTAAAACAATTTCTGTGTGCAAGTTCATCATTATTCCACTGCCCTAGAAAAAATTACTGACATTTCCTGACATTTACTGACTTCCTGTCTTTATCTCCTCATTTCCTCTGCTCTTCATCCATCTCTTTCCACTGCCTTCTCCCCCCCCCCCCCCCCCCCCCCCCCCCCAGTTCCTGTCAGCACCGTAAGGAGGATCGCCCCTGTAATGAAGCCCTGCTCTTATCACTTTCCTATAACAGCAGCTTTGGCAACAATATCAAGAGTAACCACAGCAATTAAGAATACAAAACATCAACATACAGGGACGGAAAACTGCAATTAAAGTAACAATGTCGGGCACATGCTCATGGTCTTGTTTTTGGTTATTTTTTAAATATTGTGATTGTTATCATGAGGAGCCTGTTTTGCTGCTTGAGATGACTTTGGTTTCATTTCAGTGAGACTTGTAGGGTACATGAAAATGAGCCAAATCACTGTGGACAGACTGAATAGATTACTGATTAGATGGATGCTGTTTTACATCTCAGGAAAGAGACATTTACTCTAAATTGCTGCTCGTCCCTTCAATCAAAAGATCAGTCAGCTGTACTGATGAGTGGACTGTGCCAGCAGAGGATCATGATGAAAAGTGTACACAGTGGCGCATTAAAACATGTGTAACTCCTTCCCTCTTTTAACTCTCCTCATGTCCTTCCTGTCCTCGCAGCTGTTTGTCATCGATAACGGAGCTGACGACTGGCGCATCGCCATGACCATGGAGAGGGTTCTGCTGATCTCTCTGGAGCTGCTGGTGTCTGCGGTGCATCCAGTGCCAGGGGACTTTAAGTTCCAGTGGCAGGCGCGGCTGGCCTTCACGTACGTGGCGTCGCGTACCGAGGCTGACCTGGACATGGTGTTGAGCGTGCCCATGTTCCTGCGCCTCTACCTCATCGCCAGAGTCATGCTCCTGCACAGCAAACTCTTCACAGACGCCTCCTCCAGGAGTATAGGCGCCCTAAATAAGGTCAGAAGGGTTTAGTGCTTGCAGGTGTGTGTGTGTGTATGCACAGTGCATTTAAAAAGTGTGGTTGTCAAAGCTTCTGCGAGAGAGAGAGAGAGAGAGAGAGAGAGAGAGGCAGGGGGGTTGCAAAGGTATTTAGGTCAAGAGCTCTCTATTCAGAATTAAATCTGTGTCCACCATGTCCCTTTCATTATTGGCCTCTATCTCTCTAACAAGTCCTTCCTTCTGTCCTTCAAGTCACCCTGTTTCTTTTCATTTGGCATTTCAATTGCCCTTCCGCTCCATTGTTATCGCTGTAGATGGAGACTTAGACGTAAGCTGCGGTGGATCTTTTTATAATACAATGTGAGATGGGAGCATGAAATGAGAACAAGATATTGCGTACGGTTCAAATGGAGCGTGAAAAGGAGTCGAACGAGATTGCAATACGAGTGCGGAGAAATGTGTGCAAGCCGTGCAATAAATGATTGTGTTGCCACGTTTGTAATGACTTCAAACGATAAACACATTATTGTAAAATCAGGAAGAAGGGATGTAGCGTGTGGTGGCAAATGTGCAAAGTGCAAGATAGAGGAGGACGGCGGGAGAGATGGAGTCGATTTTAGAATGGTCATTTAGCATGTTGTGAGTGTATCTGTGATGGCACTATTCTGACCCTCGGGTCACAGTGCTGTGGAGGAGGTGAAGCTGCCACTGAAGTGTAGCTCTACCATGGCAACTCATTTATCAGCTGCTTAACCCTTCCAGGGCTCAACCGCTGCTCTCAGATCATCCATCTGCCAGAAGTTGATGCCAAATGAGCCACGGGTAGAAACGACATTGAAAAAGGCCAATGACCCAAAGACACTGTGTAGCTTGACCCGAGTCAGAGGGCGAGCCCCGATCTTGACTCCAATTACAGCGGAGATTCTCAGAGAGCTGCCGCTATCAAAAGCTACTCAGGCAACTAATTTGTAAAACACCAAGTCTGGGTGGGAAACGGTGAACAGGATGAGGATTCAGAGCTATACGCAGTAACCCATAAACAAAATGTGTATTACATTGTCGTCTATCAGCTCTGCTACACTGAGTGTGTGTCCTTGTGCGTGTGTGTGTATTGCAGGTGCATTTTAACACACGGTTTGTCATGAAAACCCTCATGACTATCTGCCCCGGGACGGTGCTGCTGGTCTTCAGCATCTCTCTGTGGATCATCGCTGCCTGGACCGTACGAGTGTGCGAGAGGTGAGTTGCGAAGCTGGTTGGATTGTATTTGTCGTGTTTATTTATCGTGTGCGTGCACGAGACGGAGTGACAGACTGACGGACTGTGATTGGGCGAGGAATTCAACTGAGCAATTCAATTCAATTGGCAGGAAATATAATCTCGGACATGTGTGCAACATGATCCATCTTTAGACTGCAGTTTATGGGCTTTCTCGTCAGTTGTACACTTAATTTGATCCAGGCGATGGAGTTGTTACTTCGTTTGTCCATTTTGTAATATAATTGTGTCCTGAAAGACTACACTTTATTTTAGCCCCCGCGTTCGGCATTTATGAACAGTATGCAACACTACATTTGTTAGCACACTGTGACAGATATAAAGGCATTTCTATAACTTACCCTCTTAATACCTGGTGTATAAATATATGAATGAATGAATGATAACACAGTCTAACTGAATCACAGTACAGTATATGATATGATAAACACACATGAACAAATCCTTCCAGTATTCTGGTCATACACATGTAAAAAAAACATTCTCAGGCCAGTTTAAAACTGTTAATGAATGTGATACAACATATTGAGCTTGAAGGTTCATTGAGACAAATAATCGCAACGGAATAGTTTGACATTTTGGGGAATAAAAGCACGAGATGAGAAGATTGTTCGTAACATGTCTGGTAAATCTAAAGCTACAGCCAGCAGCCACTTAGCTTAGCTTAGCATAAAGACTGGAAACCGTGTTGATGAGAGGAGTTCTTTAACATTTGACAGAGCCGGGCTAGCTGTTTCCATTCTTAATGCTAGTAGCTAAGCTAACCAGCTGCTGGCTGTGGCGTTACATCTAATAGATGTAAGAGTGGGATCAATATTCTTTTCCAAAAACCTATAAGCTTTTTTCCTCAAAAATGTGAACATTGCTTGAACTCAAGGTCCATTTACTACATCTTCATCAATGGATGATATTTGCTCAGTTGTCATAGAGCGTAGAAATGTATTTATAAATGAATAAGTGACCATCCCTTTTGTGAGTTTAAATGCTTTTGGAGATAATCATGGAAATATGGAAAAATGTCAGTTGGTTAATTCGCTTGATTAGATGCATCGTTGCCTAGCTGCTTTGTTTGGTCTACATCCAAGTTGAATTGGCATTTCCTCTCCTCTCCAAACCCAATTATCAAAAGAAGGATCACATGGAACTCAGTTAAACTGCTTCAGACGTGGTGCAAATATGTGAATGCAGAGCGTGTTCCTCCTTGGGCTTTAGAAGATAGAGCGCTCACAGCAAATATCCCTTTTGCCAACATCCAAGGCTAAAATTTTACGTTTCTAGTTGTTGTGAAAGCAACTTTGTGTCAGATCTGCACCACACGCGATTGCTATGGCAACAGTGTTGTGCACACGGTGCAGGAATGACGGCGGCCAGAGCTGCTGTTTATGTGTTGTGTTCAGCAACAAAAAAAAAGGTCACGTGTTGGAGGTTTGAGGCCCACATTCGCAGACAGTGATGTTGTTATTTTTCTTTATTTATGTATTTTACTGTTGACTGACTTTATCCTCCGAACGCGGACGGTGTTTCCTGTTTCCTTTAGGTATCATGATACCCAGGATGTGACCAGTAACTTCCTGGGAGCCATGTGGCTCATCTCCATCACTTTCTTGTCCATCGGCTATGGAGACATGGTTCCTCACACCTACTGTGGCAAAGGAGTGTGTCTGCTCACAGGAATCATGGTCAGTACATTCCCTCCCTCTCTTCCGCCCTCTCTCTCTCTCTGTGTCTCTCTCTCTCTCTCTGTGTCTCTGTCTCCCTCTCTCTCTCTCTCTCCTTCCCCTTGGCACTGTCCTTGCCTCCTTCAAAGGTCAGCAGATTAGAGAGCATGCTGTTATTTGTGAGAGAAATTCTGCCATTTGTGTAATTCGGGCAATCCTCTTTGAATTAGCCTGCATCTGTGCTTCTGTGTGTTTTGGGTGTGTCGGCGTGCAAACGAGCATGTTAGGGGGCTGTGTGTGTGTGTGTGCATGTTATTCCCCTGTCTGCCCTCATTGCATAATGAAGGTCCCACCTTTCAGAGTGCCATGTCCTCCCACTCTCTCTCGCTCTCATTTCTCTCTTCGTACCACTATAGCGCGCTCTAGTTCTGTCTCTCTCTTTCTATTTATCCCTCTCTCATTTCCTCTCTCCTTCCCTGAGGCCATGTGTTTATTTCTATCTGTCGTCCATCTGTTAGTACCAGTGTATAAGCTGCCGCCTGTATCCTCTTCACAGGTGTTCTTCCCTCCTCAAACTATTCATTTATTTCTGTCTGTTTATGTTTTGTCTTACTGGTCTTTTCTCCCTCATTTATAACGTCTATTTGAAATAACCACAAGTTTTTGGGAAATTGATCCAACTGATCAACTCTTTATTAACGTTGACACAACTTGTTCTACGTCATCACTTTAACATTCACTGTTCTGGTTAATTGGAGGCAATAAGTGTCATTTAAAATGCAAGAAAATCCCATTTTTTTAATTGGCTCTGAAGCTAAATGTCAAATGAATTAAAAATGTCAATTGATGACTTTTGCGGATTCTTTATAAGGTCAGGAATGAAAAAATAGCGCTCAAAATATGATGATAATATGTTCCTTGGTAATATTTCTCTCATGGGACACGGTGCGGCACATGTTTTATTTTGCCAAAAGGGAGAGTACAGTGATTAATAGAAGACTGTGTGCAGCAAAATGGATGAGAATCACTTGTTGTGGAATATTTCCTTCAAAAGTTCAGGAGTGAAATTGGTTTTATCCAAAGTGTTTAACATAAAAACAGAGTCTTGATGAATGATCAAAGTTTCAAAAAGTCAATTTAATGTTTGCAAACAGAGAACACAAACACAACCACGTATTGCAGTGAACTGTGAAATGCTCTAGAGACGCAGAATCAAAACAAGGTATTTATACCGGCCGGCACAGAGGAGACAGATAACACACAGGAGACTAAGGCAGAAATGTTTAGTCCAACAAGAAGCAGTTGATTGCAGAAAGAACACGTCGGTCGTTTGTCCTGAATAAGATAGAAAAGTGACCTTTGTACTGGAACAAATATGTCAATGTGTTCAGACATCCAGACGCCCGTACAAATTCATTTTCTAACAGCAACATATCTCACAGAAAATAGAATGAGGACATGTTAAAACATTTTTATCATTACAATCCACTCTTTTGGTTACAACATAACCACAATTAAACATCGTAAAAATGTAAAAATACTGACTAGAGAACAAAGGGTAGACTGCCTTTGTCTCATCAGACCCCAGAGGATTATTCTGCCTCTGTCTTGAGAGGTCTGTTCCTAGCTAGATCATGAAAGAAACATAAAACAAATCAAACCGAAAAACATGAGTCAATTACACAGTTGATATTGCAAAAATCAGTTTTTGTGAGACAAAGTCTCTGATATATGAGCAACACGTTGAGATGTTGGCAAGAAGAGGGTTGTTCTCCTCTTCGTTTCCCTCAAGGCCTGGAAGATGAGTTGTAGACAGTTAGCACAGAACACGACGTGTCTGTCGGCCACTGCCCGTTGTGATCCCGTCCGTCAATCACTGCTTGTCCTCCTGCGATGGCGCCGTTGGTTCTTTCGGTGGTGCCGGTTGGCTGACACTTGATGCAGGTGTTTGCTCACCTGAAGCTTCTCCTGGGTCTGGAACCTTTTTGAAATCTTTCACCACTACGAAGTCACCGGGTTTCAGCTTGTGGAGCGGTCCCTCCGCTGGCCTCGGGAGGGCAGCTGCCACCTGTTGTCTCATGTTAGATAGAGCAGAGGACAGTTGTGCACAATATGTTAACATTTCATGTTCGCAGAAGGCGGTTGATGGGAGCGGTGCCTCGGGTGCTTCCGTGCCTACATGAGGAGGAAAACCAAACAATATCTCAAAAGGACTCCGATTGCTGCGTGTTCGTTTCCTCATACGCATGTACATCAGCACTAGAGGCCGGGCTTTTGTCCATGGTAACCCAGTGTCAGCACAACATTTTGCTAACTTTGTTTTGAGGGTACCGTTCTCTCGTTCAACAGCGCCACCACTGGCAGGATGGTAAGCACAGTGTGTTCTTAAGTCGATACCCAAATAGGCGCTTAGTTCTGTAATGGCCTGGTTTACAAAATGAGAAGCGTTGTCACTTGATATTTTAGTAGGAATTCCCCAACGAGGAATGATTTCAGAAATCAATGCCTTTGCCACTGTTGCAGCGGTCTGTTTGCTTGATGGAAACACTTCAACCCACTTTGACCACATGTCCACCATCATCAGACAACACAGCAACATATCTCACAGAAAATATAATGAGGACATGTTAAAACAATTTTATCATTACACACTTCACAGTGGGGGCTCACCTGAGTTGGGTATAATGTCGTTTTTTAACCTAATTGTGAAGCAATATTTCTTTTTTGAATTACAGACTCATGCAATGCATCAAGCACAATCTGATCAATGTGTTTCTCAAAATGGCATTTCTACAAAAAGATGAAGAAGTGATGATAAAAACAAGCATTAGAGTTTCTGAATTGTTTTTGTTTCATTGGAAAAAACAATCTGACCATAAAGCTGCTAAAACAGCATTTCACGACCAAATACCATCACTGCATTAATCTTCTGTATTCCATTTCCAGACTTGCATGCTCAGTCCTGTTGTTATGTTAAAGTGTGCCTGAAGTCAAGCAGAAAACATGGTAGAACTGCCTTAATGCAGTTTAATGAGTGCTGGATGATTGGTGAAGAAAAATCAAGAGGGAAAATCAGAAAGCGCTCAACATAACTCTCAAAATCATAAGCCTGCCAATATTTTACACAAAAAGGTACTTGACTTAATGTGATTACTATTTCACTTTTAGTCTCAGTAGTGCGAGTGTGCAGCACTGGCTGGATCATAGAGTCACATAGATCATTTTGGAGTCTATATATCTCACTGTGTCTGTCCAGCCTCCCCGTATTTGCCAGCTCACCTACTTTCTTTACTGTATAGTCCATTAAATGTGTGAATTCATGCACAAAAACACACTGACAGACCCCCATTTGCTGGATTAATCGTCCAACCTGTGTTTTGGAGTACAACTCTTCCTGTAATGTAACACTCACAATGACACACACCAGGGGGTGGATGCAGAACATCCCAAGCCCACTGTGACAGACCTCATCCTCCACACAGCACTGACACAGAGCTTGACATACACTCTTACTGTGACTCCCACACACACACACACACACACACACACACACACTCTCTCCTCTGCTGTCACACAAACACACTCTGACTGCTCTCTTCAAAAGGGGTGAATTTGCATTGATCATCTGAGAGGGAATGAGGATGCAGGTAGAAGGTGAGGGAGACCAGTGGCAGCAGGTCATGGGAAAGCAGAGCGGGGAGAAAATTGAAAATAAAATTTTTTGAAAGGGGTGAAAGGTCGAGGGCAGAGAACAGGATATGAGTTGTTTTTTGTTCCTTGCTTGTGAATTATTGTAATGAGTTTCTATAGGGGAAATTCTCAACTTAGTTACTATGACAACACATGAAGGCCAATAGTGAGGGAATATACCACGAGGCTACCGGGGGTGGGCCAGGTGTATGTGTGTGTTTTTGTGTCATTGTGGGGGGGGGCGGATGGTGGTAGACTGCTAACATAATAAGATGGACGCTGGTGTATAAACAGATAATAAATGACGATATAGTAAAACAGTTATAATTATATAATATGTCTTATAGGCACAGTTATACATGTTTATACATTGTCTTATATCTGCTTACAGCTCCATTATGTGTTATAAGCCTTTTATCAGCTGTTTATATACTGCTTATGAATTACAAATGGGGTCAGGAGTTAAAGTAAAGTGATAGCGTATGTTTGTGTGTTTGTGTTTGATGGCAGCCTCTTGATATACTGTCGTTCTGGAAGGTTGACGAGATGTAGAGTAGCTGCCATTTCACATCTATTTTGTGCTTTTGTCTGCCTCTTAAGTGCTTGTGCTGCGCTCTCTAAATGAGCAAATTAAATGTCACATTTTTTGTGTTAAATGTCTTTCCCACTTTTCTCTGTGTGTTCCTGCTGACCTGTTTGGGGAAAGTACTTTCCACCGCATGAAGCTCAAAGAGATGCAGTTTTTTAAACCTGTAGTGTGTGGATGTTACACAGATGGGTGATTCCCCCTTTTCTGACAGCTTCGTAGATGGCTGCGCTGTAGTGGAGGAAGCGAGGGAAACCCGGGCGTATGAAACAAACCACAGCGGCACAGCCATCATCAGCCGTGTCACTCTGAGGAGATTGCACAGGGAACCCTGCTGAAATCAAATGGATGCCGGCATATACACAAACAAACTCGAGCACACTTCGATGACAAACCAATCAGCACCCCTACGGTTTGTGACCGATGAGGACAAATTTGAGCGCACACGCATACACAGTTGGATACGTGCAGGTCTGCACTTGTACACACTGTACTGAAGCAATTCGTCGAGGCTTCTTTTCCCTAAAGCACAGACATGTATGAACGCTCAAAGGGTTTTCCATCATATTTTATTCATAGTTTTTGAATAAACACAAATAGAGTGGGTGAGTGTGTAGACGTGGGCACTCATGCCTGTTTGCGCCTTACATTTCACTGAACCCAGCCAAAGTTATTTTTGGGAAAGCTGTGTTATCGTTGAAGAGTTTGCACGACGGAGTCTTGGCTATTTCTTACACGCTTGAAAACGTTGCATGGTCCCTCACTGTCCCTCTCTAACTCACCGTGTTTCTCTCCTTGTATCTTTTTATTCTCTCCCTCCCTACATTTCCATTTGACACACTTCATCTTAATTTGTTACTTATCAGGAGATAAGTCTCATTGACATTGCCTTCGTCTCCATCTTTCTCCTATTGTGTGCACGCACCCTAGCCTCCTCAATTCAACCGCCCTCCATGTTTCCTTGCTTCTCCACTCATAGATTTACTCTTTATCTTTTTTTTCCTCTCAGTGCTTGCCCCTTCAGAGGAACCTGTGCGCTCTCAACAGCCCCATTTAAAACGGTGTCTAATCGGAAAGTTAATTAAGTCTGTCTTCTTGCCCGTGTTTCTGCTCCTCTTCTCCTCTCAAGCATGTCTTTCTGGTTGAGAGACTGCTGTCACTCTCTCCCAAATTAATTTGCCATATGTCCCATGTGGGTCGAGCTGGAATACAGACAAACCAGTCTGTGTTTCATACTTTTACACTTCCTGCAGGCCTCGAGCCTCCGGTGACAGGAAAAGACTGACGCCATGTAATTCAGATTGGCAGCATCCAATTACATTAAATTAGGTGGTGTCAATCTTCGATGTGTTTTTCTCCTTTAAAGAGGATATTTTTCAGCTCTATATAGAGGGGATCTCACACCAGATGGATTGGAAGTGAAAATAGACTTGGCGTGCTGCTCAACATGAGGAAGTGTGGATGTGGAACAGCGCTATCCCTCTTAATCCTCTCGCCTCTCCAATTCACTTCTCCTTCTGTCATACGGCTCCCTTCCTCGTATTTGTCCTCACTCCCTTCAATCATCTGAGCTAATTCCCCGGCCGAAAGCTACCAATTTACCAATTCGTCCTCTTAACTGACTCAGTGCTCGGTTTTCTCCTCCTCCTCCTCTTCCTCCCTTTCTCCACTCTCTCAGGGTGCGGGCTGTACGGCTCTGGTGGTTGCCGTGGTAGCCAGGAAGCTGGAGCTGACCAAGGCCGAGAAACACGTGCACAACTTCATGATGGACACGCAACTCACCAAGAGGGTGTGTAGGCTTGTGTGGTGTGAATGAATGAATATACAGAGAAGGCACACGTTCTCTGCGTGCACCACTATTGGGACTCCAACAGAACCGTATTTATAAAACTGGTTTGTGTGTTTTTATTGTATGTGTCATCGTCCGCTGGGTGAATTTATACTCTATTTTGTCGGTTGAGAGCGGCTTGTCCTTTCACTGCCCCTCCCTCACCCTTCCCCACTACTACATCACACTATCACCCTGTATTGCTGTGACAGAGTGCCATGTTATTTGAGTGAGTGAAGGCAATAAAAGGTCATCTCTTTCTCACCTTCTCCGTTCTGCTCCCTCACTTACCGTCCCTCTCTATCTTCCCATCGACAATCTTTTTCCTCCCACATGGCCATCCCTCCACCCGACCACCTCCCCTCTCCTCTGACATTTGTCTCTCTTACAGTAAATCCCGTTCTCTCTCTCTCGCTCTCTCTCTCTCTCTCGCTCTCTCTCTCTCTCTCTCTCGCTCTCTCTCTCTCTCTCGCTCTCTCTCTCTATCTCTTTCTCTTTCTTTCTGTCACCTTCTCTCCTCTCCTCCATCCTTTGCCCTCTCCTTCCCTTCGTGCTTGCCCCCTCGCTGCCTCTTCCTCTCCATCACTCAGTCCCTCCTTCCTGTGGTTCTCTTTAATTTTTCATACAGTTGAAAGTTCCAAGTTTTAAAAATAGCTCCCATATCAAATATGTAGGGTACATTATGGCAGCAGGGTATCTGGGTGACTGAACGCGGTAGGGTTATCAATGACTTCACTGTGGATAAAATATCGACAGAAACGTTGAATAGACTTTTTTACTTTTTAATCAATGCTAGATATGGTGGGTCAGTCAATCCACCACGTTGGTTCCAGACTGTAACATCTCAACTATTCGATGGATTGCATGATAACGATTGCATTTGTGGTTTCAAGAGGATGAATCCTAATGACTTTGGTAATTCCCTGACATTTATTCTTGGGCCACCAACAAGTGGACATCTTTGGCTTCTAGTGAAACATCTTGTTCACTGTTGGATGGATTGCAATGAAATTCCCTTCGACTGCACTTTGTGTTTTGAGCTAAATAGCAACTAAGAAGGTGTAAATATTTCTACTTGACATCAGCATGTTAACATTGTGAGCACATTTTAGCATGCTGATGTTTGCATACAGCTCAAGCCTAACAGAGTCACTCACATGGCTATAGACTCTTGTTTCAGTAGGTTTGGTCAAGTTTTCTGTCCATGCTGCTAAACAAATGGAAACGTGGGAGAGGTTAATTAATTTAGTCCTTTAGCTGTTTCAACTTCCTAACTTTTCTAACGAGCAGCTCATGGTGTTGTTATGGAAGAATTTTACCTCACAACAAGAGAGAAGGCCAGAGCACATGTGACTGCCATGTGGCCGGCTTTGTGCCGTCGACACACACGCTGCGATAATAACGCTACCCAAACTGGTTTACAATTATAAGGAATTTAATTCCACTGATGTAAGTACATTTACAGTTATACATTGGAGTGTACACTCCTATGACATATTAAAACAATAAAACCCCATTTGCAAAAAACCTCGCTCGGCTCCTCCGGTGTAACACGTCTGTCGTCCGGGAGCCTCCAGGTGAGAGGCAGAGCGAGGAAAAAGACTTTGAATTACCCCTCCCACCCCTGTTTGACACACCTCCCCTCTGTTGGATGCACCACTTCTGCATCGTGGTGGGGGCTGATTGTACACCACCGTGGGGGCTGGTACTGCTGGATTTTGTTGCTGCTGGGCTTCTGCTGCTATCATCTGTTTCTTGGCCTGAACTTTTCTATTTAATTCTCTGTCGACCTCTGCTATTTGAAGTTTCAGCAGCCGCCGCTGCATGCTCTTTATATCCTCGTCTTCTTTACTTTCTGCTCGTCTTTCCTCTATCTGCTGTTGCAAATCTTTTCTGATGCATTCTACTTCTCTTACTTCACATTTTAGTCTTCTTACCAGTGTTCCTACTTCCTTACTCTGCTTCTTTAATGTAAACATTATGCAGCCTAGGAGTATTCAAATGTGTGTATTAAATGTGCATGCTTGTCATCACCTGAATCAAAGTCAACTCACCCTCTGTGCTGTATGGCGTGTGGCCGCTGACTCCAAAACTGGGATCCGCTGCTCCACTTCCCAGATCTGGACCCACTCAGCCACGCACCTTGACTGAAACAAACACAGAACTGCCAAAAGTTCAGCAGTAAATGTTAGCATACGTCTGTAGTGTAAGAGAGGTCAACGATCTCTCAAATATGTTGCGCCGTCCGTGTCAAAATTGATTCTTAGGAACTGTGTAAATTAGTAAATGTACCAAAATTAGTCAATACTGGATATGTGAAGGAATCTCGAATCCAAAATTGAAGCTAGAATTCCGAAATCAAACTCAACATCTAAATCAGAATCACGATCACAATCCAGTTCCAAATCAGAATTCGAAAGGTTTAAAATTGGAAGTAAAATGAAATTAAAAAAACAATGAATAATTAATCAATTAAATATTAAATTCAACTTTAAAAATCAATAACTGTGTTCAAAGATATTCAATCAGAAATACCAATGTAAGTCAAACTGTTGAACTGCACTTACACTCTGGTCTGCACAATACTGAGTCACAATTAAGTTCAAGAATTGAAGAAACACAACTGAAACCATTAATCTTTGTTAAAATGCTGAACTAAAACCAAAGTCAACGACTAAAGTTATAATGCTTAATTAAAACTAAGGTCAGGATATGAGCTCACAGCTCTTAGACAATGAATCTCTGAAAATTCAGATTCTAAACACTTCTTTACGGTTACCTGCAGTTAGTCCTTCTTCTGTTTAATTGTTTTTAAATCTCCTTTTCTTTTGCCTTATGTTCTGATGCTTTTAATGGTTTTATGTGAAGCACTTTGAAATGTGCTATATAAATAAACTTGCCTTGCCGTCTGCGCCGAACCGGAAGTTGTTCTGCGCCAAACCGGAAGTTGTCATGAAACCGGCTTTTTTTTACAGATATGCTATCCGCAATGCTAACGAAAAAACGGAGCTTCTGATAAAGCGTACGCACACACAAGTATCACCAAAATCCCACACTTTAATTCCACTCATACGCCTTCTGTCTCCTCTCTCAATCCAGCCGTTATTTTATTGTATAAGCACTTATTTTACATACATAGTACCGCAACGCCGGAGCTACACGTAGCTAGCGTTAGCTCCCCACAGCGCGGTCATGCAATATCAATCATTTTAAACGTATTTCCACGCTGCTAAAACACAGACTAGTCACACGTATTATTGGACTTATTTAGTCATCATTTTAAACGTATTTCCACGCTGCTAAAACACAGACTAGTCACACGTATTATTGTTTTATTAACCCTTAAACCTCCGGTTAACGGGCTTTAGCTCATCCGGACCCGAGCTCACTGTTACGTATATGAAACGCGAGTTATTCACTTCCAACGCCACAAACCACTCACCCAGTCTGTCTAGTTTCACCAAAGCCCTTATTCTACGTCTCTGAATCACCCACATGATCCACTAATTATATTCACAGCCAAAGCTAGCAAGAGTGTTTTTCCTGGAGCCTGCGGCCTCAGAAGCTAACTCCCGCTAGCCTAGCTCTCTAAGCAGCGTATGCTCAAAGCCCGAAAATTCTTGGGCCACAACAACAAAGGATCGCACCCCTAAGCCGGAATGCCAAGATATTTCAGTCCGCCAAGTCACATACCTGCTTTAAACTAGCTATCTGCAGGCCTAACAATACTTATGTTGGGCCGAAGGAGGCTCCCAGCATGAGCAAAGCAGTTTCGCCCGTACCACAGCTTGTTTGATTCCAATGTGGTGATTTACTTACACTGTCCGTCTTTAATTAATTCTTAGGATCCTTATACTCTTGACTAATCCCTTAAGTTCATCATACTTCAGACAGTAAATCGTACTTACCTCAGTGGAACATGGCCTCCCTCGTGGAACGTACCCACCGGCAACGGAGCGTTAGCCGTTAGCAGCGCTTAGCCAAGCAGAGATTCCCCTAAGGTTCCTAATAGCTAACTCACAGATTTCATGAAACGGCTCTGCCGACCGATATTGTGGGCCCAGGATTGTCTGCTTGACTAATGCCGCCGTCAGCACACACAGCGAGGCCGGCAAGACTGTCCCATCTGGGG
The DNA here is from genome assembly GCF_949748355.1 of Melanostigma gelatinosum. NCBI lineage: Eukaryota > Metazoa > Chordata > Actinopteri > Perciformes > Zoarcidae > Melanostigma > Melanostigma gelatinosum. The sequence goes on along the minus strand of NC_136642.1, from coordinate 11,355,003 downwards.
TTCGCCAAATTTGTTGAGGCTAAAATCTCCTCACCATGAAAATGTAGCCGGCTAGCCACGTGGAATGATAGCTTTTCAGACACACGGCGCTAAAAACATTACCGAAACTGATTCACAATTATAAGGAATTTAATTCCACTGATGTAAGCACGATTACAGTTATACATTGGAGTATGTACTCCTATGACATATTAAAACAATAAAACCCCATTTGCAAAAAACTCTACTCAGCTCCTCAGATATAAAAAACACGTCTGTTCTCTGCGAGCATCCAGGTGAGAGAGAAAAAGACTTCAATTAAACCTCCCACCCCTGTTTGACACACCTCCCCTTCCGTCTATCTCAATTGCTATTGGCTACCTTCCAGAAGTGTATTCTGCAACTTGGCAGAAGCTTCATGCTTCTGCATGTTTATGTTTATGCTTATGCTTATCTTAATTATGCATTCTCAAAACCCTTATGATTATGACTAACTATGAATTATTAATTATGAATTATTAAACACTTTTATTATATCTACTAACTACAGTTTTTTACTCAAATTTCTTACAGTGTCCAGGTGTGACAGTAAAACTGACACTGGTTGGTTGGATTTCTGTCACCGTAGCTGGTTATTGTGACTGTAAATATTTATGAAGGACCAGCCTCACACTAATTCCCCTTCTGAAAACAGATTTTAAATGGAAATTATGTTTTTTGTAACTTTTAGAAGTAATTGCAATGATATTTATTGCATGAATACAGCTCAAACTGATTTTGATCACTCCCGAGATCAATGAGAAGATCATACCATACATTTTAAAGGGAATGTTCTCCTCAATCAAGTAAACTACTCTCTGAATAAGGCGTCATACAGCAGTTTTATTCAACACAATGCAGCATGCTCCTTCGTGACATTTCCTTCAAAGGGTTTCGGTTTATGCGGTGGTAATTGTCTCCTGCCCTCTATTACTGAAAGAGCAATCATTGAAGCTGTTGTTTGCACATTGATTTACATGGCTGGAGCCATTCTCCGCCATATCATCGTAACAAGAGAATAAAATCACTTACGCCTTATAATGAATAATGCAACGATAGACTTTACATCCTGCCGTCATTGTATATGCACACACAAACACAAACACACACAAATAGACACAAAAGCACATCCCCTGGCTTTCTACGTCCATGAAATAGCATTTGAAGGATTACTAACAATGTCAAGTAAATGCCAATCAGTGTCGCTCTCATCCAGTGGCCGCTGTCGTCGATGACGTCTGTGTTTGAGATTGTTGTCTGTATTTTTACATGTGTGTCATGTAAGAAAAAGTGTTGGTTGTGGTTGAGTCCTAAAACCGCAATAAAACTTACTTCCTTTGCCATCTGTGTACCGCACAGATCATTTTTAGTTCAAATGAGTGTGGTGTTTTTTTGACACTCTCTGAGACGCACTTCAAAATATTTCACTTTCTTTCATTTGCGTTTTCTTCTTTCATCCTCAGATCAGATTTTTAGATGCACCCGAAAAGGCTGAAAACTTAAAATCGTATGTGGTGCAGATTGGGTGCAGAGGACCTAATAATCTTATCAAGGAGAATGACTTTAAAAACATCATTCCACATTCAATGCACAGGGTTCATTTTCATGCAGTGTTCAGTGAAGTGTCCCTTTCCCTTTGATCTGAACAGTTCATACAGCCCTTAAGTCGACCATGTGTGTGAGGCTGCAAGTGCTCACGTTTGAAATCAGGACACTTGTTTTTAAAGATGACACTCTGGTCGCAGCAGTGTACTGTGGCTCCATACTGAAGTATTGGTTAATTGAGAGAAGTGCTGGAAGTTCATCAGGTCAGAACATGCCCTTGCACATTCAAAGAGCACTCCCGACACTGAAAAAGCAGGACATGCTTACTGTAGGCGCTAAGTCAGAGGAGTGGAGTATTTTGTCTTTCCTTTTGATAGCACTACAATGCCAATTAGATGCCATTCGTTGAAGCCATAAGCCAATTCACTGTGTTAATATGTCTGTTTCTGAGGTCAGTATTTGTATTTCAAGCTTTTTAAGCCGCTTTGCAAAGTTGAAGATGTTACGTCTTTCTATAAATTGGCACTCCAAATGTGTATTCTGATTGCACTCTGGACGATTGGTTAAATCAGAGCACTTTTAGAAGTCCCTGTGGCATATTGAGAACTTCGCCCGCTGAATATTCAGAGTGCACTCTGGGCTCTGGCCAAGGAGGAGGTGCTGCAATGCCTTCCAATGTTTACACCATTAGCCAAATGGGAGCAATCTAACCCCCCGAAGATTCCTACGAAGCTAGCTTTCTCTCCACGCAGTAAAAATAACTTCTATCCGACCGCCTTTTAATTCACACGCACGCGAAATGGATTATTATAGGCGTGGACGCATTGTGACAGCGACTAAAATGTATTTGACACTCAGTGAAGGCATTTACACATCTCTCTGACACTTTTCTCTTTTTACCATTTTGAATGGAGCCCTGCCTCTGACCCCATTCAAGAGACGCACGAAATACATACTCTAAGTGGAAGCCAACTATCATTTAGTGCACTCATGGTCCTGTGACCATGTCTGCTTGTCTGCGTGTGCCTCGTCTCTTCCCTGTGTCATTATGTCCGTGAGGGGAAGGTCAGAGCAGGCAAGGCGACATGTTGCCGTGGCACATGGATGAGGTGGGAGGTTGTTGCCATGGTAATTGATCTGTTTGATTATGTTTTCTGCTCCACTGTCGCACTACATCCCCTACTCAGGCTACTAATTGCATACATAGGTCATCAAGGCTCTCCGGGGTGGTATGTAAGGGTTAGGTGCCTCGGCTTTGCCTCTCATGTCAGAAAACTGTCTCCATCACTTTGGAGAATGAAGGGGAAAAAATCCAGGATTTGTTTTGTTTTTTAGTTTAAGCAACAAAGACGCGTCAGAGTTTTTTATTTTCTATGTGGTCGTGTCTGTAATGTTTCCATTCGTACTGATTCAATTATAATCCACAATATGACATCAACCACTCAACATGCTGAGTTGTGGGAACCTCTTGTCTTCACAGATTTCTCATGTCCCTGCCATAAGGTGTGCCGTGTAGGGGAGCAACCAGAACAGATCTTTGATCCTAACCAGCCATACATGGTTGCACAACATGCCATATGGTCCGGGAATAGCTGCTGCTGCTGCTGTTGTTGTTTTTTTTAGCGGCTTATGTTGAGTTTTTTGGCGAATGGAATTCCCTCCGTTTCTTCATTAACAGCCAGGAGGATAGAGAAAGATACGGTAAATAAAGAGGGTGGTGGGGCGGATTAACTGCAAAACACTAACAATGTGATATTATCAGTAATTTGCATGTGGAGCAGTCCTCCTGATTTTAAATTAAGGGTGAAGCTTTGTCTAATTAATTGGCCTGAGGCAGTGCAACAGCTCATACTGCTGCAGATGTTGGACGTTTGAAAACTTCCGCAGCGAGCAAGCTGGACAGAGACAACATGCCGTCATTCATCATATTTCTCTCACCCTGCAGTGATTAATAAACTGACAAATATGATTTGACATATCAATTTATCAATGGGCCTGTAGATATGAAGGGTATTGAATGTGCTCTTCAGTAACCTGGCCCATACAACTAGAGATAAGATTGACTCTTTACTATCACTGACGTTTGGTTGCAAATATCCTCTAAAGCAGTGCAGTTGTGACTCTAAATTCTATGTTGAAACACCATCTAAATAAATACAACACTACCGTCCAGATAGCAGCGTAGACCCACGAACAAATGTCTTCATTTGGATGAAGCCTCCTCAGGATCTTTGCAGCTCTGTCAGTGCCTGTCCTGGCTAGATGGTTGGGAGTTCTGTAACCCTATTAATGCACACATGAGATATCAGGCTTGACCTCATACTCCAGCCCGATAGCGTTACATCCCAATTGCATTGGTCATGGCGTGTGAACTGAACATATTCTATCATCGTTTTTATTTATTTTGTTCGTGTTCATTCACATGAGATATACATACTTCATTTCAGTATCTTATCAGTAGATTAGCCGTATAAAGCCGAGAATTAATATGTTTATAATGTTAACTGTCATTAAGAGCTGTATGACTATTTATATATGATCTATAGTATGTTGGATCAGCTCTTTTCGGTTTGACTTCCTCCGTCATTGACATCTGCAAGGCCCAGGGCCTCCTACTCTCTTCATCTGTGGCCAATAGTGTGTGTTTGTCTGCATGTGTTTCTGTGTAGGCGTGTATGTGTGTGAGGAGTCCTTGACTGCGTTGGATAGTTGCTGATTAGCCAAGCTGCCGGGGTCTTTTGTGCTCCTCAGACTGGGCTGTAATTGTTCTTTGTTCAGTGTTCGGCATCTCTTTGAAGTCTCTCATTCGATTCATGTCCTCACAGATTCTCTCTCCCTTCTCGCTTCTCTATGGTATTCACCTGCGGTTTTTTTTACCGGGCGTCAGACCTCTGTGTCGTAATTACTGAGCAACCTATAACGATGTACAGTACATGAAACATAGTGGAGCAGATATGGATATCAATTAATGTAACTGAATCCTGATCCTTGTCCATAGAAATCAACCTGAAGCCTACAGTGACATTTATTTTATTGTTGGTTGTCTTTTATTAAATCACAGGAATGTCACCTATATATGGGACAAATGAAAAACAACTGAAGCATATGTCTGACCAGTACACCGGAGAAAAATACCCCATCTTGTTTTTAACTCTGATGGCGATCAGGCTTTCCATGAGTGAACATCATTACATAGGCTCTTTCTCTAACATGTCTATTCTCCAGGGATGAGGATTGTCTTTGACAGCTAGTTTAAGAGCAGCTACTCATACCACCATTGTTTCTTTCAGTTGCTGCCATAATTAAATGGAAGATCACTGGTTTTAATGAACTGCGGTGTTACGGTCGTAAATTACTTTCAACCAGCCAAGATAATGACGCCCATTTGAGTTAGTCTAACATATAATGTGGCATAAAGAGAGCAAGTGTGTGTGTGTGTGTGTGTGTGTGTGTGTGTGTGTATGTGTGTGTGAGTGTGAGTGTGAGTGAGAGAGACTCCTGTTGGTTCTCATTGCCAAATCTCCCTAAGGAGAAGGCTGTTTATGCACGCATGAAAAGCACTGGCAAGCAAGCCGGTGTGTGTAGAGAGAGACAGAGGGAATGAGGGCAGCCTCCAAGACGAAACAAATGGTATAGTTTTTTTTTTGTTTTTTTAATCTTTGCAAGGAGACAACGGAGAATGGATGGAAAAAGAGAGAGTGACTGAGAAAACCTCTCTGAAAGAGAACGAAAAGGGCCCTTCAGAACATGGCTGAGGCCACAGAAAACAGAGCCTTGTTCTCTTTCTCTTTGAAACAGGTTTGCCCAGCCCTGTTCTCAAACATGCTGCCAAGGACTACCTGTTGCTAACAATGTGTCTGTGTGTTTATTGTCTGCGAGCAGATAAAGAATGCAGCGGCTAACGTGCTGCGGGAAACCTGGCTCATCTACAAACACACCAAGATGGCGAAAAAGATCGACCACTGCAGAGTCCGCAAACACCAGCGGAAGTTCCTCCAGGCTATACATCAGTAAGACCACGCCTTACATCCACCCACACACACACACACACACACACACACGCACACACACTCAAATACACACACAAGCACATAAGCCTTTGAATTCAGCCGTACTTTCTATCCACCCACAAGTTGAATCAACGCTGATGATCAGATGAAGTGCATGAATCTCTACACACAAACACAGATGCACAAAATGAATCATCATCTACTGAAGGGAAGGTTCACTTCAGGCAAATATAATTGTGGGACTGAAAAATCAGTACATTGTGTACTGTGATGATTAGAGCTATCATCTCTACTTCCAAGTGTCGTTGATACAAATACATACTGTCGACCTCAATCACGCTTTACAATTCTCTTCTTCAGAGCATTGTTTGGTCGTATTTGAATGGCCGCAAGGGTATTGTCTTGTTAAAGCTGGTCTTACTCAAAGATTTCTGTATATCCTCCATCTAGCATCACGCGTCCCTTTTATGCTGCTTGCTCCTTTGATCTGGAACAGTTCAGTCTAGACTTAAGAACAAGTGCCTTCAAAAGCCAGAGTCAAGAGACCTAAGACTCTTTTAATTGTGACATAGAAAGGCTCGTCCTGAAGCGTGTGGACTGTGGCTAAGAGGCTGGCTCTGTGAACACAGTAACAGGGTGATTTTGGGGGAATTCGAGTACATTTGCCTGTTCAACCCTGTTAGCGTCAAAAGGGGGACATGTTCATCTGGAGGTGCAGCCTCATAAAATTCACACTTCATTATATTGGAGGAAGCCACAGAGTTTATTTTATGAAAACACAGCTTAAACCTTTAGTTCAGTAATTATTATATTGTGTTTTGAGAGTCGGCGACGTCCTACTTTTAATTGGACTGAAGAAAGATGATTTATTTTATTTGAGCTTATTTCATTCCATTTAGTTTATTTCCCTGTGGGCTTTATTCCCCTTAAGGTTTCTTAATATTTAAAATACTCTGTTCACTTACCCTAGAGCTTAATGTCTCCGTTTTATTTCAACATTCAATTTATAGTTTCACCTGCATTACAAAATTACAGTTTCAGAGCACGCTATGTTGGTATATTCAAATTCAGCGACACGCTGCAGGTAGAAATGAAGCGGAATTAAGCGACCGCTCTACAGTGTCTGGACCTGGAGGGATTAGCTCTCCGGAGTGACCACCGTGTATTTACTGCGTTTCAACTTTGTGTATTTAATGTGTATGTTTGCAGATTACGCAGTGTGAAAATGGAGCAGAGGAAACTCAGTGATCAGGCCAACACACTAGTGGACCTCTCAAAGGTGAGACACACCCACACAGCTGACGTACACATCCGTGCTCTTCATTTATGTAGGAAATGTAACCATACCAAGCATGCCTTTGCCCCCCCCCCCCCCATATATCACAACATTCCTCCGTTTCAATGATGACCTGCCCGTTTTCGTGGCTTTGTGTCTCCTAGCAACAGGAACAAGTGTTAAAACAGGGATGACTGTGTGAGAGAGCGAGGAGGAAATGAGAGGAGGGAAGGGGGTGCTCATGTTTTTCTGTTACCGTGTGGGTGTTTGAGTGAGAATGTGTGTGTGTGTGTGTGTGTGTGAAAAGAGAAGAGGGAGTGAGTGAATATGAGGGAGAAAAAGATGGAGTGAGGGTGTGTATTTGTGTCTTTTCTAGGAGCAATGCCTTTAGCACCAAATATTTTGCAATTACACCATCTCAACGACTCCGTCTCAATTGGCCACTTGTGCGTTTACCATGGTTACGCAGGCCAGGATGTGCAAGGCAGGGACATTTCAATCTCGCTCTCCTCTCTCTTTCTTCACAATGTTATAACGCCCACACAGAGGCTTCCCTCCAGCCTCCTCTTCATTCCAGCTTCTGCTCCCTCTTGGACATTTTTTGCTCCCTGTCTTGCTCACTCCTCCCCAGCCTCAGGCTTGCCCCTCCTCCCACTTTTCCTTCATACTCTAACCCCTTTTATTGTCTCTTCTTATTCAGTCCAAATGCATTTTCTTTAAACAAGCTTCAACAAAGCAACCATCGTAATACTGCTGTTTACGTATGAGCAATCTGTCTCCCGTCTTCAAAGTTCTCTGTGTTCACTGAGTCATCTCTCCTCTCCACAGATGCAGAGCGTCATGTATGAGCTCATGTCAGAGCTCAACGACCGCAGTGAGGACTTGGAGCGTCAGATGCTATCCCTGGAGCAGCGGGTGGAGCAGCTTACCGCCAGCTTCAACACCCTGCCCGCCCACCTCTCAGCCACCCTCAGTGCCCAGCACGCCGCCCTGGTTCACTTGCTAAGAGAGAGGGATTCGAGGGACGGGAGAGGAGGTTTCGGAGGAGGTGCTGTGGTCCCAATATCCCCAGCTGCGTCTTTAACCGCTGCACCAGCTTCAGTTTCCTCAATCCAGGTCGCATCTCCAGCCCCGTCCCCATCCCAGGTTCCTACTTTGGCCTTGGAGTCCCCTCTGTCGCCCCCAACTCTGAGCCCAGAGGGGAGCCTGGAGGCTAGTCCCAGCACCAACACCTGCACTTCTAGCTGCTGAAGACAGCTCTGAGGACCAGGAGAGGACAAATATGGAAAGAAAATAGGGAGGGAGGAGGAAAGAAACGCGAGGTGATCCTCTGAAAGTAGCGCTCCATGAGGGAGGGTAGAAGACGGGACTATGAGGAGAAATAATAGGATTAAGATGGAGGGCCAGTATGAGCGATGAGACGTGTTAAGGACTTTGGGGCGCTTTCCTTGACAAGGGGAGGAAAAGAAAAATGGAGACTCTAAAAGGTGTGAGGGGGAGGAAGAATGTCAAGAGGGTGAGAAATGGAGGTAGAAAGGATGAGGAGGGGGAAGGAGACAGGAGGAGAAATAACGAGGAATAATTATATAAACTCAGAGCTCCTAAATGGATACCACTCCAATTACTGAAAAGGGCCTTTTATTATATCTCTCTCTTTTTCTCTGTCTCTCTCTCGCTCTCTCTCTCTCTCTCTCCTTCCTCCAGATCTCTCTCTCTCTCTCTCCTTCCTCCCGATCTCTCTCTCCCTTCATCAGGAATTAATGACCATGACTTTTTATCCTTATGATGTATTTTCTATCTGAATGCTAATTGTGTGTTAACGAGCATCCCTTTAACAGAAAGTTCAATCAATACGACCAAGATATTTAAAAAAAAGAAAAGAAAGAAAAACTAGTGGCATGTACTGCACACACACACACATACACACAATTTATATTGACGCATCATCCACGCAATACAAGTTAACACAGCACAAACGTAAATCCACAGTCTTTTACAATGCAGGCCCTATTTACACTCACACAAAGACATTGTGTGTAGTAGCCCACAAGATGATACTAAAGCCGATACTGCCAAGCACTCAATGCACTGCCAAGCAATGTAGACACACTGTAAAAAATGTTCATCCAAACGACTTATCTTTTGTGGGCGTGACCTAATGCATAGTTGTGACATTTTAACTTCTCAGTTTGGAGAAACTTAACCGTTCACTGAACTACACGAATTACAGATGAAGCTAAAATAAGTTGGTATGACACTGAGGGGCATGAGTCATCATAACGTCTGTTTGTGACAGAGAAGACAGTCGCAGATGATGAAATAACGTAACACAACTACAAAAGGACTTTTTTACGATTGCATTTATTGAATTACAGATTGGGTTGAACCGATGTGTACTTGTAGGTTCGCTGTACTGAAATTAGACTTTAAAGAGTTTGATTTTATTTCATTTCTGTTACTTGTGAAAAAAAATAGTTGTATCAAGTGCATTAATACTGAAATGGTTGTTGGGAGATAGAATATATTACATTCTATTGGGTTGGAAGAGATTACAACACAAACATTTATTAAACTGGCATTTCAATCTGGCTGATTAATTTTGAAGAAACACTTCAAGACAGAGCTTTGCATAAACATGATGCTCCACATTTGGTGAGTGTTCAGGTACAATAACAGTTGAAACATTGTCCATCAATAATAAATGATGTGATTATTATTTTGCTTGTCTGAAATCAGTGGAGTCAGATTGACTGGGATGCTGTAGTATCTATTGTTTTGCTTTAATTCTCTGATAAATATTTATCCTTAAAATGACTAAAATGTTGATTTTTACATTCGTAATTCAATTGAATTTAAACTCCAACAATTGTCGAGCTATGTGATTATAAGTTGGTGTGATTCATATTTGTTCACGGTTGTACGGTTGTGTCTGTGACCCTTTATGAAGGAAAGAAGACCTTACTCACTGCCATTCTTCGCTTGCGGTCCCAAAACGACGCACTGTTATCATGAATGTATTCTGTGTAAAGAAATACACTCAACCCCACTTTCTTGCTCGATCACTTAAACTGCCACGCAGACACAGGAACAGTGTACACGCACGGACACACGGACACACACACACACACCTCGACAACCAAAGTGCTCTCTCTTAAATGGACTTCAATAAGAGGCAGGGAACGCTGCTGTCACTGGGGACCGAAGACAGCAGGAGGCGTTGCAGATATCTTGACAATATTTCTGAGGGAATAACTGTGAAAATCTGGGTATGGACTTGTTACAGCGCTGTACGTGGACTTCACTGCTTTAAAACAGATCAAGGTGGACTGTGGATGAACACAAATATACCTTTACAAAGGACTGATGGCCATGAAGGAACAGCTGTTTGTAAAATAAATAAAACATCGACAGAAATACTGAAGTATATCTGAGAGGAATTATAATGGTGTGATGGGAAAGAGACAAGCCTACCCATTGGAGAAAATATAGAAAACTGTCTTATAGCGACACGCTGTGGCCGGAATACTGAATTACATACGCTTGGAATATTGTATAGTATGCTGTTAACGAAATCTAGCTTTGTATTGCTTCGTCTTTTCTACCATTATGATTAATCACAGTTATAGCTGATCTCTACTATTACTAAACTATATTATTATTCTCATTCGTCATGACAATTATGATATATGTATGAACAATAGGTTAAATCATTTTGAACAAGGAAAGTGCCGTTTGAGGTTGAAATTATTTTGTAATTTTTATTTTATCAGAGAAAATTAATAAAGTATATATCTCTAACTTTACAGCTTCCACCTTTTCTGTGTTGCTGTTTTTTTACTTTTGTTGTTTGATTTTGGGTTTTGCGGTTGCTAGTGCGAGGTTTTGATCAATAAAATAAAACTTTTCGAATAGAAATATACTTTATTCATCCCCAAGGGGAAATTTGTCCAATGCATAATTGCATAATGTTTATTCAACTAATTCCTGCTGTACAGATGGGTTACCTTTCATTCAGTGTAACCAATTTTCACACTGAATAATTAGGATTTGGACACTACATACTGTCTCAAGCTCATTTTATGAGTTTTGAGCTGCCGAGGTTATACATTAGTTAACTCTCAGCTGAGATGGAGAACAGGATAAACATTTAACCTTTAGAAAACGGAATGTTTGCTACAATAACGCTGACTCGGCTGAGTACACCGCGATAGGCCAAAAACACACTGCAAATTGCACTTTTGTGAGAACTTTATTCTTCGAGCTGTCAACAAGGCTGACTGGCGTCATTTGCATCATGTTTGTCATTTGTCCTCATTCTAATTGGGTGTATTCCTTTGATAGTTTACAATCTTACCATAGCAGGTCTAGCAAAGTTGAATAAGGAGTAAAGTTTTAGCAGTGAAGAATGCTCACAATAAGCAGGCATGGAAATATAGTTGAAGTTTTAGTTTGTTCATTTAAACAGTTATTAGCTTGGTTTTCACTCTTCAGACATTGCAGTTCAGAATAGTCTGAAAAAGAACCACACAGTAAGTATTTGTAATTTGTTTCATATCATTTTTCTATAACTGCTCACTGGCCATACCTCATGATTTAAAATAATGAGTCACATTCAACATATTGAGAACCGAACAACAACTTGTTATATGTCAACTATACTCCTGATATTCAGGTCTTCTTTCCGATTGGTGATAGTTGAGTCAAAGCTGTTTGAGTCCAACGCCTTCCCATCAGTTAACACCAGTGTTTGTCCCAAAGGTGACCACACACTAATCTTCTCAGGGCTTATCATGTGTGAGTGCATTTGCTTCAGCATGAAAGCAGTCAAAGCATTTACACGATCTCGGAGGAAATAGATTTTCATTTATTTTCACAAAACAGGCATCATGTTGTATTGTTTAGCCCGGTGTGAAATTAAAACAGTTAGAGAGGTGTGAAAGCCATGGCAGCCTACGGCAGTGCTCACAGCACATGCCCAGATGTGATGAGTTTGTTGTCTGTGTTGTTTACTGCTCTGGGGGCGTTCATTATCTCTTGTGCTATGTGCATTTTCATGATTGTGTTCTATAATTTTAAGGCCAGGGTTGTGTCCATTTTTAAAGACTCTTTGCTACTTATCTCTTTCTCTCTCCACTTGTCTTTCAGTCCATCTCCATTTTTCAGGAAAGCCATTTAGTCTTTCAGGATTGCTGTTCAAGCAGAGGACAGCAAAAGGACCCAGAAGAAAAATGGAAAACGGGATCGATTTTTTGCTCATGTCCCAGCCAAATTCTGCCAGAAGAATATGACTGCAAGAACATTTTGTCACACATTTGACGAAAAAGCCAAATAGATGGCCACAATGTAACACCAGAAACAACACATTTAAGAAAATGTAAATGAGATGCATGAGTAGAATCACAAACACAGCGCACATTTTTTCAAGTTTCAAGCCATTTATTATGATTCATAATACTTAACATTAGCTCTGCAGTCCATTTAGAAAATCACAAATAACTTTGAATAGGAGCATCGGGTATTGTGCATTCTATGGTGTAAATGCAATGAAACAATAATCACTCTCTTTTCTTCATTTGGCTTTTTATGCTCTAATTCCCTCTGACTGCCCAGATGTGACCCTTGGTTTAAGGAGTTACCGGTCACTTGTAGAGCAACAACGCTCAGACAACTATAACGATGCCGTCAATGTGAACCACACACATCCATTTGGACAGCTGTCTAGAGAAGACACCGACTGCTTCACGTCTAAGTATTCATCCTGATGCTCAACCGTCACTGTTTGCATTCTGGTCTATGTTATGGTTCCTGTGACCTACTGTAGAGATATTCCTTAGGCAATTATTAAGGAAGGCATTCTTCTTTCCCTTCATTCCAACTTATTAAAATTACTTAATAATTTGAATTCTGATCGTCTCCCTTATCTCTAAAATGAAATACCTGACAAAAATAGAATTTTTGCTCAATGCTTGTTCCCTCAAGACAGTTTGACCAGGTCATTTCTAATGAGATGCATATCTTACATGCATAAAGAAGCCTTTACATAAAGAATACATCGACACAAAGGTGTATTTTCCTCGTGTTTTTTTCTCCAGGCCCTATTAATTCTGCTGACCTCCACGTGCCCTGCTGCTCTGTCGGCATGGTGGAGTCATGCAGCCTCATTACGCTTAAAAACGGAGACCTAACCTCACACGAGGATTGCTTGTGTGTGGTTTTTTACGCGTGTGTGGGCAGGTGGATGCTGGATATCGGCCACCATTATCACCTGCCTGTACCGGTCCAGGATCATGTGGTACACCAGTCAACTATGATGTAATCAGAACAAACGGCACAAATGTCACCAGATTCTGTCAGCGGGAAACCGTTTCCATCGCAACAGGATCTCTCCCTCCCTTTACCTTACGATGACCCCCATCAGTCACAGTTCACCAGGAAGTGGAGAGCTATGAACCACTCATTCTGATGCCTTATATCTTGGTGTTTCCCTGGCAACCGGAGGGACAGATCTACCAACACACAGGTCTGTACATGCATGCATGCATGAATCTGTGTGTTTATGTCTGGTGAGAGGGATTAGAGTCCATTGCATTCAGAAAGATTGTATTTGTTGTGGGCTTGTAGTTTTTTTATGAATGTGTGTATAAGTATATTTTGGTAGAAATGGGGAATCAGCATTGTGAGCTGGTCACAGAGTGACAGTGATGATGCTGTGGTGAAGATGAAAGAAGCTGGACCAGACATATAGAGGATACACTTTACTCTCAACACACAGGATCTGTGAGTGCATGTACACACACACACACACACACACACACACTGTAAAAAACAAAACAGGGTTACATCTGCTTGTCTGTTGTGCTTCAATGCTTCCTGTCTCAGCTCCTTTAGCATAGGATACACTGGACCATCCTTTACGAAAGGAAAGAAGACAATCCCGCCCCACAATCTGACATTCCCCGCTTTTTGCCAGTCACCTGATCCTGTTCCTCCCAGCACACCTGTCACTTATTCCCTCATTTAGTCCCAGACTGGATTCTGTAAATCTCCCTGTGTTCTCTCGTCTGTAGTCAGCTCTATTGGATTGGTTTGCCCCTTTTGACTGCCTTGATGTGTGCCCCTAAACCCAACTTGCTCCTTTGCGTCTCCCTTAACGGTCCTCTTTTCTGTTGTCCCATACGTGAACAGTAACTTTTCCCAATTTCCCCACTTCTTCCGAGTTAAACATCTTTCTTCTCTTCTCTTGTCTTTCTAGATGTATGGCATTAGTCGCCTACGGAAGAGAAGAGACTGCAGGTAGGGAGACCATCATGCTGCCCAGTTTACCAGTCTTCCCCACCCACATTTCCTGGTACGTCAACTCCTCTTCCCCACATCCAGGGCCAGGCCTCCTCCCTCAGTCAGTACCTACTCCGGTGGGTCTCTTTTTTCATTTGTTTCACTGCTTCCTAATAAATCTCCACATCAGCATTGACTCACACGTCACCATCAATCACTTACGTGTTGCCAACCCCTCCTTTCATAGACATCTACGTAGACATTTTTATTTAATGGTAACACTTACACAGGGCAAATACAAATAAATACAACATAATAATGTGTGTGTTTGTTGGTGTAACAGATCATATTACAGGCTCTTAAATGTCTACCTGATCCATTCTAACTTTAGTGTGCAGTCAGCTTCCTGGACATTAACATCTAACACACCCTAACTGTACTGCAGTCCTTTCATTTTCTTTTAATCGATAAATGTTTCATGTAGTTTTTATGCCAGGATATAAGAAGGTTGCCAGCACCCAACAGTAGGATCGACTGCTCATACTATTTCCAGCCAGACAGTTAAATAAAAGGGTGTTATTATTTCTAGAAAGAACCGAGTCGGTAAAGTGCTTTCCATATTGTCTCCAATGAGTTGGTTGCAGGACAAGAGTAAATTTATTGTCTGTTTTTTTTACATACTGCTGAAAGATTTTTTCTAAAATCTTTTGTTGACATCAACTGCCTGTTTTCTCTTTCTGTGTAATTGTTTGCAGACCTTGTTGATCATGGTTCAGGTTGCTGTGCAGGTAGAAGCGGTGGGTCCGGGACATGCCCCTGCCCCCATCACCACATACGGACCAGTACAATATCAGCTCCATGGCAACACTGGCCGCCCACACTCCGCTCCGGCTGCGTGCCGGGGACGTGCCTGTATGCATGTGTGAGAGAAAAGGAGTACGAGAGCAGAGGTTGTTAATTGATCTATTTTTCAGGCTGTTCAGTTGAATCGAGATGAAGGGAGAGACGATGGGGTTTTTAATGATGCCCCAGGGCAGCTGTGCTGTGCTTCCTCCCCTGACAGGACTTCTACTGTTGCCACTTGCACTGACATAACTTGGCTACCTGTAACTCCTTTGCGTACTATATCTTCAGCCAGGGACCAGTGCCACTTATACATTTAATTATCACTTTTTTCTTTTTGTCTCTGTCTTTCTGTCTAGGTGTCTGCGTCTGAGGCGCTGCCCTCTGCCAGAGTGTCACGCTTCATTGTAAATGAAGTAGATCAAAGGTCATGGCGTCTGGCGTCGTGGCGGAGGATGTGAAAAGGCTGAAGGTTCAGACAGTCAGCCAATTAGAGTCTAGGAACGGTCAGCGGCATGCCAGCAGTGCTCTCAGCATCCAGGTGGGACTCTGGTATGTGGTTCAAGATATTTTTAGTGTCGTCGCCCTACTCTACAGTCATCTCTTGACATCAGCACAACTTCAGGCCCCTCACCGTCGGCCATCAAAGGAGGAGAAGAAGCTGAAAGTGAGCCGTAGCTCCCCGTCTTTGTCCTCCCTCTTCATCCTCCTCCTAGACAGACCCTGAGACTTGCACACACACACACACACACACACACACACACACACACACACATGCACGCACGCAGAGGGGATTACGTTAGCATTTCCTATTAATTTGATCTGCTTCAACACGCCCCCCTCTCTCTACCTCCTTCCATCCCTGCCCAGTTACTGAAAAGTGATGTCGGTTTCCATAGCAATGGTCTGTGTCTGTATCAGAGGGGATTTTCCTGACACTGACTAGAAAGGATGCCGAGCAACAGGAGTCAGAGAGACACACATGCGTGCGTCTGTGAAACTGTTGATTAGCAATCAGCATATCCTTCACACCGACGCTTTATTTTTAATGAGCTCAAAGAAAGCTGTTGATTGGGTGATTCCAACAGGAATATGCTTGAGTGTTTTCAAAATTGGCCATTCAAGTCAATTTGATGTTGTGGCTCATGATGTAATGTGAAAAAAGTGTAAATCCTTAAATGTTTCATTATTTTTTTACTACACTGAAGTGCCATCAATAACAGCAGTGATTGTTCTTTGGGTTCCAAGTCATTCTGTCGCGCTGCTCTGTGCTACTTTAATTCTACAGGGTTTCAAATTTTTTGGATGAATGCAAAGTATATTTTAGTCATTGCATGATGTCTCTTATTTCACGATTTGACTCTTTGTTGCAAGACGAAAGCTTTTACAGTCCGTAACACAAATAAGGTTATTTGGGTAGTTTAGATAAGAATAGTGTTTGTTGTTTTTTTTGCATTTCTGTGTAGATTGTGTAGTCTGTCTCTTCGGGCTGCTGTGGAATGTCGGTCAGGTGGACAGGAGACTGTAAGTTGCCTACTGTTGTGTTTGTGTGTTCCCTGTCTTCCACAAAAGGCTTGCCTGGATAGATCCTGGGTCGCTATGACCCTGAGTAAAAATGAATGATTATAGATAATGGACAAATAGAATGAATGGATGGATGAATAAAGTCAAGGAGCTAGATGGAACGTTCAGCTCTTTAAAGCACAGGGAAGCACAGGCATTCAGATTCAACATTCTCATATTTTAGTAAATCCTGTGTCTATGTTCTTTTGAAACACATCCTGAATTGATTTACTTTTTGTGGAAACTACCAGTTGAAATATGTATAGCTGTACTCATCAAATGCATTTTTCTGACGACATAACTGTTCTGACAGGGAAAATAATCCATTTGCCGCATGTGTAAACACACACAGCAACAACTTGGCTCACCAGAACAACTGAACAGCATCTGGCTGGTGATTATATATTCACATTTTCACAGAGTCTCCCTTGCAAACTATTGAGAACACATTATCTGTTTCATCCATTGAGTAGGATGCAATCAGCCAACACAAAGAAGTGTGCTCAAACCGTCTCAGTAGGTTGGAACAGCCTGTGTTTACATTTGCTGTCTGCCACTGCCTGGTGTTCTTCCTCCAATTAGTGTCCCTCTATCGCGCGCTTCCCTGCTTTGCTGAATGATCTGGACAAATATTTTTGGTACTTTTACCACCGAAAAGAACCGCAGCAGAAAGGATTTATTCCTCATGTAGCTTTCTCCTCTCTCTCATCTACTCAGTCTCATGTTGAATGGATGTAGAGCCATAGTTGGCATGATTTGACCAAAAGGGGGTGCAGTTTGACCACCTGCCCTCCTCAGCGACTCCTCAAACTCCTCATTTACCTACATGTTCTTTCACACATGACGCTGGGAGACACACACACACACACACACACACACACAGCAAGCAGACTATTTAAGCTACATGGTCAGAATAATTAATGTAGGAAATTATCTCAGGCACAGGAATGATTAATTTCAAGCTGTGACAAACTGACATGACCGATTGTTTTCAGCGGGTAGCCAGGCTTTTAATACTCGAGGCCATTCAGGGATAGCATCCATCACAGTGACCCTCAGGTGTGTGTGTGTGTGTGTGTGTGTGTGTGTGTGTGTGTGTGTGTGTGTGTGTGTTCCTGTCTGTTTCTGTGTGTGTGCATGCAAGCTTTGTGAGATCATGTGTATGTAGTATGTGTACATGGAACAGTGTCTTTAAGCATATGTTTACTCATCTATCAACTTTCTCACTGTAGAGCTCAGGAGCAACTGCTTTCCCCACCTCAGTGAGATGGTGAATAATACGCAGCGAAGCAGACCCACCCTAAACCTTTACAACCACCCTGATGTAACTCCCGAGGGTCACTTACACTTGTATTTCATCATATTTACCTCCTGTTACCTAGACATGGAAGGCGTAAACTGTCCAATCAAAATCTCTTTATTTTTGCTGTCGGTCTTTCCCTCAGCCTCTCTCTCTCTATGTAACACAATGTGATGGTAATTAGTCTTTATATTTTGTGTTTCCATGCAGCAGACGATTTCTGCCACAGTTTATGGTAAACAGGATTCTCTCATGTAGCAAAACAGTTCAGGATAAATTGGGAAAAGGAGGGGGGGGGGGATCATCAAAGTCATTACCAATACAATAAGAAATTCAACTGTGTGTCTTACATATGGTGTTTTTGCATTCCAGACACCACCTGCAATTCAATAAATTCTTGCAAAAAAAGATGCATTTCACCCAGAAATTAAGAGTCTGTTTGTTACAACCAACGTGTTGCAGATGCCATCTGCCCGATTCACCGCACTCTGTCAGTGTGTGACGGGACACAGCTCGTGGGGATTCAGACAAGTGGCCCAGAGACGCTGGCTCTGCTCTGCAGGAGGTCGTCGCCATGGAGACGTGGGGTCAGCTAGACTCTGCTCATCAGTGTCTAGGTCAGTTAATTGTGCACCGGATGCTAATGATGTGTAATAGCTCTGTCCTTGGCAAAGGAGAAACTCAAACAAACAAAATGGTGTTTTGTGCTCGATATAGATCTCTCTAGTGTGCTGCTCTTCAGGGCTTTCATCCCTGTACAGCATTGGAGGGCCAAGTCAGCCTCTCCTTCCTCTGTTCACTCATGTAATCTCTACACGGTTTGTGGTTCTCTTTCTACCCAATCCTCTTTCATATTACTTTTTCATTCTACAACTTTCGCTTCGCCAGACTGAAAGCTGGGATAAGAATGCAAACTGCTCAGGTGGTCAACACAGTAAAAACTCATCTGGCCATGTCTCAGACCCTCTGCTATCGATTCTCCCATTCCCATCCTCCTCTCTGCCTCCCACTCAGAGATGACCTGCCAAGGATGACTTTAGATTTTGACAGCCATCTTGAGTTTTAGCAGTGCCAGTAAACCCCACCAACACCTCCCTCAGTGCCCACACCTCCCCACATGTTCCCCACATTCCTGCTCTCTCCGCCTATCTAAGGTCAGAACGTGAAACGCGCTGTATACAGCAAAACCAAATTGTTGCTTTTAGCAGACGGGTGTATAAGCAGGTGTCTCAGGGCAGCCCTAGAGCATCTTTGGACAGTGATGGGCTTACAGGCTAGAGGAAGAGCAGCAAGCCCTGAAAGAAGCAGGGCTTATTTATAGATGTATAGATAAATACACAAATGGATAGTGTATCGTTTGTGGCTTGAGTTGATTGTGTATCTGTCGGGCTGTGTCTTGTGTTTGCAGGTTAAAAGTGGAGTCATTGATCAAATGGCCTTGCACTACTCCATTCCCAAGGAATTAAGCACCAACCTGAAATGCCTGATCAAAACAAAAACGCCAATTTTTACACATTAAACCAAAGCATGTGAGGTTCACAATAAACCAACATCAGCCAGCAATCTCACCCATATGCATTGTTTGTCTTCCTATTGCTCTGATGTGTCTATCAGCTTCATGTACCTTATCAAACAGAAAACCTCGGGAGTAAGGCAGCACCCTGAGACGTTGCACTGCAGCACCCCCTACCTACAGCTGCACATGTTATAGTCAGTGTTGAAAGTATCGCCACACTATGATCACAACACCAACAACACACATTACACATATCCCTTTATGATGCATGGCTATGTAAGATGTCACTGTACTAATAAAGTGTATTCTTACTCTACTGTATATTTCCTTTCCTGCAGGTGTGTACAGCTGTCACGTCTCTCAGGAGGGGTCTGTTTTCCAGCATGCTCCCCACTGAGCCTCTTTGTGGGGTCAGTCCCCTCCCTGTCACAGCCGGTCCAGGTGTCCCAGACCGCTGCCCTACCTGCCGGTGTTCATTCCTCAAGGTGTGTGTCACACAAGCAGCAACAAAACTACACAGTTTGTTCCACAGCCTTTTAAAACTCTCCAATGAGCGCTAGAGTGTATTTAAAGCCTCATGAGTGTAATAGCAAATCCAATGACTTGCAATATGTGCATCTACAGGCTTAACGTTAATTCATTCTGCTTACAGACAAAACAAGCTGTTTGGTGTTTAATCTTAATAATCAATTTAGTTTTTACGTATTATTTCCTGCTGTCTGAGCCATGATAGGTCCTCAATAGCACTGCCTTTCAGCAGCTCACTGAACAGGGTTCAGTCCTAAACCCATCCTTCAACAGAGGAAATCCGTTTGGGTAATAGATTGGATAAGGATACCTTGATGCTGGGTTTCTGCAGGGTAAGCAAGTTGAATTTAAGAACGTTTTAAATACTACATATAATACAATTGACCTGTTTCAGTCATACAGGCTAATGCAAAAGTATTTAAGTATAATGGAAAACCAGACGGCTTAGAATTATTTATTATATCATTTTTCAGTATACCCAGCAGTTAAAATCAATAATTCCTCATGATACAATTAATCAAATTGGTTCCAGAGAAGCAGTACAAATGGATGGATTTATTACCCACTTAAAATGTATTCTAGTTTTTGCAACTCTTCCATGGTCCAAGAAAATATTTTATAACTTCTAAGGCCTTTGTTTTGACAAAACTAAATTCAAGCCGTTAAAAGATCTCCTGCTGTGAAAACATACAAGAGGTGTATATATTTATGTTACCGTTGATCCATAAAAACACTTGTATCAGTCACTCAGTAACCAGTAGGGACATCGACAAGCAAGACGTAACAAAAATTAAATGAATTTCTTTATTCAGTGTACAACTCAGTCACATGAACAAGCCTAAACTGTTATAACTGAGTAAACTAGAGTTCACAAATGAGTTTAGCAGAATTATCTCCAACTTCACAAGAATTCATCCCACATTATCATTTTCACAGGAAGCTTGCAAGCACATTTAAATTCACAACCATAATGATATTTAGTGTCACGTCACTGTTCTGTGTTTTACAACCATCAGAAGCAGAGCCAGCAATGACCTTCCCCGAAGCAAATCCACAATCAGGCTGAGTGGGCCCTGGACCAAAGCCAATGGCTTCGGAGCAGACACCGATGACATCATGGTCCACCTTTAAATACACCGCTGAACTGTGGCATTGACTTGGAATATACAGGTATTGAGTGGATATTTTACCAGCTCTACCACAAAGCAACAGTCAATTATGCCACAAGTAGCTTTAACACAGTAAAACTGTAGTAATGGACAGGTTGTTTTTTTTTAGATGTAATTTGCAACTTCAGTCAGTGTATCGCCTTTCCTAGAACTGGTCTAGTGTTCTAAAAGCAAACTTACATAAATCGAAGTGCTAAGAAACTGGTTGAAAATATCACCACGGCTCATCATACACCCCCACCTTCCTGTAAAGGTTTGTGTTTAATCAGTGAAGGTGTAACGCAAGCAGATGCAAATCACACCACACAAAAACTGTTGAGGCCACACATCTGTACACGTGGAGGAAAAGACTGCCGGAGTCCTGATATTTACAGGACCCCTTAGATGAACCTTAACGAGGTACAAAGAAGAAAACTGGATGACAAACATGCAAGATTATTTTACCACAAAAAAACCTCAAGTTTAATAAGAGGGATGAATAATTAGATATGTGGCGTCTCAGAAATGCCAAGCATTTCTCTGTGCATATTATAGACTTCTTTACATGATCTGTATTTCCGCTCTCCTTTCCTCATTGAGGCATCAGCTCCATGGCAGTGTTACTTCATGAACTCCAGCACAGTTCATCCACAACTGTGTCCAACCACGCCTGGTCAAACTAGTGCGGTTTCCTCCTGAATGAACATCCTGAGGAAAGACGGAGAAAAAATGAGTCACGAAAAAAAATAAATAAGCAATACAAAAAACTGCACTGTTACGGTTGTGTTGGATTTGTGGTGCTGAAGATGACTGTAACTAATATGTCTTCCCCATTACATCAATGAGAATAGACAACATTACATACCTCTCAGAACAATACAGTTTGGGCAGCAACTAATAATTATCTGCATTACTGACGACTAAAACAATCAGGATAGAGTATAAACGGGCAGGAATATTACAGATAAGAGAGAACTGAGACTCATTTCAAAGACTGAATCACCTCCAAAAACTGCACCACAGTAACTCAAACAGAGTGCACAGAGAAGCGCTTGTTACCACGGCAGCAGAGCACAGGACTGAGTGGGTGGGACAGTCAGTGAAAACAAACCTCGACCTTAAACTCAACCAATTCACCAACACCCTGTAAACACTATCATTTCTTTAGTGTACTCTGAATGGTGAAGGAATTCTGATCCACCTTTTATCAAAAAACAAAGTATTGGCTGCTTGGATTTCTTGCTGAAAGAAGTCTAAACAAACGCCTGAATGAAAAGGCATTGTGCTCGCAGTCGACTGTGTAGAAATAGATCGATGATGATGAACTTCTGTTACAACCACAAGAGTCACTGTATGCCTTAGTTGACACCCCTTTCATAAAGAACACAATGAAAGGGCAACACAAAAGGCAAATATGTGTCAGTCATGAGGTGCATTGAGTATACAGATGAGTGCATTGTACAGATGTGTTCTGCTACCTGACCCCAACCCACCAGAATATTAAGTTAAGACTAAACCAGTCAGGTTTAGCCAGGCTGGGTCTTAAAGACATGGGTACAGGCTGGGTTCAGGTCTCAGTTTGAAGCTTGTGAAGAACTGTACGCTGTGCACACGTGGTGCCTTTGGCATTTACTATTCAATTAGAGTTTAACAGAAACCCAAATGTACATACTGCATGAACTACTGTTAGACAATACATAACACGTGTACACACAAAGACAATTGAGGACACCATGGTGTAATTGAAATCTACAGAATGTATCTGTGTGCATTTGTGAATGCTTTTACGTGGATATGTAGTGCTACATGTACATTAGCAGTTAGATTAACTCCTCACTATCCGTGGACGTTACCTTCTGTGAGGCGAGCTTTCCCTCCTGTAGGCTGGCAGAGGACTGTGGAGCAGCCAACACACAGCACGACAGTCTGAGCGTGACTGAACACTGTGGTGATCTTGTAGCAGCCTGAACACACAGACGGTACAAATCATTGGATGGGACAGCCATGAAACAACCACAACAACCACTGCATAGTCGCATGTACTCGTGGTTACTGAAATGTCCTTGCAGCTGTTTATGAAAAGGAGTCACTTGAAACTAATTTAACAAACAGCCACAAGTGTCATTGTATGCCTTATTTGACACCCCAATCACTAAGGGAACAATGAAAGGGCAACACATAAAGGCAAATCATTTAATATGATTCATGTTGACGACGTAATTCAATCCATCACAAAAATTATTATTAAAATTCCAACTGAATAATAACAATTCATTTAGGCTTTCATTTCTAAGTTAAATATAATTTAAGGTCAAATTTACTCAAATATCAAAAGTAAAAAAGCTATTTTGATTATTGTACCCAATTTTTCTCCGTTACATTTGACTTAATATATTTGCATAAAAGTCTTCAGTCTCAGCACTTGAGGATCTAGTTAGGTACAGTAATTGTGTACTTTGCACATACATTGCTCTCTGTTATTTAAATCATCCATGAGGGTTTGGCCAG
Organism: Melanostigma gelatinosum; assembly: GCF_949748355.1. Taxonomy (NCBI): domain Eukaryota; kingdom Metazoa; phylum Chordata; class Actinopteri; order Perciformes; family Zoarcidae; genus Melanostigma; species Melanostigma gelatinosum. Next base: position 11,331,473 of record NC_136642.1, on the reverse strand, counting down.
GTTGCCACATAAACAAACTGACCTGGACATTTGACGTCCATAAAATATGAATTCGGACTCTGAACAAGACGTTTTTTCTTGTGTCGCCTCTTTTCCTCCTCAGAGCTCGGGTGTAACATATCCTGTGCAAGCTGGAAGGGAATCAAAGACAGTAGATTAGCGGAATATTAATTTATACACATTTAATATAATCTACGTCTTTAATGTAATGTAAGGAATAAGTACACATTTTAATTCTGGTCAGAGTCCACGTTACATCGTGGTTACAGCGTGCAACGGTCGAGATCTCTTTACAACTTTTCAAATGAGAGGAAATGTGATTCAAATTAAAGTAAAAGTCATACAACAAATGGATTGAATATTCAATCTGATTGTACTCAGAATATAACCTACGATATCTTCAAAGGTTGAGTTTAAACCCTGCAAAAGAAATCACGTGACCATAAGGTGGCCATAAAGGGACCTCGTGGGATGCTTTGCTGCACACATGTTTCTCGATGCCGCGTGCGTTTTCCCATCTTTACGAACACATTACGGATATAAAAAGGTTGACTCCACCAGAAACAACCCACAGCGTGATGTCGTGTTTAGAATACCGCCGTCAAAACACTTTAAAGATTGCTGCTTAATACAAATAATGCGTAGTGATACTTACAGGCATGACTGCGTGTAGAGACCTTCACCGGAAAAGCACACCGATGACGCACCGGAAACCTTTGGTTAACGGACAGCGACCCGGAAGAAGTAAGAGTATATTATAACATACATTTCTAATAACCGTTGATTGCTTAGCTTTTGGTTACACAACTAGCTTTTAAATATTTTTGCAAGATATTTTGTTTTCATGTAGCATTGATTCTAATAATAAAGATATTATTTCCAGGGATTTTTAATTTACATGTTCAACTCTGTTGTACAAAATATGAGTTGAACATTCAGATATCATACTTTGACTCATGCAGTGTATGTCGAGCTCCAGTCAATTAAACTACGTGTTACAGGAGACGGTGGATTTCAAATAAATATGCTTAAAACGAAGTAGGCTCGTTAAATATTACGAATCGTTAAGTTACACTGTGTATGATCTTGTATGGTCATTGGACATTTACAAAGAAACATTACAAATGCACACATTACAAATAATGTAAGTCATAATATGCAACTCTTAACATGTGATCAGAATCACAATCAGAAACAGGTTTATTAGTAGTAAGTAGGTTTTCACATAAAAAACAATTTGCCTTGTTGTGGTGTATGAATATAAATAAATATTCAGAGTAGGAGAAAATACAATTGCCACAAAAAATTAGTCTAAAATAGAAGTTTGTAACACCAGTATATACTTTATATTTTCTTCAATATAAAGAGCTGAACAGCTCTGGTTATACAAACATCCGACCTGTTACAATTAGGTTGGTAAAACACACATGTTTTAAATGTCAAAATGAATCCATTATTATTTCAAGTAAATATTAAAAATAAACCAGAGATGAAAGTAAAGATGGGGCTCCAGTTATTTACTTCAGTACAGTTTGCAAACACATAGGGGCAAATATTCTGAAGTTTTTAACAGAGATGCTCAAGAATAAAAATAAAATAATTTCACTTCCAGCCGATGATGCCACGTTAGCATAAAGGTGAAGCCATGGTTCAAGTCCCCTCAGGTGCATCAGTCGTTTTTGATTAGATGGCGCCATCTTGTGTTCATGACGGGTACCTGCAAGTCTGAGCCGTAACTCCCACGAAGCACTCCCACACTACGTAGTCCGTGATCGGATCTGGGGGGGGGGGGAGAACACGTAACCGCGTGTAAACGGAGTGATATGGACGTTTGGACGAAATCAAAATGAATCTGGATTAGATTTGTTGGTGAAGACTGATCGGCAGTGGACCGTTAAACTTTGGATGGAGTGTATTTCTTCATACAGCGCAGTCCAAACACAGCACGGAGGCACTGAGGGGGATCGGAATTTACCGGTGACAAGAGAGGGGAAAAAAGGAAAAGAGGATCCACTCTTTACATGGTGTTTTAAAAAGCCTGCTTCGTTATAATTATATACAATAACAACTCGTATTTTCTGAAGACTTGAGTCGATGAAAAGTGCTCCCAGAAAGGGACAACTCAAACTTTCCCTCATCGAGCTTTAACTTCTGAAGAAACAGTTGCGACCATGGCGAAGAAGTATGATTTCCTTTACAAATTGTTACTCATCGGGGACAGCGGAGTGGGCAAAACGTGTTTGATCATTCGTTTTTCTGAGGACAATTTCAACTCCACGTACATTTCCACCATCGGTACGTTGTTGTAATGTTTCTAACCGCCGATATTTCTGCACCAGCTTCTGCTTGGCCTCTCCGACGTATTTCACGAGTATAAGAGAAATGTTTGCTCAATGCTGACATTTCGTTCTTTCTCTATTTGATGCTGTCGCCTACAAACTGGTTTCCCAGACTGCTTTCATGTCTGAACTAGTCCGTGTTCTCTCATTTCTTTTTCTTTTTTCATTCTGTCTCTTGTCCTCTTGTTGAATGTGTGTGTGCTGTCTTTCCCCTGACCCTCTCCCTCAGATCTCATTCCTCTCACTTGGCTCTCAGAGGGTCCACCCACCCTCATTCCTATCTCTTTTACCATCTCCACGTTCCCAGAAGAATGGTTGTCTTTCTGGCAAGCACAGATTTCTTTTTTTCACAGGACAACCCCCCCCCCCCCCAACCCCCATCCTTTTCCCCACACTGTCTGTCTGTCAGCTTGTCCATCGAACATAACTCAAAGTCAGTGTGTCCTGCAGGAATGTTCGTCTTTCCTAAATGACACTGAGGGGTCAAAATCACCATGAATTAGTCTCCACCCCTAGGGTGACCTATATTTGTAATTGTAGTGTGTGTGTGTGTGTGCGTGCCTGCGTGTGTCTAGTTCATATCTGAGGTGTTTTAACCCTGTCCATCCATTCTCCTCTCTGCTCTTTGCAGGCATCGACTTTAAAGTAAAAACCATTGAAGTGGATGGAAAGAAAGTGAAACTACAAGTCTGGTAGGAGATGACAGTTGGTTGCTTGTCTGGAAACGGTTTGTTCTGCTCTGACTCATTTTCCTGGGAGGAAAGAGGAAGCTCCCTCCTGTTCTCCAAATTGGGACGATAGGACAGGGTTTATTGTCCAAGATCCATCACACATGTCCCGCCACAGAGAGACGCTTCATGTCATTCAAGGGTGTGCTTGCTATAGCAGTCTAAAATGGACATCGTCCTGCAACTTCAACTATCTTTGACAGTTGTATTTTAAAGCTCTTGCATGCATCAGTGCACATTTTTCTTACTTTCACTGTGTGTGCTTTGTGCAGGGACACAGCAGGACAAGAGAGGTTCAAGACCATTACCACAGCCTACTACAGAGGAGCCATGGTGAGCACAGGACGCCTGCAGAACAAGCAGACTGGATAATCACGGCTGATGTCCTCGGCCCTTTGTGCTCGCTTTGTACCTTTCACTGACTCCTTAAATCCTCTCCCTCTGTCTCTGTGCCAGGGCATCATCCTGGTGTATGACATCACGGACGAGAAGTCCTTCGAAAACATCCAGAACTGGATGAAGAGCATCAAAGAAGTGAGACTGTTTCCACTCAGTCCTGACAAAGATAACCAGGAAATACTAAAAACAATAGTGCTTAGTCAGGTATTAGTCATGAGTAGTCTTTACTCACTGCAACAACCGAGTAGGGTCATTGCACAACTGCTGATTTTAAGTTTCAGTTCACCTCCCTAACTGGAACTTCTTTCTACTTAACAAATTAAGGCTACAACTAAGCATTCTTTTTTTTTTTCAACCTTACCTGACAACTTTTTTTTCAATGAACTAGTTGCTTTGTCAGAATGTGATGAAAATCCACAGTGTAAATTGATGTAAAATAGAAAGGCAGCAAATACTCACATTGGAAAAGCTAGACACAGAGAACAGTTGACAATTTAGCTTGAAAAATGATTGAAATGATCAATTTATTGTGAAAGTAGTTGCTGATTCCATCAAGCTTCTCAGTTAATCAACTAACAGCCCAAATGAGAACTGTCCACATTAAGGTTTGTGCATTATCACGAGAAAGTGCCACATTTTCTCTTTTTAGTTTTTAAATGTATTTTTGTTTCAGCTCTATTTTATTGTGAAGGCAGCAGGAACTTCTTATATCACAGAGAAATACTTTATCGCACTGTCTGTTACTCTCTTTATTTTAGTTTTTCAAAGTATTTTTGAGGCATTTTTGGCTTTAATCAACAGTGGACAGTTAAATAGGGAAATGAAACAAGGAGAGAGATGTTGCGATCACATTACATGGTTTGGGTCTTAACCACTATTGTACCAGGGCGGCCATGGTCACTTTATCAATGATGGTTCGGTCGGGGAAGATCATTTCTTTCTGATCAAGATCTAAGAACAGAAATGTCATTAATTAAATGAGTACTAGAAACCGTGAGAGAGAGTGTGACGACGCTCTCTGAGCTGTGGCTCTTGGTAGGTAACTGCAAATCAGGGACTTTCTGGACCGAATGGTTTCCAGAGAATAAGACCCCCCCCCCCCCTCCTCCATCAGTAACTGCCTGAAGACTAGGGTTGGGTTTACAGCGTTAGCTGTGTTTGCTTTGTGAAATGGTACCGACTTAATGCCAGAACCCACTCGCCCAGTTTATTTAATGAATCATTTTCTCTCATCATTTCCTTGAGGTTATCCTGGTCCTGAAGTATCCTTAAGTATAGAGACAGTTTTCCTCCAGAGCAGCTGCTGTACGTGCAGCTCATTCTGGTTGTTCAGTTCAGACTTAATGTCGAGATGTATGTGTTCTTTGATTTCTTCTTGAATGTGATCTCCACAAGAACTCAACTCATCAATGAACTGCATTCCTTCCTCCGCAGAATGCGTCAGCTGGGGTCAGTCGAATGTTACTCGGCAATAAGTGCGACATCGAAGCAAAGCGGAAAGTTTCCAGGGAGACGGGAGAAAAGGTGAGATGACAAACTATTCCCTTGTTGTTGTTTTCATTGCTGTTGAAGTGATGTGACGAAGAAGTGAGTCTCCCAGTTAGAAAGAGATAATAGAAATGCAGACTTTTAAAGATAATGAGTGATTGTTTCAGGAAGGAACTGAGTGTGTAGCATGTTTTTGATTGTATCTGCTTTGTATTTACTTTAGATAAGAAGCAGGAAGTGACTATTAGCCATATCCTGACCTACTGTAATCTGTCCTATCTGTTGTTGACAGTTGGCAAAAGATCATGGCATCAGGTTCTTTGAGACCAGTGCAAAGTCCAGCATTAACGTGGATGAGGTGAGCCAGAACATAACCACTGGCTAAACAAACAGTGTCTACATGCCTCATTAAGCTGAGTGTGTTTTGTTGTGATGTTTTGAATGTTGCAGACTTAACTTTCATTTTCTGTTTCCTTCAGTCTTTTCTGTCATTGGCAAGCGACATACTACAGAAATCCAGCAAGAAACCAGTAAGTTATACAGAATAATACCAAACTGAGGCAGTTAGTTGTTCCTCCCTGAATACAAGACTTTATGTCAAACCAGGTATGTCTGTAATAATCTGTATTTCCTTACTTGACAGGGCCCCACTGGCCGAGAGGTGAAAATCACAAGCAGTCCAGAGAGAAAATCCTCCAAATGCATTCTTCTCTAGATATGACGCTGGCCAGCACACGTAAGAAAGAACCATGCAAATTTAAGAGCGTATCAGTTACTGGGGAGAATTACAGTACAGCAGGTTTTCTGTCTCCGTCTGGTGGGCTCACATATCAAATACATACGGGTGCTAAAACTTCGTTTTTTACATCAAACCTACTTTTGTTCCCCAAAAGCGTATACTTTGGCAGAAAATAAATTGTCTTTCTCCTTTGAGCTCAAATTGTGTTAAAGTGATTGTGCCTGTATTTCACATTGAACATATCTTCTGCCACATCGCCAGTGATACTGTTATTGTCATGACATTGTTGCAACGTCGGGGTCCTAAATGACTCCAAACAAATAACTGACTCAGCATTTCACTTAGCAGATCCCACCATGTTTAGTTAAGCTGTACATTTCTGTCTCTGCCTTGTTTTTCTCTGGCTTGACACCACATTTTCATCCCTTCAACAGCACTGCTTACTGCCTTTAAAGGGCCTTTAGCTGTGTTTTTTTAAACTGGGTTGCTTTGTAAAGTCACAACTTAATGGAACTATGTCTTTCTTATGTGTGAGCACACACAGTGGTTGCTTTTAGGGGCTTAATGGCAAAAGAAGAGTTTGATGGAAAGTGTTTTGAGTCACATACAATGCACACAGTAGGCTTCTGTTCATGAATCTTAAATACTTGACAGAATTAGTGAACAGATTAAAAGTAAGTGGTAAAACATCTTTGGTTAACAATGCACATTCGCCTCCGTCAATACACTGTTTGAAATTCAATGATTTGTATAAAGCACAGACAAGTTGACGTCCCACTCCTGCAGTAAGATATGAGAGGGCGGAGAAGCATTTTATCTCCCCACATCTTACTGGACCATAAATATATTGCAGAGATGTCAGAGTGAACGGTAATAAATGTTGGCAACATTTGTAGTTGCATTATGTTCATATTGTGCTTATCCTTTGAGAATTGCTGAAATATTTAAATTGTGTACAGTATGTTAAGTCATTCTACAGTAACGGATGCCATTTAACATTCAGCCCTGAGTCTAGCGTGGGCGTTTTTGGGGGTTGAAAAAAACGCTCTTTGCGTTAATGAATTAAACGAGTTGAGGGATGCGTGAAGTTGAATCTGAAACAAACGCTGGTGGTAAACAAGCTTTGTTTAAACACATGAATGGATTAAGAATGTGGATGATAGGAACAGAGATAAGTGCAATATGAGTGGATGAGTGGAGAGATGAAAGAGTGATGGATAAAGCAAGTGAATGGACAGGATGTGAGGGAAGCAGCAGTGCTCACATGACCTTCACTCATTGGTTTCGTGGGTCGTGCCTTTTATCTGAAGTGCCTGGTTTATCGCTAACTTTACACTAACACACATTAGCCACATCTGACAAGACAATTGTTCAAGCAATTTCCGATCATTCAAAATGACTCTGATTAGAGGTGCTCAGCTCATCCGGCTTGCTTCCTGTATCTGTTTTTAATGCATTTCTTTCAAATTCAGTGTCTCTTCAGACATGCCACATGGCTTTGTATGTATTTCACAGACCTGCCACTTGCTGAATAAAAATGCTAAACAACAAATATGATGAGTGTGTTGTAGTGTGACAATGTATGTCAAGTCAATTTTATGCATACAGCTCGTAATTACAAAGCATTTGTTTTCTATTTGGATAAGGGAAAGCACCCCAAAAAACCCTAGGAAAAAAGAAGACATGTCAGGAGGAGCAGCAGGTTGGGCGGATATATATGCAATAGATGTGGACCTTGTTATGTTTTGGATTTACGTTCATTACTGTTTTACTTAAAGACCAAAATAAAGATAATTTCAAATAGTCAGACAGCATACAGTTAAAGAGCAGAAGGTGGCTTTGTGTCTCAAGGATGCTGAAGGAAATATGTATGTTGACACAGTGTTACTTCATACCAAGCACCTATGCCCCACCCATTCTCACTGTAGGACCCTCCTATTGCCTTCTTCTGAACCACTGTCCTCCGAATACGGTGGCCTGCACGGTGATTCCCCCCCCCCCCCCCCCCATTGCTGGACGACTGCCCCTGTCGCTAGGCAATGCCCCTCCTTTCCAGCATCAGCACCACAACACTGTCACAGACTGTTGTGCGCGCGCTCTGCCGCATCTTCAAGTTGCCTGCACGTCATGCGTGCCTTGTCATCACGCAGGGCAGGTTTCGGTTTGCAAACACGATATATAATTATTTCCCAGTGCCAGAGCTGTAGCGAGGACCAGAGGAGGAGACGCGGGCAGCAGAGGGAAGGGCGAACTAAAAGAAGAATTACAAATCAACTTGGATGGATTTAAACATGTTATCACGGACATAAGTATAATTCAGGCTATGCTGTTATGTTCCTGTGACGTCTGGTGGGAGGCAGTAAGGTGAACGTCCGGGATACATACACACAAACACACGGGCTGAACGGGATGCCCGCGTGACTGCAGGGAGGAAAGAGGCGGAGGAGGAGGAGGAGGAAGGGGCTCTAGGTGCGTGTGTAGACCACCGCAAAACCCCCGAGGTGGAGTTATGAAATAATTCCAGCCTGACGTCTATTTTTGGTGCAGTTTGAAAATCGATGGCGTATATGTATTTCCTGTTCACGTCGAGGTAATTAGTCTCGGTTGTCGAACGAACCGATGATCTCCACGCCGCCTTTTTGCTTATTCGTGACAGGATGAGGACTTAACATAAGGTCGCGGGAGGGGAGGGCACATGTTCGGAAGTTGCTCCTCCTGATTGGACATACGGACTGACTGATTCATGTCATCTCTGCTGGGGGTGAAACAACGAGGGATCAGCTGCTTTCTTTGGGATGCTTTCAAATTTGCGGCCTGCTCGTGTCTCCAGTTACCGCAATGCCACTGGCGAGAGGTGGAAGACAGAAGATGAAGAGGAGGGAGCAGCAAAAAGCAAATGAGTATAACAGGGATGGATAAGTTGCAAAAACTAGCCCCATTTTGATTGTGTTTAAGTCAGAGAATGGTATTGTAGGCCAACTCTGTGGGTGACAGTGGCCTGTGAACTGTATGAGACATTGTATTGACTGAAGCTATCTTAGTGTCATGGCTGAAACGTCATATGAGGTGAGTACGGTGGCTGTGAGTGTGTAGTGGCAGCTCAATTGTCAACTTTCTGCTGACAAAGTTCTTGGACTCACTCACTGGACTACAGTGCGCACCATGGGGCATTGCGCAGAACCTATGGCACCTGCCAGCGGGGAGCTTGGTGCATAATTGTGACAGAGTGGAGCTCTGAAAACCAGCATTCATGGCTCTCCCTCTTCTACTTGCCTGCACTTCTACCCACACAACTGAACTTTGTTTTATGAACCCAGAGTAAGCGTAAAACCTCTCCCAGCCTCCTCCACACACGCCGACGAGCCTGGCATGCCTTCACCGTCAGACTCCAGCAGCGTGGCTTCGGCCTCGGGGTCTCGAGGCTGGTCAGACAGCCGCAGGGGCATGTCAGGCCGCGGGCCTGGTGGGGCACGGCTACTCCTGTACCTGGGGCTGTGCCACCTGGGCCTGGGGGCCATGGTCCTGGCCTTCTCTTTCACCAGCATGGCCTTCACCTCCTCTGCCCGTGTGAGGCAGTCCTGTCCGTTCTGGGCTGGCTTCTTCGTAAGTGTAAATCTGACTTGAAACCTACAGTATTAAGAATATAGGTACTGCCTAACAGCAGAGAGTGTGTATTCTGATGTGTGTGGTGTCTGTTTGCAGGTGGTGGCATCAGGGATAGTTGGAATAATCTCATGGAGGAGACCTCTGACGCTTGTGGTGTGTATATTTGAATCTGATAAAAGCAGCAGTCGAGTCTCTTAGGTGCAAAACCATGTCGTGCAGCAATGCTGGATTTCTAAAAAGGAACATGGACCATTAAAGTGTACGATAAAAACTCAAGTGAAGTGTTGAGAAAACAATCTCATCAAAAGGGTCACTTTAGTAGCTGCTGTTGAGCGATCATGATCTTCATCAGCGGATTAGAATTCTACATGGTCAAATTTATATTATTCCGGGCATTTTTAGGACTTCTCATCCATGTTGGATTGAAAGCTGACGCTCAAAGTTTTATCCTTGGATTCAGAAACAGCAGTTGCAAAGTTAATAAAGAGCCTTAAGGTGGCTCCTGCATACTATTTTATGGTCTTATATTTTGTGTATTCATGTATTGATTCAGTAAAAATGACTACAAACTAAGTAATCCACAACAAATCCATCCAAAAACCAGTCCCGGTGCTTCACTGATTAGTTCCTTCTCTTCGGCTGAAGGTATGTTTTTCAGTGAAATCACCTGGCGTAGTCTTTGGATGGTAGAACAAGACTCAAGTTTTTAACTCCCTGCCCCAAATCAAAGCATGGCTCTGTGTTTCCCCCGCAGGTGTCACTGTTCATGCTGCTGTCTGCAGTGTGTGTGATCCTCAGTCTGGCCGGCTCAATGCTCTCCTGTCAGAATGCACAGATGGTCAAGTCTATGCTCACCTGCCAGGTACACTACATTATGCAAGTGTTGTCTTCTGCGCCCTCATGCTGAGACGATGCCCTGGATGCATCGGGAATGTGTCAGGAATAATTGTGAATATGTTTTTCGTGTGTCGTCTCACGCTTCATACCGATCCTCTGTGTTTGGGAATGTGTGTAGGTCGAGAATGGTGTGTGTGTGTGTTGTGCGCCCACTCACTCCTGCTCCATCACAGAGGAGGAGACCCTGGTCCTCTACCTGAATGCTGACTGTCACTCAGTCAAACATCAGCTCAAGGTTGGTAGGTTAACCAAGTTAACCATTAAAGGGTAGGTTCCCCATTTTTCAAGCCTGTGTTGAAATAGTAGCCAGGTGCTCGTATTAACATTGAAACAGTTTTTCTCTTGCTGTTAACATCCCCCATGGACAATGGACAAAGTACAAAGTTCTTGTTTTGTGCAAAAATGTATTCAAAAGTTCTCAGACACTAATATTAGGGTTCAGCAATCTGAGTTGGAAAAATCAACTGGATATATCTTCCAAAGTTAGTGTTTTTTGTGCAAACGTCAATCTTTTTGTTACTATCCTCAACAGGGAAACACTAGCGAAAGCTGTGAACTGTGAAATTGTGAACCTATCATATAAATATGACACATTTCCACCAATAAATTGCCTCTGTGTTGTCCGATTTTGATTTTCTGACTGCGTATTTCTCTAAAGGACCTTTTGTTCAGTGCATGTGGTCTCAGCATTCTCTCCACCATCATCTGTACTCTGTCCACTGTGACCTGCAGTATCCACATATTCTCTCTGGACCTTGTGCACCTGGTGAGTACGGACACGGCACATTTTACATTCACCAAACTGACTTGACTGACTCAGCAATAAACTACTACACTGCTGCATATTTGAGGACAGACTTTGCACAAATGTTGTTGCCCCATTACATCCATCTGTTGTATGATATCAATGTGTTTCCCATTCTCCCTGCCTAGCTGGCCCCACATCGCTCTCGTTCAGTCAACCCAGAATGCACCACTCCTCAGGACGCCTTCCTGACCAACATCATGGACTTTGAGGAGTTTGTCCCACCTATCCCTCCACCCCCCTACTACCCTCCTGAGTACACTTGCAGCTCTGAAACTGACGCTCAGAGGTACTGCACCTAATACCTATTATTATACATCACTTGTGTGCAGTGTGTAATGTTTGTTTGATGTGTTCTGTATTAACGTCCAGCATCACCTATAATGGCTCCATGGAGAGCCCCGTTCCTCTCTACCCCACTGACTGTCCCCCTCCTTATGAAGCTGTGATGGGACAAAGAGCTGCAAGCCAGGTGAGTATGTGTGTGAATGTATTGTGTGTGTGTGTGCGTGTGTGTGTGTGTGTGTGATGTCCTATGCTAATCCTTCTCTATTTTGACCGTCAAGGCAACAGTGTTTGACCCCCACGGCACAGAGCTGTCTGGAGAGAGAGGAACTTCTACTGCCTTCAGCGGTGAGTGTGAGAAGATGTTGAGTTTTAGAATGTGGAGACATGGAGATTCCTTTGGGTACTGTATCATAATCAGGTGTATATTTTAAGCAACTATAACTGTCTAAATTAGATCATAAAACATTTTTCATGAAAATAAAATGGGCCATTAATCAGTTGTTACTTACAGTATTTGAAGGAGGTACACAAAATACAGCAATGCTTAAGCTATGCTTTAAGTTCAACTCAAAGCAAACTGTGTCCCTTCATAATAAAGGATTACCTTTCTTTATTAGTGTCCATGGACAGTGGGTCTCTGTTGATGTCAGAGATTGTGGACATCCCTGACGATTCCTCCCCCTCTGAGGATTCCTGTCTGATGGAGGTCGGGCTGAGGACCCAGGGGGACAGGGGCAACTGGAACGTTAGCGAGGGGGGAGACGGAGGAGACGGCGGGGAGTACATCAGCTTTCGTGGTCCCCCGTCTCAGACGCCAGAGAGTCCTCTGGCAGGAGGACCGAGAGCCAGGCGCTTCCTCAGAGGAGAGAGGTCCAACTCCTGCTCTTCACCCAGCACAGCGTCCACCACATACAGGTGAGGACAAACACACACATACAGGCACAATCTATTCGTGTCAGAGCTCTACGGTTGACAGTGGTATTTTGTGCTGCCCTGTATCGTCCCGCAGGTCTCCAGTATTGCGTCGGCAGGCCGTGCTAGCTAGTAGCTGTTCCCAGCTGGAAGCTACAGGGAAATCCACCTCTCCACAGCGATCCTCCATCCCAGAGTTTCGAGTTTGCCCCTCCACTCTCTCACGCCAAGGAGACACCCCGGCCTCCTCTGCTCCTCCCATTTCATCCCCCTCGCCCGCCAGTGAGCAAAGCGGTGGTCAGGGTAATGGGCCACTCCTCCTGGGCCAACCGTTGTACCTTCGACGAAGGGCTGGGAAGAGTGAGAAGGATGGAGAGAGTGTAAGAAGGGATAGTGAGGGCCTCCTACGTCTCGTGAGGTCACACAGCGAGCCTGGCATCGGCTCCTCCACTGACACAGGTAAGTCAGACGCAAAAAGGTGTACGTCTCCTACATTACCATGTCGATGTCCATAACCTGTCCTTCTTTCTCCTCTTCTCTAGTTGACTTTGGCTCTGGAGGCAGCAAAGTATCTATAGACACAGGTAACAGCTTATATCTACAGGCCTTTAAAATGTGATGTTCTGGGGAACTTAAGCTCGTAACATCCTGGGTTCAAATCTGTCTTCGTTGCACGTCATCACCGCTACTCTCTCTCTCTTCGTTTCGGTCCCTTTTCACAGTTGACTGTCCAATTAAAGGCAAACAATCCCAAAAGAAAACACTTCCAAGTAGTTTAGATGAGACACATTTCCACACATTTGCGCCTGACAGCCGTCATTTATCAAACCCTCTTAGAAACCAGCACAGATATAAGCAATCAGAGGAGACGTGCAGATCTGTCCCTGTGTGCATCTGATTCATGATCGATATCTAAATTAGCAGGGATTTGATTACAGGTTGATGAATTAGATTCTGCTGTGGAAACAATAATGTGCCTCACCAGTTCCAGTTCTTTTCAAAAGACACATCCTGATTTATGAATGCTGCACTTGTTGTCCCGTCAACAGGCTCGCCATGGACCACAGCAAAAGATCGTCAGTGGTTGCTTTGCTTCCATTTTACTCATTTGTTCTTAATTCTGGATAAATATCTTATTTCAACACAAAATCATCTGGCATATTATGTAATTCCAATAGAGTTCCATACTCTGAGCAGCTGTACAGTATACTTAAAAAAAGCAAAGCAGAAATGTATCTTACAGCTGACAGAGATACAATTATCAAAATACAGATCAAGATCAGATGTACAGTAGTACTTCTGGGCCTTTTGGCCATTTTCTGCTGTCTGCTTACACCCAGTGTGTTTGTGTGTTCTAAGCTCTTCTGTATTATTTTTCCAACTTCATGTCAGTCAGGTAGGGATTCTGTTTAATTTCAGTTACCTTCCCCTTTTATGTAGTTATGCAGTTAGGTTTAGCATTGTACATTTTTCTTTTCGGGTCGTTTATTCAGTAATGTGCTTTTATTTCAAGACTAGTTGGTGTGTTATTTTGGCCTTGGCTCTCCCAGAAGTTCAATTTAAGCTTCTGGATTTGGATGAGCAAACTGACTCCTGATATTCTTCATCGAGTTTTATGTTATCCCCTAACTTGTTGAATGAGGATGAGAAATATGTCTCCTTCTTTCTGACTCCCTCTCTCATAGGTCCATCCTCTGAGGCATGTCTGTTGCCCCGCACCTCTTTGCCTCCTGCTGCAGCTCTGCCAAGGAAAGGCAGCATGAAATCAGCAGCCACGGAGGTGCAGGTTCCCTCTAAAGCGCCCCCCACCTCACCGCTGCGTTTACCGAAAGACTGCCACCGTTCCCTCGGAGACCTTAAAGTTAGTCTGAAAATAGTTGATGCAGAAGCAGCAAACACCTAAAACTACTGTCGTTAACATTTCCCATGGATGTCTTAGCAATATCTGCTTAGCAATAGCTAAGCAAGCTGTTGTTTGATTGCCTTATTTCATCGCCCTCTTCATTGATCTTTTTACTTTTCCTTCAGGTGACTCGGGGTCTGGTGGCTCGCTTCCTGCAGCGCTCCAAACGCAACCTATCGCCCTCCTCCGAGCATGCTGGGAGCATCGGGCAGGGGCCTAAGAGGAGGAGTGGAGTTGAGGGCGCTGCCACCAACCACCTGCCCTTGGAACAAGTATGACACAAGTTCTGATTGAACTTGTTTATTTCCCCCTGTCTTCAGTTCACTGCATCAGAATAATTCAGTGTGTCTGCGAGTAAAGCGATCTGCTCTTTGTCTCAATGTTCTTTCTGAAAAACTCATCTCCAGGTGTTGCTGACCCCTTGGAGCAACAGCCGAGGGTACCCCAACCATCACACCCATCACCCCCATCGCCGTGGACACCACCATTCCCATAGTGACAGTCGACACAACCGGCATTACAGCAGTCTGGTGCCAGAGGGGATCCACCTGCGCAGCTGTGGAGATTTAAGCTCCTCGTCCTCAGCATCACTACGTCGATTAGTGACACCTCATCCACCGCATGGGTCATCAGGAGCTCTTTACTCAGAGTCTGCACTGTGAGGAGAGGAGGACGGTGAAGGAGGGATGGAGGATGCTTATGAGTTGACATGGTTGTAAGGAAGATGGGAGGAAATAAGGCAGGCTGAGGAAAAGCAGAGTCTGAGGCAGTTTAGTGGAGATATCTAGTTCTTAAAATTTGAACGTCTTCCCTCCTTTTCCTCTTTGTCGCCCCAGTTTCCTGAAGCCAACTTTGCAAATGGCCTTATTCAGTGGTGCTCTTCATCACTCTGAACATAACACAGACACATGCTGAAGCGTTTGAAATGTATATTCTGTGAGTGGCCCCTGAACACGGTGGTTTGATTTGCATATGTGCATGTTTTGCTACAGCCTCCCGAATACAGCAGGAAGCTTGTGCATTGGACCTGACCGTCTGTGTAACTACGTAACATGTCCTCCGAATGTCTTATCTGCATGTTTTGACAATGCTTCTTATTTTTTTTCCTCTTGCATTTGAAATGTGTTTGTGTCAATAGATAGCTGAAGGGGAAGGTCAGAGTCAAAGATGCGCAGTGCTCCCAAACGTTTTCTGCCAGATGGCCCCAAACACGCCTCTGCATCCTAATTTGATTTTGGTCGGGTTTGAAAATGTTTCAAGTGCACATGCATATCTTTGACACGAGCTAACGCGGCCGGATCCTGTCAGATGAGTGGTGTAAATTGCACTGCGACTGAAGAGTCTCTTGCAATAAATGTTGGTATTTGTTATGAGGCTGGGCTTCACACTGTGCTTTGGCACGGTTCTCTTTGGACTTCCAGGGGTTGTGGATAGGTGGTCAATGAAAAAAAATAAGCCATGGGCAGCTGATAGTGAACATGTGATGGGTCTGGCAGCTCTGGATACTTGGTATTGAGTAAATCAATATTTGTGTCGGATTGGAGTGTTTTTTTCTTTGGAAAGTATTTTTGATGTGCTCACAAAGTGATGATATTGAGTCCATATCAGTAAAGGCACATTTTGGATATACTCGTATGTATTTACTAAATTTAAAAAATGCACACGCACACACACTTAAGCCTGCACACAGATGCAGGCACACCCATACACTCCCTTATTAAGGCATTGAGCTGTATTTCTACCTCCTGTCTTGCATTAAACATTATTTATTTGAAGAAATGTATATCTGTATGGCAGGCTTAACAGGCTAGAGCCTTGAAACCTGAATAATAAATGTATCTTAACATGACACGTATTCCAGATTTTAAATGCAGTGTCAATGGCAAAACTTTCAATGCAAGTTATGTATTTCAAAATATGAAATAAATTATAGACAAATACAAATCCTACTTATGTTGATGTTTTTTTTTACCAAATATGAAGAGCAGAATGCCAGGGTTTGATGTTATTTTATCTCTGTTTTATGTTTCTCTTTTCTGCTCTAAAAGTTGAACTACTCCTATAATTACAATAGTTGAGGCTCACTACTTCTTTAACAAATCTCCTCACTCCACCTTAAACCCCACCTCTTCTCAAATCCTATTGGTCAGCCAGTGTGAAAGGCCATCCTGGTTCGATGGTACCGGCCAATCAAACGCTCAACGTCAAGTGGAGCCTTCCAAAAGTCCACGCCCATATGCACCACTCGCAATAGATGCTGGGGGACGTAGTTCTGCTGCTGTGTATTAAATAGGACAGCTCCACGACAGCGAACTACACATCCTGGTTTAACGAGACGTTCACAGACTTCAGTTGGACCGAAGACGAAGAAACAGAAGAGAAACTACTTTGCTATGAGTAAATCAAACAGTTTGGGACAAGAGGACAGTATCATTATGGTATGTAAAGGCATGTGTATGAACGAAAAAAATAATTGAACACGGTATGATATAGCTAACGCTAGCTTTGTGAACAGCCTGGTTGAGCTACCATTATCTACTGTTACCTGCAAAGTCATTGCTCTAATCCTCGCTCTTGCTCACTGAGCTCGGTAGGCGAAGAGAGACTATGACGCTATTAGTTTGGTAGTTTTCCTCAACCGGAACACGTTTCACGTTTTTGTAGCTATGTCACTGCTGTAACGTTAGCTTGGTAACGGAACAGTCCGACTGAGTGTCAAAGCTCAGCTTGTTGACGTTTGGGCGGTTGAGAATGAGACGTCTGCTGAGCTTGCTCATCAAAGGCCCCAAAACAATCCGGACCATGTGGCACATCGAGTCCCCGCTTAGATTAAAAACAACCTCGGTTCTGCAGGGAGACAGCCTTTGCAACGGGACGCACAGCAAGGCGCTGCTGTCCGATCCTCAGCTGTTCGAAGCCCAATTTGACGAGCTGGTGACGGAGCTTTCAGAGAGCGACCTCGCGGACCCCGCGCTGGCTGATGCTCTGAACAGGTTTAGAGAGGTATGTATGTCTGCATTTTACAACTTACGGCTGACGAGTGCACTGTTATTTCCTGTTGTTCCTATTTGCGTCTTTTCCCCTCTCAGGTTTTGGTGTACAATTCCCCCGGAGGCAAGAGGAACCGAGGACTGTCCGTGATCGCTTCACTGAGGGATCTTCTCTCTCCCACTCAGCTCGCACAGGACACAGTGCGGAGGGCTCTGTTGGTTGGCTGGTGCATTGAGTTGGTAAGGACATGTTGTGTGTTAAAGGATAAAGCTGTTATTATTCCACATTTTTCAGATGTGTCTTTGGTAGGAACAAATGGGCTTGGGACCAAGTGCCACAGACAGGGAGGTCAAAGTACGTAGGAAAGGGCCATTGGCCCCCACTTTAGGCCCCTGGCGATCCCATCAGATGGTCTCTACTTATACCTCAAATCAATAAATTCACACCATCCATCACAATATTGTTTATTTATAATTTTACTCACACCTGAGCTCCACAAGATCAAAGTTGGGCTTTACAAAGTTTTTGTTTTTTGTCATCTGCTTCCTAATGTGTCACTAAAAAGCTCACAAGCACAGACTGATTGTTGTAAAGACACTTTGCAAGGTGTCATTAAGTGTTACGATTGTGTCTCTGTTGCGTGCAGCTTCAGGCATTTTTCCTGGTGGCAGATGACATCATGGATGGATCTGTGACTCGGAGAGGACAGCCCTGCTGGTACAAGAAGGTGAGACCTGATATATTCCAGAAAAATAGGGACTATAATGTTGTTTTTGTTGTTGTGGGACATTTTATTTTCCACTACAGATGATGCGGTCAGTTTTTCAAGTGAATCCTGTCTTGTTTGTTTTTAAGGATGGAATCGGTCTGGATGCCATCAATGATTCATTTCTCTTGGAGGCGGCTATCTACAGACTGCTTCGCAGACACTGTAGGGATCAGCCGTACTACGTCCACCTCCTGGAGCTGTTTACGGAGGTACTATATGTCCTGATTGATTACACAGGCACACGCATTAACACAGGCTTCTTACTGCACCTCCCGTTTGTTTCAGACATCTTTCCAGACCGAGCTCGGCCAAGCTCTGGACCTCATGACTTCTACCCCTGGTCAGGTTGACCTCAACAGATTCACCATGGATAGGTAGTGAAGATGCATCTGAAAAGTAAATTTGCAGAGACGGATGTTGTTTACAAAAGAAAATGGGAGTCATTTTTTTTCTCTCCTTGTCTTTCAGGTATAAAGCTATTGTAAAATACAAGACTGCATTTTACTCTTTTTACCTCCCAGTGGCAGCTGCAATGTATATTGTGAGTTTGTTTATATTTTACACACATGACGAAAGTAAGAGAGAAATGTTCTAGTCTTTCTCATAACTACTTTACCTTACTTCTGTAGGCAGGGATTGAGAGTGAAGAGGAACACAATAATGCCAAACTCATCTTACTTGAGATGGGAGAGTTCTTTCAAATACAGGTAGCTACTTTGAACACATGGTACACATTGAACCATGTGCTGCCGAGTTAATAACCACCAAATGTTGATCATTTGCAGGATGACTACTTGGACTGTTACGGAGACCCCGC
This sequence comes from Melanostigma gelatinosum, assembly GCF_949748355.1. Taxonomy (NCBI): domain Eukaryota; kingdom Metazoa; phylum Chordata; class Actinopteri; order Perciformes; family Zoarcidae; genus Melanostigma; species Melanostigma gelatinosum. The sequence continues at coordinate 11,312,792 of NC_136642.1, read as the reverse complement.
TGTGACGGGAAAGATAGGCACAGACATCCAGGATAACAAATGTAGCTGGCTGGTGGTGACGGCGCTGGAAAGCATGACTCCTGAACAAAGAGCAGAGCTGAAGGTGAGACTTCACCAAACAACCCTTTCTGTTCAATTATGTACCGATATTCTTATTTGGCAAACATTAAAGGACCAATGTGTAGCATTTTGGGGGATCTGCAGCAATGGAATATAATATTAAAGGTCATATTGTAACGTTTGTGTGTCGACGAATAACAGAACCTTTAGAAAGGTGTCAAATAAAATGGCTTTTCCTTAAAAAAAAGTTATGATAGGCTAGAAAGGCCCATTTGTGTTTTCACATCGGCAACCGAGGTTCTTCTACACGCTAGGCTCGCCGTAGAAGTTTCAGTTAGTTGCATCCTCACCTCTAGATGTTGCCATATCCTACACACTGGCCCTTTAAATACAATGCACACTTTGGTTATATATCTGTGCTGTACATTTGAATTTGAGCAATGACCTGTTGACAGATTTTCTCATTTGAAGTAAGTGACCTTTTCAAAAAAAATGGATCACGTGGAATTAGGCACAAGGAATGTTTTTTTTTTTTTAAATATACCACAGTAAGAAAGTGTGATCATTTACAAGGTAGTGTAGGAAAAGTGGGGTTTTTTTAACAGAAGGAAAAGCAAAAACATGTGACAAGCGTCACTTTTTACAGATATTTTATCCTTTGCCCGACATCTATATTCAGCTAAAACATCATTCAACATACAAACAAGTATGCATTGCAGCAAAATAAACTGTATTTATTAAAAAATAACTGTATAACCTGTATGTGTTTGCCTCTGCTCCCACCTTTTTATAGAAATTCTACTACTCATTCGCTAGTACATCAGCAAAAGTTAATTTCATCTTCACCTCTTCCTCAGGCATGTTATGGGCTCCATGATGATGCCTGTGTAGAAAAGGTCAAAGCACTGTACAACACCCTGAAAATGCCAACATTCTACCACAAATATGAGGAAGAGAGCTACCAGCGGCTACAGAAACTCATTGCTTGTCACGCTCAAAACCTCCCTCACTCAATCTTCCTCAACTTCGCCAAGAAAATCTACAAGAGGAACAAGTGAGAGGGAATGGTGGTCACAAACAGTGTCTGGTGCATCAGCCTGGTTCTCTTTTGACGTTTATGATGCACAGAATAACTTTGAAGTAGTTTGTAGATATTTGGTTGCAAATGTCATCAGTCTTTTACCCCGTTCACTACATTATTGAACCCAGTTCATAATGCACAGTGTCTCAGGTTGATTCTCCGCTGAAGAATACCACTGAAATGATAAACACAAATACAATCCGATTGTTTTAATTTCATAGGAATAGATTTATTAATTGATTATACTAAAAGGAACATATATGACAGCAGATGTATCCTGACAGAGGGTCAAACCTCATCAGCTTTCTTATTCTATATATTTTTATATTGCTGCTGTAAAGTCTGTACTGCCCTGAATGTTATTGCTTTTAATAAATAATGTATGAACAGTATTTTTACTCTTCATCCTTTTGATGTTTGTTTGTGTGTTGTGGGATCAAACCAGGTGCAAGGGGTCTCTCCCCCCCCCCCTACTTCCAGTGGCCTTGCCTTGACTATACCCGTTTTCCAACTTTCCATGGTTGTTACACTATCGCTGTGACAGAATCTGTCCAGACCGAAATATATATAAACACCTGACAAAGTACTCTGCGCCTCTGTGGTATTTCCCGCTGCAGTAGGTGTCTCCAGGACCACATGATGACTCACAAGGTGACAACAATACGAGTATCGCTGTTGCAGCTGGTAATTATATAATTTAGAAAAACACTTTAATTGGTTCAGTCATTTCTAAAGCAAAAAATGATAATGTCACTGTTAGTTTTTCAAATGTGAGAATTTGATGCTTCTGTTTGTGATATATTGTAGTAAACCGTATAATTGGGCTCTGGGCAATAACAATGGGCATTTTGACTATTAAATGACATCTTAGAGATTAAATAATAGATTCATCAAGGATGTAGTTGACAGATTAATCGATAATGATAATAAAGGCTAGAATTAGTAGTTGGCGTTCAAATGAACCTGCAGATTCTATTATTTTGTGTTGGTTCATTTCTGTGACAGATAAATTCATGAATACATTGCAGATAGGATGATTTATGAGGAATCCAAGGATATGAGACTCTTGCTCTCAAAACGAATATTCTTGAAGGAGGTGAAGCTGAAAATTACTCAAGATAAATTGGATGTGATGATAAGGCAAGTACGGGGTGTGGCTTGGTTGGGTTGGGGGGGGGGGGGGGGGGGGGGGGTTGCTGGATGCTCGCGAGAAGACAGATGCTGAGGCTGTCACCGTCTAGAGAGAGATTCACATTCACACGGACTGTGATGCGAGCGAGCCCGACGAGATGGAGACTTTCATCCATCTAACCTGCATCTGATCGTGAGTCGAGTCCTCGTTTATTATCGTGCTATACATGTCATTTAAAAAACACGTTTTCAAATGAACCGGCAGAGTCTAGTCGGGGCAAGCAAAACATTAAATGCACAAACGAATCCTGCGTATATCTAGAAACATGCTATTCCGATGTTAACAATGATATTTCTTGAGTTATTCTTCGGTAAAATGTATTATCATTATCGGTTTTAACTGGAATCTAAATATTATGTTTAGTAATTTAGTTATTATAGGGGCGGACGGGCCTGTATTGCAGGGCGATGCGGTTGGAGGTAGCCCCCCCCCCCCCCCCCCCTCTCCCCTCCCCGTCTCCATCAGCTCCGTGGGATCAATACATGCAGGGGTAAATACTGTACACGGGACGGCTTGAATTACATCTGATGATATGCTGGTTTTGTGTGTTATTTCAAGGCTTTGTCGGCTTTAATGCCATTCCGACGAAGGCCCATGTGGAAGCAAGCGCTGGAGTGATTCATATTCCTCAGTGAAGTGAAGGGCGCTGTGGAGGAATATAAGAGCAATAGCCTTCGGTAGATGGGCTTTTAAAAGGCAGACTCGGTGCAGTTCAGTGCTGCTGCCTGATTATTTCATGCTCTAGTTAAATGTTCAGTCATCGGTACGTGTTTTTTTTTTATTGTTTTACATCATTTCTTTTGATCTAGATCTCACTGCCTCTCTTCAGCTTGTTAGGATGGACTGGTTCAGATAGAGACAGCCTGACGACTGTAAACTCATGAATATCAGTGCTCAGTGAAGCTGAACATGACTGATAAGGATGACAAGTGACATGTCATTAAGCTATAAATTAACTGGCAATTATCATGGGGATCATTTCATGTGATGTGTGTGTGTTTGTTTAAATAGATAGATAGATACAGCATCTGAAAACCAAGGAAATAGTAAAACAGATAATACTTTGCAGCAGAAAACCATGTTATATACCTTTTCCATGTCTACTGGACGTCTGAAGTCTGAAGGCATCACAATGTTTCTAGCTGCACAGTATTACTCAACAAAAGGTTAAATATTTTTAAGGGCAGCAACTAGCAATTGTTTTATTATTAACTGACCTGTCCATAATTTTCTTGATTAATCAATTCAGCATTTTATCTCCGACAATTTTTTTTAAATGACCACAGTTTCTCAAGGTGATGAATCCAGGTGACGTCTTCAAATGTCTTGTTTTGTTCAACTCCCAGTCCAAAAGGCAAAGATATTCAGTTTACTATCATGAACATCTTTAAAAACCACACATATTCGCATTTGAGAAGCTGGAATCAGAGAATATTTGGAATTTTTGCAAATATTAACATAGAAGCTTATTCATTTACTGTTAATTTATAAATTGACCAATTGTTTCAGCTTGAATTATTTTCCTTAGGTGGGGATGTTTGATAATGTGCCTTTTTTTTACAGCTCTGTGCGTGAGACAGTGTGTGTGTGTGTGTGTGTGTGTGTGTGTTCATGTCACTGCTGTTGCCTTCCAGGACTTGGGCTGTGATCATTATGAAACAAAAAGCTTGAAAGTAATTGCGTTTTAATGGATAGTCCAGATGATGAGTTTAACTCCAAAGACTAAGCCTAACATGAAAGCATGTGTAGAGCAAGAAAAAGGTTTTTGAAAAGCAGAATTTTGCTGGTAGTCGTTATTCACTGTGTGTCTTCTTTGATGTTACAGGATCTTGGGAGTCAAGCCAAGATGTGACCGTCACGGCGCATCATAGTTTGGATCTGTCCTTTACAACACTTGTTTCTATAGCAACAGAAATATCAGAGATTCCTAAAAAGTCCCATTCCCACAATGCAGTCCTCCAGCTGCTCCTCTCAGCCTCCAAAGCCGCGGCGCTTTGACGTCAGCAGGCGGACCAATACCGTAGCTGGACCAAAGTCTCAAGGCCCTGGTTTCCAGAGGGAGGATAAAAACATGAACACGATGACCACGTCCTCCCCACGCCGGCCTACCAAAGCTCCCCCTGCACCCACCAGGACCAGGGTAGCAGTGCAGCCTCGAGCACCAGTAACCCAGTCCAGGTTTGGCTCACAGAAACAGGGCTCCACCTTCTCCAAATCAGTTAAGCCCAAACCCAAGGGTGCTCGTGCATCTGCAGCAACCAAAATTGCACCAGCAGCCGCACTACCTCCGCTTCCCTCTGTTCTCCCTCTTGACCCGAACTGCAACGAGCCGAGCCTCCCGTGTCTGTGCTGCGATGGCCGCTCCCCGCAGGATAATAACAGCATGTTCAACCATAACCACAACAACAACAACACCATCTCTATCAGACAGCAACTGCAGCTACCCCCACCTCCGGCCCCGTTGCCCCAGAGGCAGGATGGGAAAGGGACCAAGGAGAAGCCTCAGCCTCCCTCCAAAGCACAGGCGCAGCTGGAGGCCTCTGCCCACCCTGCTGCCAGTCTGGAAAATGAAGGCAAGAATGCAGCCGCAAGCGCTAATCTGGACAACAAGACAAATGTAAAAGTAGAGGAAGAAGACGACGAGGAAGAGAGCAGTGGGGATTTTGATATTGATGATGTTGAAGAGGCTGACAATGATGACGACGACGACGATGATGACACCCTGGTCCCCTCATGCTGTGACTGTCCCGCCTCCCTCCTGGAGTTTTCGCTCTCCTCCTCTACCTCGTCGTCCTCCACTTCTATCAGCTCCTGCTCTGATCTGGATTCTGACTGTGCAGATCAATCCGCCTCCATCTGCTCTTTTCACGACCAAGATAATCTGACGGTTGCTCTGTCCCCCAAAGGCCGCTCTCCACGACGAGCCCCGGAATGCAAACCTCCTGCGCGTTCACCCCCATCCCTTCCTCTTAGCTGCAATCCATTCGTCTTAACATCACATTCCCCAATGTCCCCTTGCTCCCCAGATGAGGGCTACCCCTCTGCCCTGGACTCCCCTTCTCCTGACTACTTAGGGGCCAAAGGTGATTCTGAGGTCACCAAACAAGGTTTGCTTGACTTTCTAGAATCTGTTGGTGAGTTTGGGAAAATGGAGCGCTTCAGCCAGGTGATCCAAGTGGCTCGTTGGGATCTGGAGGGGGAACAACACTGGGATGTTCTGAAGGATCGGCTAGATCACCTGGATCGCTTGGAGAAGGTGAACCGGGAAGTAAAACTGGCCTACATCGCCAAACTCCACGAGGAGGGATTTGATCTTGGAGATCTGGAGGAGCAGGATCTCTCAGATGTCATGGATGAAATGGGCAACATCGACATTCCCTGGAAGTTGTATAAAAGTGGCCGAGGAGCGATGGGAGACTCTCAGGAGTTTTCAGATGCAGGGGTTGACCTCACTGCGCCATCAGACTGTGAGGATCCTCTCGTTCCTGATTCCCTCACCCCTTCTCCTGTCGAGCCGCCACCAAGACCCCCCAAACCTCCAGCGCGTCATGCCAGCGTGAGCTCTGACCTCCACACCTACATCAATATCAGTAGGGAGACCACCTCCATGGCTGTGTCCACCTCTCCTACATTGTCTACTTTCTCCCCTAACTCCTCATCCCCCACTTTCACAACTTTTAGATGTGAGAAACCCCTACCTCCATCTCCTCCCTCCATCCCTCCTCTTCCCACCTCTAAACTGGTCCCTTACCTCACCCTTTATACCACCCCATCTCCACCTCCATCTATCCCCACCCCAACTCCTCCCATCCCTCCCCCTCGGAAGCGTCACCTTGCCAGGAAAGAGGCACAGCGGCTCGCTGCTCTCCAAACCGAACAGGAAAAGATCCCCCTTTCCCTTCCTCCTCCCACCACACGTCCCCCACCTCTGCCTCCTCCACCAGTTATCACAATCTCCTCCTCATCTCCCCCTGCAATACCAACTCCACCTGCCCTGCCTCCTCCCCCCTCCTTCCATGCACTGGATGTAGAGATTCGGAAGCTATTAATGCTTGCTGGCTTGACCCAAGCTGAGCTCCTCAAACTCAGCCCAGAACTTGGTGTTTGTGTTGGAGGGTTTGAGGATGAGGTTGATGGAGATCACGTTATCTCGTTCAGGTCTGGGGAGCTACATGAGTTCAGACTAAAAGATCAGAATGAGATAAAGGACTGTGACACAGAGTTGATGGCCAGAGACAGATGGAGAAGCAGAGGCAAGATGGATGGAGATCGAAGAGCAGATATAGCTGAAGATGGCAAAACAAATGAGGAGAGCACACAAAGTTCGTTCACTGATATGGCAAGGAGAAGGAAGAGAAGCAGTGGTCTGACCTCCGACCCTTACTACAGCACTGGTTTTAGCAATACACAGGAAACCCAAACAAAGAATATGGGTTTTGAGTCTTTCCGGTATCCTGCCGAGGTGCTAGATTCACTTCCCCCTCCTCCTCCTCCTCGCCCCTTACCCCCAATCCCACCATCTGTGCCACACCACAAAATCAGCACTCTCAAGGCTAACTCTGCACAGCCTGAGCGATTTGATTGGCTCATAGCATTCACACCTGACCCTGAAGCCCTACTACAGCATCCAACCCTGGCAGTGAGAAAATCTCTTGTGGAAAATCAAAAGAAGCTCAGTTCTCTAGGGTCATCTCCAGGGTTAGCGCCAAACGTCACGACTTTTAAAGAGCTGCGTTACCGCAACAAGAGCGCCTTCCTCCAAACAAAGGTGATCACTGATCCAGACCCTGACCCAACAGTTATTACTCCAGATGCAGATATACTGTACAACCTGAGGTGGAGAAGAGAGATGGCAGGCGGCGACGGCAACCAATGGGAGTACACCTCTCAGGCTCAGGCCTTTTTTATGCAGCCGCCACCGGCCCTCACCTCAATGGCCGCTCTGAAGGAAATGCTCCAGAGAGCTGACGAGGAGGGTAGACAACCGGAGCTGTGCCCATCACAGAAGATTGGCTGCTCAGTCAGCGACAGCAGCCTGTGGGCCATGGGCAGAGAGTGGGAGGGTGAAGAAGTTAAGAGGGAGGAAAATGAAAGAAAAGAAGAAGAGGAGGTGGAGAAGGTGGAGGTGAGAGGACGAGCCGATGGCGGAAGGACTTTAGAAACAAGAACTACAGGTGAGTGGGAATTAGCATGATGGTGCAAATGATAATAAAAGAGTCTGATTAATTTAATGACATAGGGGAAGGGATCAGCGTGTGCATGCAGTTTTGTGTGTGAATGGGAGAAAATAAACACATCAAAGTAACTCAGTGTAATTTAAACAACAGAGCAGATCTGGGATGGGCGGATGAGGGACAGAAAGAGATGCACAAATAACATCCTCGGACAGTGGAATAGAAAGAGACAGAAAAGCAAGGGTTGACTCATTTATGGAAACGATAAATGGAACGACAGTGAAGAGATGGTTGACGAGCATGAGTCGCAGAAATGCGCGATACATGATATGGTGGATAAATTATGACAAGGGATTGACAGAAGGTGGTTGCAGATGAGGGAAGCTAACAAGACAGTGGAAGCTGCAGAGCAATGAGCAATATAGAGCTGGAGGGATAAAGTGAGGGGAGTGAAGGTAATATGAGGAGAAAGAGAAGGTTGGAAACTTTCCAGCCAGTTTTCCTGCACTGGTTATTAAAGTGTGATGTCATCACGGCCTTATTCAATTATTCATCCACTCTTTAGACCCACGGGGAGGGGGATAATGGAATGCCCACTGAGCTCACCACTCAGTCTTTCTACCTTCAACTTCTCCTTTCTTTCTATCTGTGTGTCCTAAAACAAATGTCTTCCTCTTTCTCTGCCTCTTTACTGGTTTTAAATAACATCTACTTGGGATGTTCAAATGCTTTTCTCTTTCTGTCTATCCTGTCTCTCTGCTTCCCCCACTTTTACTCCCTAGAGTTGCACAAGATCAAGTTACTTATCTCTTTCAGTGCTGCAGTTGGCGACATAAACACTAAGGATTAGATTGTCAGTAGGGTGTGTGCTTAATTTAAATTGCTCATATTCTCCACCAATCAGCTGCTAAAATGACTTCCATTCTTGTGTAATTACTTGGGCATTATTTAACCTTTGCTTTCTGATTATAAAAGTCGCTGAATTACTCATGATTTATACGCTGCAGGAGTTTCCCTCAGAAACCCCTGCAACAAGCCAGAAATAGGTGTGTACACCTTTAAGGGACCAGGGGGTGGATCCAAGTATATGGGCCAATTGCTGAAAGCTGGTGTCAGACAAATAGGAAGTATCATGTGTTTGTTACAGTTCAGAGACAGCTCAAGTCTGACCACGGTATGGTTGCTTTCCAGCTCATTTTGTAGCCCACAGCCGAGCAGTCTGTCACAGGTAATTGAGGAACGACAATTATTGTAGCCACAATCTCTTAATCTCAACAGAGACAGGCACGGTGATTGTGCAGGAACGGACAGAAGTATGCTATCTGTTGACTGACTCAGCATACTGCTGGAGAGGAGAGGGGTGGTGGTGTGAAAGAAGCTAGAGAGGTACAAAACAAACGGCAGAGAAGAAGAGAAGGTGATCCAGAGGTGATGATGGCACTGCAGTAAATTACAAAAGTGTTACACTGTTACTTTATATTCATAACTCTTAATTCAAGTATGAAATAAAAGTGAAACCAGATGCTGTAAAGAAAACCCACATTGAAATATGATGAATATTTGCGATTGATGGTGGCATTTTAGATGATGGTGTCAGTGGGGAATAAGTGGTATTTCTACTGTGCAGCTGTGAGAAGTTGTGTCAAACACTCTTAAATGAAAAACCGTGGTTATTGCCCTTCATAAATCAACTCCATTGACTCTCATGTACTGTCAATGTGTAAGTGTCAATCAACTGTTTGAATTGTTTAAATACTGCATGATGTTACATGATGACAATTTCTGCTGGAATACACTCATGACTGTGCATTTTTCTCTCGACAGACACTAACATTTTCTGCATCTCTCTCTCTCCTTCCCATTTCTCTGCCACATTTTTTGTTGTTGCTTTAAACTTCCTTGTTTTTTCTCACCTATCCATCCCATTTTGCTGTTTCCATTGTTCGTCCATGGCTCCACTTTGCTCCCTCATAACCGCTTTGCTTGTGCGCCTGCCCTCTCCATCATGACTTCTGCACCTTCACTTTTTTGGCCTTGTTACCCTTTCCAATAAGCAGTTTCCTCCCCACCACTGTCCCTCGCCCAGTCCTCCCAACCCTATTTCCTCCACACCGCTCTCCCTTCCTATCATCCAGGCTACTGTAACTCCCAGCCCTTTGCAGATCCCAGACCCCGCAGTCATGCAGGCAGGGAGTCCACAGACAAACACTGTAACACACAGTGGGCCCCTGCTGCCGGCTCAGCTTGTATCCACAGAGATGATTCCAGCCCTGATATAAACTCTGGCTTTAACTATGAATCTCTGGAAGATTTTGGTGTAGACTCTCCTTGTGATTATGGGAAGATATTTAACACACACAGGGTCCTTACGTCTGACTCTATCTGTAATTTTGACTCTCTATACCGCAGTGACTCAGACACACGCACTACGTCAGACACACCTGTTTGTGGCACCGCAGAGGCTCCAGGTTGCACGACCCCATATAAGAACATAGATGTCATGATGACGTATTCAAACAGTGTCAGTGCTATGGACTCGCTGTATTCGGGAAAGCGCACAAACTCGTGCACGGATCACAACAGCAACAATGCCAGGACATCTAAGGAGCTTCCTCCTCTTCCTACATATTACTTGTACCACCCGAAAAACTGCCCTCTGCACAGGGGTGCCCCTCCCCGCCTCTCCCCTATCGGCGCCCTCTCCCCTCCCCAGCGCCCCGGTGCGCCCCCCCCAGGCGTAGCAGGCTCCTGCCTCAGCTCCCCGCTTTTCCCCCGCTCTCACACCTTGCCTGCCCTCGCTGCTCCCCTCTACTATCCAAACCTCTACCCTCCTATACCGCCAAGGGCGCCCGCCCTACCCCCAAAACTCTACCAGGCTCCTCCGCAGTCACGCGTGGCGAGTAAGATTTCTCTCGCTCGCTCTCTCCATCTTATACACTCTCTTAGTCATCTTGCTTGCATGCATGTCTGTCTGTCCTTTTTACTGTCTGTTTCTGTCTCTGCCCTGCATATAGTGTCTCTCAGACTTTTGTCACTTTCTCGACCCGGGGGATTTGCAGATTTGAAAGAACTAGGTAACTGTAGCTTCTTTTATGTATCAGAAGGTAGCTCCCTGCAGGTCATCTGGTACGTCTCATCTACACTTTCCTTTCAAATCTGCAAAGGGCCTTCAGAGGGGTGACAGCTGTTCCTGTCACAGGGTGCCTAGAGTTGCTCTCATGGCTCCCTGTCTGTCTGTCTTTGTGTCGGTCTGGTCTGTCTCCATGTTGTTTCCGTTTTTTGCACGGTATGTTGAAATGGACACATGCATTTCATGCCAGGCACAACCCAAGTATACTTGTCCATTATGTTGTAATGTCTTTTTTTTTTTATTTTAAGTTGAACTTCATTATCTTTGTGTACATCTAGGGCAATTTCAAAGTCATTAAGGTCCACTGCATCCTGTTAATTCTATGAATGTATTTATATAACTAGTTTATATAAATCATTTTACATGAACCGTACACAACACCTGCCCTTTGAACGTATGTGTGATTGTATCTGACCTGAGCTTATACAACTGTGTCGCCCCTAGCTCGATAGTTTCTCCTGTCTATGCTTGTATTAAGGATGTATGAGTGTGTTTGAGTGTGAGTCAAGATTAATGCATGGGATCCTACTTATCCCTGATGTGTCCAGAAAGTTGTCTTCACAGATCCAGATGTTGAAAGCGCACCACAACCAACCAATATTTACAGGATGTCTTCACACACTGTCTGTTGTCAGTAGCACCATCTGCTTCTATCTGCCTACTCCGGTGCTCCTCATTGCTTTACTGCTCCTACTAATAACGCAATTTATTTAGTTATGGTATTTATTTATTTATATATTTAATGTCTGTGGTGACAAATTTTGCTTCTGTTGAATTTGTATCTTTTTTTTAATACAAATTATAGTAAGTAATTGCTCTTTTGCTGTCACTGTCAGCTGTCCGCAGTGTCTCATTCGCTGGCTCTGTCCAGAGGACAGATACATCCTGGATGGGCGAAGATGTGAAGCATCCAATGAGAGGTCTGGGCCTGTCCGCTCTGTGCCTGCAGGACAAAAAAGGTGTGTGTGTGTGTTCGTGTTTGTTCGTTCGTTCACACCTGTGTGTCTCTGTCCCTGATGTCGAGAGGTCTTACAGTTTAACCAAAGACCATTGTTCTTCCCTGCAGCTCTGGTCAGTGCGGTCAGTATGGCAGTGGAAGCCATCTTGGCCCAGTTCAGCTCTTCTCGCACTGTAGTTCAGAAGGTCAGTCACTGCTAGATTTACGTCACCAGTGGGATTTTAAATAACTGAATTAAGATGTTTTTTTCTTTGTTTCGTGAATGAAAACTGTTTTTGTTTCACATCACTCGTGATAACGAAACAGAATGTCATATTGTTTTGAATTTATTGTTTATCTTTGAAAACGCTTTCCCTCGCTTCCTTCTTGTTCTGACTCTATGTTGTTCCGTCTCTCCTCAGTCTCTCTCAGTTAACAAGGTACTAGAATATCTTTAGATAACCTAATCTAGTAGTCTTATGAATTTGTTTGTAAACTATAACTCCAACCGCCCAACTCATGTCTATTCAAATCATACCCAACCTCATCACGCCCCCCCCCCTTTCTCTCGAACCTCCATTTATGTGTCCCATTTTCCTTTCTTCCCTCTTTCTTGAATCATCCTTGCTGTTCTATTCCCCTGTTCTATTCCCCTGTCCCTCCCTATCACTGCACGTCTTCCTCCTTTCCCTTCCTCTTGTCTGCTCTCCCCTCCCTAGGCCTTATCAGGAGACGGCACTATAAATCCATCTCTGGGCCGTCTGGTGCTGCAGTGTCTCTGCCCTGCCCTGCACAGCTTGCTGACCGATGGCTTGAAACCTCACCAGATTGACCTGATTGCAGGCAGGAGGCCAAATTCAGCCTGGGGTCTGGTCCAGGCCTCAACCAGGCCAGGTAGCACTCCAATTGTCGGAAAATTAGCATTTATAGACTTTGATATTAAGGATTTGATATTGGTTGTGTCTTGTTGTATTCCCTGGTTGATAATGATAAGCTCTAGACTTATTCTGCCTCTCAATTTCCCACACATCAGTCAATACTTGTTGATTTTAGTGTCTAAAATGCTGAATTAACAGGATGCAGATATTGATTGGTTTATGAGTGCCAAGTTTCACTGCAATTTTTCGCAGACCTCTGTAAGTTCCTCTCTCTCTCTCTCTCTCTCGCCCTCCCTTCTTCCTCTCAACCCACTTTTCAAGGTCCTAAAACTCAAGCGTTGTTCAACCTACAAGTCCGTGTTGGAGAGCTGCCTCAGCTCAGACAGAGCAAACGCAGGTTCAACGCATTCCTCCTTGGTCTACTGAAGTGAGTCATGGCTCCTCATCCTTGCTGGTCTCTACTGGTAGCATGAAAAGTGCTCAAATCACTCATAACATTATCTATTTTTTTCCCCCTCATGTTTTAATTTCCCCGCACATGTTCTCTTTGGATCCTCAGTTTTCCTGTTCTCTATTTTTCTTTTCTTCTAGTACCAAGCTTCTTGATTTCTGGCTGTCTCACCTTCAGTCCTGCAGTGGTAAGTTTCCATCACTTCCCTGTCATTCTTGTGGGCATGCATGTGCTTTTAACAGTGATCTCTCTTTCTCTCAGACGTGCTGGAGACATATTACCGCCCCTCTTCCTTTATGCATCTGTCGCTGACTGCCTGCCAGCCTCTGTTCGAGGAGCTGCTCCTCGTGTTGCAGCCTCTCAGCCTGCTGACATTCAACCTCGACCTGCTCTTCCAGCACCACCATTTAGAGCCAGAGAGTCCCACTCCAGAGATCCCCAGTCCACCTTCACAGGATGCTGGATCCCAGCGGTCAACAGAGGGCTCCAAATCCAAAATCACAAGCTGCAAATATATTGAAAGCCTCTCAGAAGTAGACTTCGGAAGCCCAGAATACTGGTCAGCCAAAGAGAAATTGTCACCGTTGAGCAATCCAAAGAATGGAGTACCAGGGGAGTCAACACATAGCAGCGCTGCACCCATCAAAGCTTCGGTCACTCAGACAAGTCCTCAGCTGTTGTGGGTGCAGGAGAAGGATATTGGAGACTTCCCTCTTCCTAATGCTGAGGACAGCCTCGCTCAGCAGGCAGGACAGGTACTCACCTTTGCGTGGCTGTTCAGTGTTTGTAGTCAAATATGTTGTCTGTGATCCTGCAGAACTGACATTTTTGTTCATCATAGGTGATCCTGCAGGGATGGGGGGCTGTGATGCGCTGGGGAGGCCGACTGAGCCACAACCTGTCTGAGCCGAACCTGAAAAAGGAGGAGGTAAAGACGGATCTGCCGGACCTCCAGGCCCAAGCAGGAAGTGACTTTGCTGCGGTCAGCAGTGGGGCTCAGGTTCCCTGGGGTTTGGGGCGGCTCTTCGGAGCCTCTAAAAGCCTCAACAGCCCACCGGGTCACACACCACCAACCAGGTTAGCCAATGAATCACATAATTCATTAGTTTTTCTGAAGCTAGAGAGAAAGGTGATGAATTTGTGAATTCAACCACTGTAGTTGCATTAAGAAGCTCGAAAGTCACTGATGTATGGTAGCTTTATGTGATTCCTCTCTGCCCTTCTGTCCCACACTCTGTCTCTGTTCCACTCGTCCTCTTTGTGTCTGTCTCTGCAGGCGTCCCTCTCAGTGGCTGGCTCCTGGTGTCACTGCACTGACACGAATAGTGAGCAGCAACTCCACTCCGATAATAAGGAGGGGCCCAGAGCCCCAGGGAGAAAGTGAACCAGAGTCCGAGAAGGAGGTTGACACACTGGAGAAGGACAAACCCAGACCGCTCAGGTACAACCGACATAAAGTGACAGTGATGGCTGAGACGCAGTTAACTAACGTTAGCTGATTTTTGAATGTTTTAAAACTAACCTGACCAGATCTTGCATATTGCGCCTTTAAATATGAGTTGTGGCATGTTTTTTTTTCCTTTTTGAAATGACTCTCCCCCCCCCCCCTCCAAGAGCACCAGTGGGTGTAGTAGACACCAGGAATGCTCCTGTTGTCTTTTTCGTCTTTGAAAGTCTGTAATTGGTGACTCGCCATCAATCCTGCATTGTGACTCATCCAAGGATCGACTACCTCATATGTTGTCTGTGTAGACATTTGTGGCTGAGAAGATCTCTGCTGTCTGTCCTCAGGTCCGTACGAACGCTGTGTGACCACTCTGGAACAGGTTCGGAGCTCAGCTTCTGCAAAGGGGAGAATCTGGTGGTGTTAGGCGGAGTCGATCAGGACTGGATTCGCTGTCTTCAGGGAGACAAGGAGGGACTGGTACCTATTGGCTACACCTCCCTCATCATGTGACTTCGGGACCATAACTGCTGCACTCAATCAATAAAAAACAAAATGAATATATATAAATATATATATTTAGGCGAGTGTTGAGAGGTTATGGTGAGACTCTAAAAGGGATATTTCACGCTTGCTCAGTTTGAGTTGAGTGTATAGCACCATCTGTTCTGCTTTACGTGCATCAGGAGCAGTCTGCAGCCCACTCCCTTTATGAACATATGGGAGGTTTTTTCCCCCATCACAATCCATCCAGTTTGGTAGCATTAAACTAATGGATGTTGGCAGCAGGAATGCAGCAGATGCTGTGAAATAATGACTCAAGTCAAACTTAAATCATTTCATGCTTTGATCTTGGGGTGAAGTATCCCTTTTAAAATGTTCTTTTCTCAATGTCTGCATTCCTTTATCAGCCGCTGATCTGAAAATGATCTCAGGGCAACTTTTGCCCGATCAACAACTTGCAGATGTGAGTGCTTTCAGATCAGAGGCTGCCTGTCATGAGGAGGCGACAGTCGACAGCCTGGTGGTAGCCACGTCGATATCTCTCGCCGTCAGCTGTAGAGAGTCGTGGCTCGCAGGTTGTCGAGTGGAGAAAGGATGTGAGAGTACTGGGCCGTAGCTCCTGTTGCATACTGCGTAGTAATGTCGTGAATTGTAGCTGTGTAGATCTGTGTTCTATTGACCTTTCACCCCTATTGACCTCTCACCTTTATCGCCTGGTTCATGTGTGTTTGACATGTTTCTGCTACTATATTTGACTGTATAAATATACATAAAGAAAAAATATATATAGGTATATAAATTGAGATTGATATTACCAAGATAGATAGAAAGATAGATGAACAAGAGAAAGCAGATGGTAAAACACAAGCAGCAGCTTAATACTGTGGCTACATTGAGGAAGTGGATGATTAAAAATGAATGGATTCATTCTAAATCTTTACATCTGCAACTTTACACACACATTAAGTGGTTGTCATCCATGCAAAAAAAAAAAAAAAAGGTGTTTAAGTATGAAATCCAGTATCTTCCCTCCTGTTTGCTTCATGTATTGCTATTGTCTTGACGACATATTCATACAATGATTAGATTTATCCTCATACCTTTAACACTGTATGCATTGTAATGTGCCATGAATGCTTTGAATGAATGCCAAAAAATATCCGTCCATCCATCCCACACAGTTATAGAAGATAATATCAGACAAAAGCAATCTGGAGCTGATCTCTCTCAAAACCTCAAGAGGCCAACACGTGTCAGAGTAAACGCCTCACGAGACTATGCTCAACTCTTGTTCAACACTATCTGACCTTAAACTTAATGCAGTGAGAAAATCCCAGAGGTATTTATGAAATATTCATAAACGCTACTGTAAAGTCCGTAGGTTTAGTGGCTGGTCTTCACCTCATACCTCCGCTGTTGTATTTATCTTACCCCTTCCCGCCATGTTTGCGCATCATAATCATTGATATTAATGATAGTGGAAGTGCTTTGTTGATTCTAACCCCATTTCTTTATGTCATATACTTATTAGTTATTCTCTAGATTCTGTATTGATGACTATGCATATGGTTACATGTACAACTAACAGCCTTTTTGTTTGTTTTAAACTCAAAGCTTTGATTTGATGTTGGCACATGAAGCCTAAAACGATCGCTTAGATAGTTCAAGTTAATATGAAAGAGACAGATTTGAACTGGTCAGGAAAGGCTGACACTAAAGGACCTCCATTTAATACAGCAGGAACGTTTCATTGCTCTTGATCAATCAGGGAAAGCTCAGTTCTTCAACGTTTCCTCGTTTTATTGTGTCAATGCCATGTAGCATGACATTACAGTCACGATGGCAACTGTCCAGTAGCATTTAATCGAACCAGTGCTCATAACCTATGATCACAACAAAATGCCATCAAATGGATAACACCTAGGTGTTTACAAGAAATAATGTCTCGATAAAGATGAAATATCAGTTGACACATTCAATTCTGTTTATATTTTTTGATTTGTTTATTTGTGAGATTCTGGTCTAAATGCATTTGTTCGAAAGCTGTTAATTTATTGGATGTACTATTTATAGATCATGAGGTTTCTGAAAGGAATAGCTCTATCTGACCCATCTAATGTCTCTCTATCTATCTGGGTCGTGTGTGTGTGTGTGTGTGTGAGAGAGAGAGTGCATACATGGCAGCGAAAGCAGAGATGAGTGTGAGCACATCGGTGTGTCTGCACATCCTGCACTTTCACTGCATGTGTGCGTGTGTGCGGTTGCTTGCGTGTAACATTGAGATGTGTACCTCCCTCTCCTCCTCGTTCTCTCTCTGGTGTCATGTAGCCTGTAGACATCCCTGTGTCCTACTATTGCATATAGTTCAGTGCCCCGCTAGTGTCAGTCACTGTCAACCTCCTGCATGTGCTTGTTTGTAAATACACCAAATAAAATGATCAGTATAAACCAAACTTGGGCAGCTGTTTCAGTCATATTTTAGCACTTAAATTGATGTTAAAAGCCCTATTAATCAGAGTTTATGCATTAAACCATCATGGAAATATGTATGAGATACCTCACTCAGAAATATATATGTCCTGTATTTGTTGTATTTGTATCACAGGAAACTACCTACATGTGTCAGATTGCAAAGGAAGTCAAGACTGAAACCTAACTACAAATGTTGTCTTTTTTTACATTCATAGGGGACATTTCCATTACTTCTTGGTTGAGATAAAAAAAATTAAAAAAATCCCAGGATACCCTCAGATGTTGTGAAGGGCAGAAAGAGGAGAACAAATCTCCGGAGTGAGCTGCAGCCCTCCCCCATCTTGTAACCGTGTTCCTTTGATATCGTCCTCCATTGTGGGTCATTATGGAGGACAACGCAGAGTGTGAGATATACATGCAAACACCACTAGATAGCACTGTTAGCTCAACCGGATTAAAATCACTGCAATAACCTCCCAAAACACAGAAAGCCTTATAACTGATACACCAAGAGTCTGCAGGGTTTAGTACTAGTAGACATAAAATGCTTTTATTATTATTATGGTTATAGAGGCAAATAGTCTGAGCTGACATTCTATGGGATTGAGTTATAACTGTTTTTGATGTTTTGTTTTTTCGATGCATATTATCAGAGGCAACAGGCAAAGGTTACATGTCATGCAAACTAGATAAATAACTCTTTATGTGTACCTTTGCTATAAAGTTAATCATCCACTGGCAATAATGTAGTGCTCTGAGTTCAAAAAGGAAAGAGGAGAAATATACATACAGTATGGAAACAGTCAAAGAAATTGCACTTTCTTGGCTTGTTATTAGAAGCCACTACTGAAAGAGAGCAGAAATGTAACACTGGAAAGACTAAATCACTGTCACTGATTGTCTGACCAATAATTAGAAAATGAAAAATGTACGCTCGGCTAACGAGACAAATTATGTAATTCTACAAAACAATCACATACAATCATAGTCAATTTTAGGGACAAATGACTGGTATATTGGTCAGCTTTATACTCTGTTAAAAACATGTTAGTAAAACGAACGGTTTGATTAATAAGTTGTATGTATAATCCCAATAGTATTGTCATGTATAATACTCATTTTACACGCTACTGCTGATAGAAGGAAAACAGGTCTCTCTCTCTATGTACATTCATGAAACTAAATGCTACTTCCACTAAGTGGATTAGCCCAATCCTCCTGACATGAGGACAATCTACGATGCAACTGTACAGACAAATGACCTCCAATCCTCAGATATTCACAACTAAAAAAAAGCACAACAGAAGTCCTTATATAGTCCTTATCAGATGAGATATTGCTTTTAAAGACTGCATGAGTTCGCTTAGGTACGTACACAAGACAACATGGCACTTCTACAGAGCATTTGGGGCAAATCAATTCTAGTTTTGTCTCCCCTCTTCCCCCCAGGACATTCTGATTGTCAATGCTCTGGAGCAAAAACATTCTCAAAGGCAGTCTGAAGTAAACAAACCCTTTTTACCCCTCTCTCTCTCTCCCTTCCCCAGGAAGCAATACTGAAAATAGTCAACAATAAACATTCCTATCATGAATATATTTTGCCCATCTCTTAAGCAGACAGTGCTCAAGCTGTCTTTTCTTTCTCCAAAAATAAGTTCTTTCTTAAAACCTCATTTGAAATTCTCTTGCAGCGATGCCAAAATTCCTATCACAAAGCCCCCCCCCCCCCCCCCCTCCCCTCCCTATTCACTGGTAAATAGCAGACATAGTCTTGGTAAAGTGAAGTAAAAACCCCTACCACTGTCTCAACAGCTTTCAACTGGTTCATTTCTCTTTGTGTCATTTCCCAAAGGTGCAATGTGACTTTGAAAGCTTAATGAGTAAATGAGGGTTCAATTTTGACCTACTTAGGGCCCAGGCTACATTTCTGTATCCCCGGGCAGCTCCTGAGCTTCTCGTCTCTTGGAAACTTCCGAGCTGAAATGCTAAATACCATATATGTCCACTTTCAGACTCGGACTGATGTCTGTCTTTGCTTAAGGTGCCTAAGTAAGAGCAATCAAAGTGTATGTGTGTGTGTGTGTGTGTGTGTGTGTGTGTGCGTGTGTTTATATTGTGTTCACTCAGCATACATACAAACAGTCTTTAGTGTGCTTGCTCATCCAGCACTAGTGCAAATTAATTTCAGCTGGTCTGTTTCTTTTATTTCTTTCATCCGGGACAGTTTGTCTCATCCGTCGCCGCTTGGACAAAAGATGTGTTTCCATGGTTTCATCCTTGGTGTGATGCCCTTCAGAGCGCTAGGTTCACCACACTCATCTGTCAGTGTGTGAGATGTCTTTCTTGCATTTTTCAGCTGCTATAATTATCCATCTCGCTTCTTCTTTTTCTCGCTTGTTCTCCGCGGCACTACTACTGTTAATAGCAGTGTTGTGACATCAGTTGCTGTCCATCTGTCCGGTGGTGGGCCTGGTCCCTTTCTCAGAGTGGTCCCACCTACGTAAAGGCAGGACAATATCAACGAGACAATGCGTATACGTCTCCGAGTCCCTCCTGTTTCTGTATCTGATGCTCTACCTACCTCTTATTGTTAGCTCATGAATGCTGCAGGGTCAAAAGTATATCATTCAGCCGTTTCCTCCTCTGTTCTCTGCTGCAGACCTCTTCTTCCCCTCGTTTTTCTTCCTCTCCCTCCTCCTCTTGTCTGTTCTGGGTTTTGGTGGGCTGTGGTGAACAAGTATGCACAACTAATTGCAAAAGCAGATTTTCATCGTTGTGGAAACATGCATTCTTCAAAGAAAAGACTTGTTTTTTTTCGTAGGTGGGTGGTGTTTCACTCACACAGGGGCTGGCAGTGAGCGAGCTGGAGGTGTCCTGACTCTGATGGTGGGGGTCACTGCTGATAACCGTCACCTCCACCCCCACTTGCTGATCTGAGGGTCAGAGTTCAAACAGTATTCTGTATGTTAGTGAAGGCGTTGTAGGAGGGAATGACAACAGCGCATAATTCATTTTACAGATATATCTGTAATTATGCGTGTGTCCTTATTTCCCCTTGATTCCTATCAGTCAGGGAATCTTTGATGGTAACGATGTGGTTTCACTGCTAATGGGGAAAGTTGATGTCTGCTGGGTTCTTGGACACCAGCGCTGGATGACAGAAATGGGGAAACATTTCTGCAGGCTGAGATTCTGTGGTTGGAAAACCACTTAGTTTGTGCTGCTGAGTATGATATGGAAAGACAGGCCAAATATGAGGACGACGGGCTGTAAGCAGAGCACACGCACACACATGCACACATTAAGTAAAAGACAGAACACGGGACATAAGAAGAAATCTATACAGATGTTGAAATGAAAATGTATAGAGTTCAACCACATACACGTATGCATACACAAACACCTACAGGAACAAAAACTAACACACACACTTGCTTCATGGACCTGACTTGATGTGGCTGTCGTCTTCAGTGGCTCCATCACAGGACAGGCGTCGTGAGTTCTGCTCCTCTCCCTCTGCGTCTCTCTCCCTCTCTGTCCTCAGTCGGATCTGTCTGTCTCTCACGAGCTCCCAGTTCCTCACAAGGAACACGTGGTGTTTCACCACAAAGCTCCTGGCCCGGCACACAAGGAAGACACATTAGCTCACTGACATGAATTCAGTAATAGTTTACTGTGTCTATGTTAATCGCGGCGTTCTTTCCGTACCGCTCACTGCTGGTCAAAGGCTCCATGTCGAGGTGCGGAAACAAGCTGGTAATGTCGCTAGAGCTCTCCTGTAAAATTAAAATAAAATGGAGGGACGCTTGTAAGTTTAACACTTATTAAATCTGCGTTCTTCACTGGAGTGAACAACCCCAAGCCACATGAACTCACCGATGTCCGATGAGAGGATACAAGCCTTTCCTTCAGCCGGCCTGAGTGAGAGATACAGAGTAAGACACTGTATGAGAGCCTTGATTTGACCCATCTACTGAACTTGAAGACAACACATTGATTACTGGCAACTCACAGTAATGCCGCTTCCTCTTCAGGGGGACAGTAGGCTGCTTTTGAAGCTGTGACAACACAACATCAGAATTACACGCACATTCATGACACTCCACAAATCCCCTTGTAACACTCTTATCTTCAATGATGCTTCAGGTTGCCCGTCTAACTTCCTGATTCTGAGTTGTGGGGCTCCACTGTACCTGATTGTTCTGCCACAGGCACATAACATCATAAGGTAACTGGAAATGAATCTTCTTCAGCCTAAGGTACTTCCCTGGAGGACACAAAGACAATTAGGATGAACAATCGCAGCTACAACAAACTACAGCAGCTTTTGGAATTTTATTAAATACTTACCAACATTTATGGGAGCAGGTAAAAGGCTGTATTCATGCTCCCCCGGTGAGTAATCCATACTCTCTTTGCACAACTGCCGGGCTTGGGAGGGCGGGCTAGGAAAGAGACTTAAAAACATTAAAAACATAAACAAACAAAAAAGATTGAAAAAATGTTGTAATCGTTTGTTTATGAATTCTGTCAACTTACTCTGTAGTTTTGTAATCATCAGAGTAAAGACCCGCCCTCAGAAACTTCTTCCTGGGAGGCCCATCTGCTTTCTCCTCTCTTTGGATGGTTACTGGTTGAGAGGGAGCCTGGTCGACATCTAATGGGCTAAAACATTCAGGGGGGGTGTCACACTCGGGTTTATCCTCAGCGACACTAAAAGGAAAGCATGAAGAGAGAGATAGAATGATAGAGAGGAAAAAGAGAAAGAGAGAAAAGGCACTGGTTTAGCACACAGTGCTGAAAACAGTGGGTTAATAAAGCAATAGTGAGTGGTTGTATTGAATTTTCAAGTCAACCAGCTCAGGTACTTTATAATACAGTGGTGAGTGTTTACCTCTGATGACAAGGAGAGTCACCATGTTTTCTTTTCCGTCCCCTTTTCTTCCTGGCCTGCAGCTCCAACTCTGTCACCTGCTGCACTGTGTCGCCTCCTCCATCTCTCTCTGGCCCTCCCACTTCTCTCCAATCTCTGTTGTGTCCTGGCAAGAGGTCGGGTGATGACGTGGAGGGAGCTGCAGATGAGTGCATGGGGGAGGACACAGTGGAGGGCAGTGGATGCTTTCTGGGCCGCCCTGGCCTTCTTTTCCCCTCTCCTGCCACACTGTCTGGCGTTGGCACGGTTTTCTGCTGCCCCCGGCTTCTTGAATCACCTTGTAAACCTGCAGTCATTGAAATGGAAAGAGGCAAGGAGGGGTGTAAGTGGCAGAGAGGAAATGAGACAGATGTGGATCAGCGATTGAGCCAGCAGGAGGTGTGATGTGAGCCCAGTCTGGGCTGAGTCATGCGGATGGGACACAGATTATGTGAGTCACAACATTTCCTCTGACCACCTCTGATCACTTCTGGGAAATGCATTAAGAGGTGATTTATGTACGCACATTCACAGCAAAAAAAGACAAGAAAGCCCACTGTGCAGAATGCATACTTTATGGTGTGAACATGCACACGTATGCACTCTTCCACACAAATAGTTTTTGCATGATCGGTTAATGTGGAACACAATCTCAAAAGGCTGAGCAGACAGAGAACAAATGTGGATGAGCGTGCCCTTACTGGCGTGCTGAACTTAAAAACGTGTGTTTAGTTAATTGATGAATCAATGTCAAATGTATTACACTTATTTAAAAAATGTTCCCCTCACAAGTTATTTTTGCCCCCACTCTGACCTCCATGCTATTCCTTCATTAATCTCTCCTGAGGTCATGTATCTTTTTGATCCATTTTCCACAGTCCCTCACAGACTGACCACGCTTTCCTTTTTCCAAGTCAGTTGGCCAGCAGTGACGGGTAGGCCAGGCTTTAAATAGCCAATCTGGTGGTTAACTAATGACAGTGTTCACTGGGTAGCCCTGGGCTGCAACAGCGTGTGGTTCGCTGCAGGCCGGGAAGATTTCAAAGATTTTCAGGAAGATTCCCATAAAGATGCTGCCCTCCTGCTACAACACTTTTTAAAAACTCCAACAGAGTGGTTGCTGAGTGGTAACATGTATGTGTGTGTGTGTGTGGGGGGGGGGGGGGGGGGCTAGGCACATATCCTGCACAGCAGCGTGAGTCTGAAATTGGCTATAAAAAGAACGGAGTCTGATTTCTACTCAAACACCCTCCAGGCTTTGATGTGTGGCTCAACAACACCTGAGAGAAAAAGCAATGCTGTCACTATAGTGGGCAAACTATTGGTGCCAAAATCTCATCTCCACATTCTGCAAATAAAGAAATCTGTCATAACCGCGGAAGTGTAAAGAGCCTCTTGGCTTACAACCTATTCACACAGCTAGCTGTCATGATTTGGGTGCTGTTGGTGTATTTCATTGGTAAGCACAGTTGATGTTAGATTCACACAACACATCGAGCATGTTAACAACGGAGATTTTTTGTTGCATTTATCAGCACAGACAGCCAGAGAAATACTAACATTGCAGTGTTTGCACCAACTTTAGCGCTAATGCTAACATGACCTCACAGCCATCACACAGAAGCACAGTCATGTCTGTTCAGTCACAGATGTATTGATCAAACCATTCATGCATCCTTACCTGCTTCTCTCCTCTCAGTCCATGCTGGCTCATCTTTCCTCCATGACCTGTCCCCACTTCCTGGATTCCTACCGGCCAATCCGATCCTCAGTCCCCTCCCCCCTGTTGCCAACGCAGCTGATGTGAACAGGTTGGTGTGTGTTGGGGACGGTGACGTCCTGTACAGGTGTGACTCGTCCTCCCCGTCTTCGTCCTCTCCGTCTGATGCGATCAGTCTGCCTGTATGTTGCTCTCCAGTGAAGCCTCTCCAGCTGGGAGTTGTATTTCCAAACCCTGTCCCTCCAAGGCCCCCAGATTTTGTCCAGCTCTGGCCCAGACCGCCCCAGCTTCCTCCAAATGAAGACAGGTGAGAGGAACCCAGCCCCAGTGAGGTGAGAGATGTGTGTTTGAACCTCTCTGCTGAGGATGATGTGGCAGCAGCAGCGGACCCCATTCCTCTTGCCCCTTTCCTTCCTCCTTCACTTTGCCCCAAAATGAACCCTGACCGTGGCTTTGAACTAGCCAAACCCTCTCTCTCCATTCCATCTTCCTCCTCTTCCTCGTGTAACTCCTCCTCCTCATCCATGTCTCGTTCGCAGTGCCGGTGTTTATGTTTGTGTTTGTGTTCGCTCCTCCCACAGCCACAGGAGAGGCTGGATGTGAACCCTGAGCTGAGGTGTGGGGCTCCTCCACTGCCTCCTATATCTCCCTCAACCTCTCCTCCTAAAGCTCCCTCCCTCAGCAACCTGCTCCTCCGCCTGTGGAATCTGGCGGGGTTGAGGAGGAAGTGGGCATGATGGGACTGATGGGGGGCGTACTGGTGTGGTGAGGGAAGCTGGTAGGAGCTGGGGAGGTGGTGGTAAAGTGTCGTGGCTGGGGGATAGCCGCTGTAAAAGCCCATATTTTCAATGCTCTCCTGAAATTTCGACGAGCAACCACATTGCCTGCTGTCTGGCTTCCTGCTGCAATGCACAGGCTGGCAAGGGTAGAAAGGCTGGGGAGAGAAGGAGGGATTAGCAGAGTAAGATGAAGGGTGAGGAGAGTAGAAGCCATTCAGATTGATCCTGAAGATGTTGGAGCGGAGAGAATGGGAGGAGGAGTGATGACGCCTTCCCCCAGCAGCATTCCTACTCGCATCAAAGCCCTGTCCCAGTCCTGTCCTCGCCCAACTTCGCCGTCCGATGTGGACCTCGCTGAACTGACCGATCACATCTTCTAGCTCGGCCAGAAACTCTGGATCCTGCATGTGCAGCTGCTGGTGCTTCTTCTTATGTTTATTTTTCTGTCTCTTCAGTGCATTGTGTCCAAGGCATGGGTAATAGTCCAAATGATTGCACTTGTTGTGTCCTGGGCAGGAGCACGGGCACAAGCAAGTACAGGAAGAGGAACAGTCGTAATCCCTTCGCCTGTGCCTGTGTCTGTCTCTGTGCCGCTCCACAGTAGTTAAGTTGGTGATGGGGTTTGTGTGTCTCGGCATTAGCGAGAGGGGTGAAGAGACAGGAGAGGGACGGTCGACAAGAGAGGAAGGGTGCCTTTGACCCCCCAGAATCACTCCTGACCCCTGACCTAACCTGAAAATGCCTCTAAGCCCCCTCATCTCCGCTCGCTCAGAAACACTGTTGTTATCCGTTCCAATCCCACTATCGCTAGGCAGCGTGTCCTCGCTGTGTGACTCACTCCTGGGGGAGGGGGTGGCCTCTTTCAGGTGGCCAGGAGAGCCTGGTGTGTGATGCAGTGGAGGGGTGGGACAGGAGAGCTTACATGAAGACTGGTGAAAAGGGAAATGATGCCTTCCCTGACATGGACAACTCTTCTTCACAAAGGGAGAGAGGGATGAGGAGGAGGGAGGACGGGGGGAGGTACAGGAGGATGATGGGGAAGGGAGGAAGAAAGGGTGAGGAAAAAGTAGGGAAGATGTTGGTTCTGTGAGGCTGCCTTCACTATAAGGGCTCTGGGCCCCACTGGAGTGGGTGAGAGATGGAGAAGGAAATGGGTGAGAGGGAGGATGCTGGGGTTGGTTAGATGAGAAGAGAGATGTTTCAGAGGGATTGTTAAACAGGGACGACTGTGTGGTGTTCTGGGAGTTGGTGTTAGCGGTTTGGGCTTTAGGCTTGCGTCCTCGTCTCTTGCCCATGTAGATGGTCCCTCTCTTGCTCACATTGATCTGAGGGCCCAACTTGCTCCCAAAGGAGGAGGACAAGGCTGAGAGTGTGTGTACTGTTGTAGCCTCTATTGATTTACTCATTCTCAGAGAGGTCTCGCCATCTGCTGCCTGGCCTCCCCTTCCCTCCTTTCCCACATACCCAGACAGCATTACCTTGTGAAGTCTCCTCTTCTTTCTTTTCTTCATCTCATTAATCAGCCTCCTGATCTTTAGCTGCCTGTTCCCCTTGTCAGCAGTGTGAAAATCTTTACTCCTGTCAGTGCGATTCAGTGCATCGCGACTGTGGTCCTCGGGGAGGGGTCGCTTAGGAGGACGGCCACGCTTCTTGGGGCTGGATTTAGACTGAGCGGCGCACTGCAGTTTTGGACTTGGCTCCAGCACAGGGGCTTTTTGAACTCTGTCACACACCATAAGAGGCACCTCCGTTGGGATAGCGTTTGGTGAAAGTCTCGTGAGAGGTTCATCTGAACTAGAGCTGTGGGATTTTGGCCGGCCCCTTTTTCGGGCAGGGGTTATGGGGCATCTGGAAGCAGGGGCACTAGGGTCTGATGTGGGATGACTCTGCTTTGGGGATGGAGGTTTGGTTGCAGAAGAGAGAGGGGAGGAGCTGCTGTTTAAGGAGCTAGAGTGAGCTGTGTGTGACTCATCAGTCTGATGAATAGTGGCCTTGGCAGGAAGGGACATCTTGGGGTTCTGGGGGAAATTTAGTAAAGGATTATGTTGGGAATCTGAAGGGGCTTCCTGATTTTCCACCCTCTGAGCCCGGTGCACCAGCTTGGTCCAGCTGGGCCGCCTGGCTTTACGTTTCTTAAGCGGACGGCTGTCCTGCTCTTGGGGGAGGAAAGGGGGAGAAACAGGGGCACGGGCAGAGGGAGTTGGCAGAGAGGGAGGAGCAGAAGAAGAGGGGTGACTTGGAGGCACAGTTGAATGTCTTGAGATATCTTGTTCTTTTGATTTGCTGGTGTCACCTGTTGCCGTTGCTGGCTCAGCTTGTTTAACTGGCTTGCAACTGTCATCCATCTTGTCTATCTCATCTGGTCTGTCTGGGTTCACAACTTTACAGGTTTTATCTAGTTTACTAGTATCAACTGTTTCGCCAAATGTATTATCCTCTGGTCTTTGTCTGTCTGGGCTAAGCTTGTCCCTCTTTTTCTCTGCCTTTCCTCTTTCAGTCTTTAACTCATCCCTCCACGTATTATCAGTCCTATGTCCTTCCTCTTTTTCTTTGCCATGCCTTGATTTCCCATCTTTCCCTTTCCCCTTTTTCTTCTTCTTCTTGCCTTCCTCCTTTCTGGTCTGACTCTTTGGTCTTTCAGTCTCCAATCTATCTCTCTTTGATTTTTTATCTTTCCGCTTGTCTTTCTTTGCTTTCCTCTCTTTGTCTCTCTTTTTCTCTAGCGGGGCCTGTATAGCAGGATCCTGATCTTGGGGTTGGGTAGGGGAGAGAACCACAGTGGGGGAGGACTGTGGTTTAGGGGTGACTGAAGAAGAGGAAGGAGAGTCTGGTCTACTCTTATTGGACAGGCTGAGTTCTTTATGGGAGGTGGTGAAGGCTGGAAGTCTTGCAGAGGAGTCCATGGAGGAAGCAGAGGAGGAACTGCTGTGTTTTCCAACTTTGCTTTTCTGCGAGATGGAAGTGCCAAGGATGTCGACAGAGCCTTTCCCATTAGATAATCCCTTCTGTTTTGCTGTCTGAACCAAACCATTATGTTTTTTGGAGGTCTTCCCTTCATTCCTGGTTTCCGATGAAGATGGGGCTTGGATGCATGCGGTGGAAGGAGTAATTGAAGCTGCCTGGTCAGTTGTAGGCGAGCAGGGTTTGTGTCCTGCAGAGACACTGGGAAGCTTCTCTTTCTTCACTTTCTCAGATGAGCCATTTGAATTCACCTCTGTCTTATCGGCCAGTTTGATAGGAACCTGGGGAGTGCAAACACGGAATCTCTGTCATCGACAACAATGGCTGTGACATCCACTAGTTTGTAAGGACAAGAGGGAAGGACAATGGGGAAGAGACAACAACTGAAATGCTTTTGTTTTTGCCTGCCCATTAAACGAGAGAGTGAGGACAAAATGACTCAATCAGGCAGAGAAAAGAGGGCAAACTGAAGAGATGGAGACAGTGAGGTGATGGAAACAGGAATGGGGCTGACACAGAAAGGAGAAATACAAAGGCAGAGAAACAGAGAGGAAGGGAGTGGGACAGGGACTGAAGGGGAGAGAAAGATAAATTAGAGCAGGTAGAGAAAAGAGGGGATGTAAAAATAGAAGGGAGGGACAGATATAGAGAGCCATGCAGAGACAGAAAGAGAGAGAGAAAGCTGTGCTATTGGTAGCTATAAATTGCCACTAATACAGATGAGAAGGCCTGACATTTCGTACTTGTCCTGTCATTTTGGTATGCTGCAGCTTGAGTGGCGTTTTTGCAGCTAAAGCAATAAGCGTCCCCTTGGGGCATTGTCATAGGGACTGATGGACCAATGTCTGCAATAGCTCCAAGTGGTTGCCGTGCTGTTGTCCTATTTATAGGTCGGTTTATTTAAATGGGCTGCTTAGGTTTCAGGATTGAAACAATAGCCAATTTGACCTCATTACAGATCAGCACAAAGCTGCGCGATTTTGCACCATGTAAGCATGTTTGTGTGTGTGTGTGTGTGTGTGTGTGTGTGTGTGTGTGTGTGTGTGTGTGTGTGTGTGTGTGTGTGTGTGTGTGTGTAGCCTTGTCCTTAACTTACCTGTTTGGCAGACTTGGTCCCTTGGCTGGGTATGGCAGTGACTGACGCTGTCGTGGAAGCTGTTGATGATGATGACAGTGGCTGCGATGATGATGATGATGATGATGATGATGATGATGACGATGATGCAAGTGGTGGTGAGGCGGCAGATGCAGTTTGTTTGGATGTGGTCTGGACAGAATCCAAGCCTGAACGTTGATCTCTGGTTGGCTCGTCTGGAGTGGAGCTGGTTTTGTTCTGCGGTCCTCCTTCTCCGTTCCCCCTTAGTAGTCCGCCCCTGGCTTGTCTCTGATAGGTCCTGACGGTGGGCTTGCAGACGTAGCTCTCCAAGATCTTGGGCGGTTTCTTGGTGCGTTTGGCCTGGAGTCCAATCCGGAGACGTACATTCCCCTCAGGGCAGCTGGTCTCTCTGCCAGAGATCTGAAGCTGTTGCTGCCCTGCGCTTCCACAGCGTCCCTCGATGAGCAACTCCAGCACTGCCCCCTTGTCTCCTTCTCTCTTTTTCAATGCTCCTCTTTTCTCCTCCTTCTTTTCCCCTACATCTCCTTTCTCCCCCTCACCCCTCTTCTTTTTCTCTGCCACTTCAGAGTCTTCAGATGCAGAGGTGGGGTCCAGAGTGGAGTTTGTGGTTGTAGGGGTCCCCCCCTTCACTCTCTGGTCCATCAGAGAAGTCAGGGGAGAGAGGCAGGATGCTGTGGAGCTTCCAGTATAACACTATTAAATTACCCCAGTGGGGTTGTTGGGATCAAGAGCAAAGAGCAGAATGTAGGTGTAGGTCAGGAGATTTCCAAAAGAATATCCTGTAATAGTCCAAGTACAGTTGCTCTCCGTCATCCAGCAAAGGAAGGGGTCTCTCTTGTCCTTTAGGCTTGAACTGAGGTGGAGTAAATTTGAGACAGAGAAAGAGGGAGAGAAACGACAGACAGACACAGACAGAAAGATAGTGAGGCCAGTGATTAGTCATTTCAGTGAGCTCAGATGCTGAGAAGCAGCAGTCCAGGAATTGAGGGGAAAGTCCCGTTCCTGCAGGCAGCTGTAGAGAGATGCTAAAGTCTGTGTCCACAGAGATGATCTCATCATACAGAAACTACAAATCTCATCCCCCTGGGGGCCAATCAGCGCCACCGATTCCCAGAATGTCGGCACTAACTGGAAGAAAGACCCACTCACATTCCTCAAAAACAGCTCAGCAGGTTTTCTCAAACAATCTGTAAATATAACAGCAGCTCTGAAAGACAGCAAACACTCTCTCAACATCTCCACTTTTACTGATGTTCTAAGCCTAACTCTGCCTCCTCTTCCCAAATCAATATATCAATCAATCAGCTCCTGACTAATTCAAACACTTGATCCAGCCTCCTCCCCTCCTCCCCCCACTGTCTTTGCGCCTTCTGTTCTCAGCTACTCCCACAAGCACTTCTCCTCCCACCCTTCCCTCTAGTGTACTTTCTTTTCTCTCCGAAACTCCGCTTTTCATGTTTGGCAGAAAGCTTTTGCATGCATTCTCTATTAGTCCCATCCTCTCCCTCTCTTTCTCTCTCTCTCTCTCTCTCTCTCTCTCTCTCTCTCTCTCTCTCTGTAGACCACACAGTAAAATGGTCAACTCATACACTGTACCCATGTTAATCAGAACCATATTTCCTCCTCCACTTCGTTCTTTTCCTCCTCTCCTACCTAAATCCTTCCATTCACGGTCCGACCATTCCCCTCCTCCCCTTTTCAGTCGTGGTAACACAAATCCGTAGGAAAGGGTAAAACTTATTTTTGGAAAGGAGTGCAAATTCCTCCTCCTCCCATTGCTTCCTCGAAGTCAAGTAAGCTTTTCATTGACCCCATTGTAAATTGACTTTTAATGTGACATTACAGCAAGTAACACACCCTAAAATAACATTCTCCCCACCAGAAAAAACGTTCACTCTCGCTCACACGGTGTTCAGCCGATTTTTTAACATATCGAAGGGAAGCACCATCTTCTGTCATGCTTCCTTCATTATACTCTCTCATTAAGGGAGACGCTCATCCATTTTCTATTAAAACACACCCAGCCAACCATTTTTGCAGCTCTCTCCTGAGAGCCTCTTATGAAATAGCTCATTTGTCTCATAACGCACTGAACTGCCCCGCTTAAACTTACAAGAGCATATCAGACAATGTTTTCATTTAAGAGCTCAGTGGGCTATCTCTCCTGACTCTTGGTCCCTCCACACCCAAACCCTTTCCTCGAATCATACGGAGCTCAAATCAACATCTGTTCCAGTAACTGCTGTTATGTAACAGTTTTGGAAAGCATTTCCGATGCCAAACCTCCTTACAATCGAATGAAATGAGCACAGAGATGGACAGTGGTCCTCTGCCGCTTTCATCATGACCTCTAGGCCAGAGGCCTGACCGCATAAAGAAGAGGATACGGGCATGAGGAGGAGCTTGATATGGGTTGCAATCCTGTTTTGCAAAGTGGCTAGAAGAGAATAAGAGTGGCAGGTTTTCAAACTTAAAAGGGCAAGCCCATTCGACATCAGTCAAAGTGCATACTAATAGCTTTTTATACTCCCGAGCTATACCTCTCAAACATAACTCAAAATTATTCCAACATTAGAGCAGAAGCTATTTCCAGTGACAGGATGATGGGTGGACTTGACACTGCAGTCAGTGTGGGTTCCTCGGCAGCGCTGAGGCGACGATTAAATCATGATAATGGCCCACCCCACCATATTTACAGCCATAATCACCATCCCATGACGGTGTTATCATCAATAACTACAACACCATTATCCTCTGCCTGACAACAGTACAGAAGTCCTGCTGTGATGGCATCTTAAAATACTGAACCGTGAAGCCTCACTCCACTCCACATACACATGGAAGTTTCTCACGTGAGTCCCCCCCCCCCCCTCCTCACACACACACACACACTTTCTTCTAGTTCGTGTATTATAAGTGTGCTGGTCGTAGGCCTACATTGTGTACCATGCAGGTCGCAGCTGCGTATGTTGTCTGATGTTGCTACTGTAGATACAGTATGGGCAGTGGGGGTGTTACCGCACTGGAGCAACCTATCCCCGGTTTACTGAGGACGTCCACAGGGGCTTCCTTCTCCAGAATGACTTTGCGCACCTCTGAAAAACACTCTCCGCCTGATGCTGTCGCACTTAAAAATGATACACACATGCACGTGTTGTTGTTGTCGTCACTCTTATGTCCGTAATACGATATGAAACACAAATTTAAGCGTCCAAAAACATACACAAATTGAAACTCAACGTGGAAGTGGGGTTGCTACGTAGCGTCCTAATGTGCTTGCTGTAGTGTTTGTGATGTGGATTAGTCCCCGAGCCACCTTTTTCCCCCTCTTCTATCTATCCTCTGCCAGCCCTGCTGGTGTCAGCAACATTGAAATAAGAAATATCACCGCGCACGGAGAACAGAGGGAGAAACATACTCAGCAACAAGGGATATAATTAGCGCACCGCGGATGCACAACATTATCGATAACCCTACAGTGCTGTGGGCTCGCTGGTGATGACAGGCCTGCACACATTAATACAGACTGCCATGAAAATCTGTGATACGGCTACGTAGGCTACTTACCCGAGAGCGCGTCCCGGAGCCAACTGCGTTTAGGCATGAGGTTAAGGTGTTGCTGTCCTGCTTTCCCCTCCACACCAACAGCAATCCGGAGCTTTTTGGTGCATTAGATGTTGCTTTGATTACATAACTGAAGCCAGCGGAGGTTAAAACACCTCCTTAAACCGAGTTTCAGTCTCATCGGAGCGCAGAGCGTACTGTGCAACAACATTGGCGCGGGTGTTTTCATTTTCATACAGTCGACAGATCTTCGTCGGCGCGTCTCCGCAGCTAGGTGGCGGACTGGTTACACTGGATCTGATTTCTGCCCACTTCTCTCGGGGAAAGTTACATCGCTCCCCGCCAGTAATAATGGATCAGATTGTGCTCACACGAGCTGTTAACGTGTCAGTATGACGGGGGACGAAGGGCTGCAGCACCTCGTGTGTGTGCGGGGTTACGGGCGGTGACAGCGCAGAGGGGTTGGTGGATGTGCGGGAATGCAATTGCGTGGCCATTTTCGTGTGGCCAGAGGAGGGGATAAAACGGCGAATAGAGCACAGGATCTCAATACGGTTCATAATAGGCGATTGGGGAGGGCTATTTAGACGTTTAATAAAATGGCGACGACTTGTCGAAAGTAGGCTGGTGTTAAGAATTAAGGGAGCAGCTCAAAAGTTGTGTCACTGGAGTGTAACGGGATTCAGTTTACTGTAGTAGGAGAGGAGAGAGAGAGGCACTTATTAAAAAGTTCATATGTGAGAGCTGTTTATCATCTCTGAAACATATTGATCCATACAAGCAATGTTTTCCTCCACTCAGTGGAATAACACAAAATAACAGCTACAACAAAACATATTTCTACTACAGATTTTACGTAATTTTTTTGTATGAACATAAAATAATGTAATCTAGAATTGCATTAACATTAATAATAACGATGATTGTAAAAATCATTGTATGAAAATTACATTATTATTACTGTTTATTATTCGTTGTTACAATACTACATAGTACTAAAGTAGTAGTAGCAAATAACACTTGTTGGTTTGTTGTTTATAAGCCAGATGACAAGCATGAGCTTTTGGGCCCATATTGGCCCCTTGTTCCTCCTGCAGTCAATGCAACGACAGACAGAATTTCACCTGTACCCAGTAAACAACCACCATTTTAAGAGGGATTGCTGTATGTATAATAGTTTTGGGTAGTTACAATGAAAAACACAGTTTTATTTAAGAATATGTACATAAGGACAATATCACAATAACGTTTTTTAAAACTAGGGTCTTTCAACAAGACAGAGCTTCGGGATAAGGTAATGATGCAAAATTGGAGAGCAAATTAGAAATGCATTCAATTACGTGGAGTGGAAATGAGTTTGACACCCCTGCCTCTGGTGAAAGAGATGAACATTTTTGATAGTTGAATGGTTTCTGTAGCTTAAAAAATGAAGGAGAAGAAGAGGTGCGACGGAAGAAATAGAAGTTGAATAAAGATTCGAAGAACAACAGTTGGAATGCTTAACAGAATTCCAACAATAAGCAAATCGAGGCTTAAGAAAATAAAAGAATAAGGAGTTAAGGCAGGTAAAAGCTGGATGGAAAACATTTGTTTTTCATCATGCATTCACACTTTGTAAAAGGGACTTGTGACTTTTATTTTAATCTCCCTAGAGTGACTACAGATATTGGTTCAAGGATATTATAAAGTTAAAAATACTGGAGGCCTATTTGGTTCAAAAGACAAACGTTGCCAACAGCTCTTATAAATCCTATCAAGAGAGTTGTGTTTAGTGCTTAAAAAGAGCACTGTCCTTCTCCAAACAGTTAATTATGTATTGGACTCCTCCGCTGTGTGTTTACAGCTATCATAACTCTTACAGCATTCATTATTATTGCAGGTAAAATGTGTCAAAGTCTGACAAACTCCATTTTCTTCAGTTGTTGTCGCCTGGCCCGCGCCTTCTCATTGGCTAGAAAGATTTGCGATGGTTCAACGTCACTTCCGGCTCTGAGGTGCATGGTGGCGGTCTCCATGAGAGATCTGGCACATTGACTTCGCCTGGAGGTGTGCAGTTTACCCTCTCCTTAATCCACTTCGGGGAAAGTTTACCAATAGATGACCTTAACCGAAATCGTCGTAACTGAATCTGAACTGAATCGCAGGTAAACAGCTTTCTGCGCTAAAATAACGTTCGCTAACATTGCTAATGTTGCCTGTAAGTGACATGCCGGCTGGGGACCACAGCTAACTGTCAGCTAACGTTAACGTTAAGTGTTTACGCAAGGTTAAAGGACATTGCTGGGTTTTTACATACTATTGCTTCAGTGGCACTTGCGACCCCTGAAATATAACTTAAACTCGTTTCGTCCTCTATGTTTCAGATCATGGCGCTCCACAGACTGTCCTTCAGACTACGGCAAACGGTAAGGTCCATTTAAACAGTAGGTTTGAGTACTTTTGGAGAAGCTGCAGACACATAACCTGCACAGTCTATGAAGAATAATCAATTAAAAAAAATATTTTGGATATCTCTGTTGATAAAGCTAGGATGCAGGAAGAAAACTGGAGCAAAACACCTGTATTGTTTTTTTTGAAGCGTGTGCATTACATGTTCCCAAAATGTACAGTATGTAGTGATTGACAGTCGGTCAATTTACATGCCAACCAATACCAAGTAGCTTTAGGAATGTAACACTTAAAAAATATATATATTTATACATTTATATTGTTTTAAAAATGTTCAAAAGGAATATCAAGCAAAGTAAATTGTTGTTAAAATCGAGAGCTGTATATCTCACTAAGAATGGTTAATTAATAAAAACAGAGCTTAGATGTATCTGTGCTCAGTTAGGATTCAGCATCCAACCTTAGGTTGTAGACACTGGATGCTTCCAGTCAGTCCCAGAGGAGGACAGAAAGCATTACCTGTATGATCTTCATTTTATCACAATATTCGAGTAAATCCTTTCATGTAATAAATGCCCTCTAGATATCCAAGTCATGATTACAGTACAAGTTTACGTACAAGCTGTTTTAACTGGGCTCAGTTTTTGTTGAAGGCTTTCTATCGGTGTATTAATGTGTTGTACTGTACATTGATTTATTAGGTTTATATCTGTTTTAATGTGTATCATTACAGTACCATGTGTTCTGTTTCGATCGTTGTTCTGGTTTCTCTGAGTATTCATTCTATAATTATTTTTTGCAGGTAACGCATGTAAGGTCCCTTCATACCAGTGGATGTGGGCAGCAGCACGAGGCTGTGGCTGTGGAGCCTGAGCAGTTCTCAGTTTTCAGAACGCAGGAGAATGATCCAGTAAGCAAATCTCACTCAAGCAGTGCAAATGTCTTCATCAAGCTATCAAGCAGGGAAGAACGGAGCACAGCTGCCTAGTTGCTGCAGATTTATATTCATAGCAGCAAGTTGTCTATACATTTGCATGATTTTAGCTGTTGATCTCACGTATTTTGGCTCTTTCCAGGCGTGTCATTCAGAGAAACAAATGGGACAGTATTACACGCTGCCCTCTGCACACATCCGCACTCTGTTCCCTCACGGTCTCCCTCGGCGCTATCAACAACAGGTATGTG